>NC_088299.1:15748967-16348967 GCF_032854445.1 Liolophura sinensis | reverse complement strand
ACACATGTGTGCTGCTGGCCTTTCTTCCAGATACAGGCAACATTGTGGCAAGGCAAACAAACAAATACCAATTCAAAACTTAATTATTGATTTACTTTTCCTTCAGTTATTTGGAACGAATTTGTCAAGTGCCTTTTTCTATTAGTAATAAGGTTACTTTTTACACTTCCTCATCTAATACAACAAGTTTGATGTAATTGTATGTGTGTGTGTGTGTTTTTTGTTTGTGTGTGTGTGTGTGTGCAAAATGCTTGAAGCATTCTGTATGTGACCAAAAAGTACTAGATGCTTTTTATGAGCGTTTCATGTTTTTACACCTTTTCGTCGAACACAACAAAATTTGATATAATTATGTTTTTTTTTAATGTGACCATTTGTTTTTTTTTCACATGATTTAACTGTTTCTTTTCTGGTTTCCTGATGTTACAAACTGCAATACAAAATATATTTTGAAACAGTGGAAGGGGGATAAAGTTGCAAGTTTGCGATGGAATTCAACTCAGATCTGCTGCATGTGACAGAAGAATGGAGTGATTGCAGTGTGACTTACAGTAAGCTTAACCCAATGTAGAGAGCATATACTCATCGTGTTGAATTAGCTTACCATGTTGGATATATGAACAGTTACAATAAAAGCGCATCTGAGATACATATGTTATCATCAACAGCTTATACACTAGCATGGCACACGATTTGAATGCTGATTTCACTCAGTCGTCTAGAACATACCTTGTGTCTTTCAAACATCATTAAAAACTGTTGACTGCTTCTCTTTGCATGATTCCGTCATATTTTCCTACTTTATATACTTTCTCAGTTCTTTAGTGGTTTATGTTAAAGAACATTTTGGGGAATTGGCGTTGCGATTATTGACCTGGAACGTCCTTATTGGTTGACGGCGGGCATAGGAATGTCTTAGTTTGCCACATAGTATTACAACGCTGCACATTTGATTATTTGTAAATAAAGCGTGTGGAATGGCAATGGCTGTTTGATAACATGAGATATGTACTTAAAATTTCCTCACATTGCAAACATGGAAAATCTGCGAAATGTGTAAAACAAATCTGCATGTTTACTGTTGAATGTTGATGAGGTTTTCTGGTGTTTATATCTGAATGGCAATTCAAAAAGGCAGCAGGGTTAAAAGGGTGGTCCTGGGTTATGCAAGGATTTAATGTTAGCTTATGTGAAAGGCAAAAAGGGGTCCACAAATATGCAAAGATTTTTGAGAATGTTTGAGAGACAAGCAAATTTGTGTGGTAGATCACGTTTTCTCTGGTTTATGTATTACCCAGAAATGTTTGATGTAGCTGTTTATGCAAACAAAATAATTTATATCTTGATTTGTAAATGCATGTAAATAAATTGATCAAGTCGTTATAAAAGGGAACACAACCACAGACCTGACAAAGTTTGTTTACTGTAAATCTTTAACCTTTCACCCCAATGTATGAAAATGACGCTAAAAATGATTTGTTTAATTAAAAATGCAAGTTTCATGAAATTGTGCAATTATATCTGTAGACCCTATATTTCTGTCAGAATGTTTCAAAATAGTGGTTGCAGAGGCGGTTGAAAAGGTCAAAGAATTAGAGTCATCATAACATTTATTGTAATATTCATTGCTTAAAATATTTCATTTCAGTGTGAGAAATGTGAAATTATGAGGCTTTGGTCGGTATGAGTTTATTTTCTGTGAAAAGTTCCACCTAGATTTAGAATAAATTACATTTATTGTTTACCATGATTGGGCTGAAATATTGGCTCCTGGCATTAAGCCATTATTCCATTACTTCATGCAGGGTCATAGTGTACCCCTTATCACTCAGGCTGTCAAACAGACTGTCAAATCAAACAGGCTGTGTTGTTAAATATCAAAGAATGAGCCATTTCTTGGATGGCTCATAATGGTATATGCAGCTTTGTGTTTGGAATCCTTGTAGACCAGCTCTCTGTGCAATGAGTGACTGGTTCAAAGTGCATGTGGAGACAAGGGAGTTATTAGCTAATGATAGCTGTGGGCTCAGAGGTGAACACATTGTCCTAGAATGAGGCAGGTAGGCAGGGATCCTTAAAGCTGCCTGTCGATCCCCCACAGTTCATAGCCAACAGGGCAGTTCCGGGGATGGCTAACAGCTTGAGAACAGGTTCAGGCTAGTTTAGAAAACATGTGTTAAGGTGGCGGTGAAGAGCTCAGATACCAGCAGTGTTTTCCCTTTAGATACCCCTCTACTTGAGAGAACCAGACGAACATACGGTCTTTAATGATCGTGTGGCGCCAGACATGTTTTCTTTCTTAATCGCTACACATGTGCCTGGCTGTCTGCTATTTATCTTGGTAGCTTTGCATCTACATTTCTGGCAGGAGTCTGAAGTAAAAGAAACCTGGTCTATCCATTGGCTCCAGATGTTGGAGATGGCAAGGGTAAGGCAATAGGGAACTGGGAAAGTGTGAATGTTGGGTTGTAGGGGAGGTACAAGTCCTCTGGGCCACGGCCACTCCACCAGTTATGGGAATAAAAATACGGATGGATTCACATACTCTGGCAAAGTGTAAACATGCTCTGATTTATTTTTAAATGAAAGTGGCTGTTAGTGAACACAAGTCCTGAGTTACTTGTGGTGCCCTCAGGGAGTCAGTTGTGTATGAGGGGCAGAGATTTATGGGCCCATTATAAGCCACTTGTTTGGTGACAATTCAATTTGTTCATTCTTTCAATTGGTGTAAATGTTTAGGCAAAATATACTGAACACCAGCCGCTTTTTAACCCCCAAACCACAATACATCAGTGAAACAACTTAAAAGGACTTGACGCAGTTAAGGTGCCAGAGAAGGTGTTTTATGCTTGCTAAATCTAGTCACAGCATTGCTGCAATTTAATCATTTGAGTTAGGTAGAATACACAAATCAATTTTATATGTATTTAAATAAGAAAAGTATTTATTTGAGAGAGATGAGTTCAAACATTAAACCATGTTATTGAATTATAGTATTGCGATTACAAAAATCATTATTTCTATCTTTATGTACACTATGTTGACAAATCTACAGCACAAAAATGAATCATTGGAAAGTTTTTTTATGTTGGTAGAGTGCTTGTTGATTGTGTTATATGCTGTAGTCATATGTCATATGTGACATATATATGGTGATTTGTCTCTTGTTGATTAATACCTAGGTATACTTTATATACTTTCTTAGCTCTTTAGTAGTTTTTGTTTAACATTGTTTTGGGAAATGGCCTTGCGATTATTGACCCAGAATGTTTTTATTGGTTGATGGCTGGTATACGAATGTTACAACGCATATATTCATGCACAAACCTTGAATTGATTGCAGTAGGAAAGGTGCCACATGATTTGCTAACAAATCACCTGTTCAATTCTGTCTGGGCCAGGCATTGCCTCTTCCTTAGAGTTAAGAGTGATGAGGAAGTATTAGTGACAATGCCAGAGATATAGAGAGAGGGGAGGGGGTACCTGTCAGTCTTGTGAAGCAGGGAGAGCCAGGAGAGAGGCAGTGTAGCCAGGTTGGGGGCCCCTGATTAAACACAAATGTGTGTGATATTTCAGTTGGCATGTGGCTAGAGGTAGTATTCCGCATCCCAAACAGCCATCACTGAGAGCAGCTGTGTGGTTGTGGAGGCAGATGAGAGAGTTGATAAGAAAAAAGGGCGAGAAATTCCTGACTGGCTCCTCTTTGTCTGCCGCAAAACTGCTTCAAGTTCCTCAAATCCCATAAGCCTGGACCTCCAGGCCGCCTTATATAGCAGCTCGAGCTCCAAGAGCAGGTTCATGTGTGTGTTTCTGCCATCAACACCAGGCTTGCAAGGTCCATCTGGCCAAGGCCAGCTCCTCACAACAGCTCTCTGTAATCCCTGGCTGAATTACTACCATGCTCTTCTTTATACAGCCACTGATGTTATTAATATGAGTATTAAAGACAGATTCGGCCTGATAGGACCCACATGTAGCCAGCCCGCTTATTGTGGGTCTACTGGGAGATGTAACTTGGTACAAGTCTGGTGCATTGTCTTTACCAACAGGAAACCCGAGCCTGCTTTCAACCATTTAGTCCCCTCCTATGACCTATTGGTTTAAATGTATCAAATACCAGAGGCTGACAGGTTCAGTGTTCTGCACTCAAGCTGTTCTCCACCTCTCACTTTGACACCCTATAGCTGTTTGAGGACTTTATCCTTCATAAAAACACCATTTCTGTATTAACCTTTGCTGCCTGAACCATTTTTTTTTTTTACTAACATGCTTTCTTTCTTGCCACTCTCCCTCTTTTCCACATTCCTGTCACCATGGTTTTGTCTACATCATTTCTAGCCAGTGTCAAAACAGATTTTATCATGTTCCTTTTTAACTACTTGTGTTTAAGGTCCACTGTGCCATTCCCTACCTCACTCACTCTGTATTGTTCCATTAGAACCCCGTTCAGTTTTGCTGAACATTCTGGGGCATAACAGTTTTTCACTTGTCTCGAACATGATTTGAAATGAATTATTTGTCTCATTTCTTCATTTCCAAAGGATATGCCCTCATCTTTTAAGCCATGTAGACAAGTTTATGAAGTGTTGCATAATTGCAGAATTTTAGTCCCTAGTTATACATCAGCTTTGACATGTCCTTCTTTGCTGAATAGCCATAGCCTTCATCTTGACCATCTTTTTTTTAAAATGGCCGTAAAGATAGGTAGTCTTGCTTTCGAATAGTCATCCAACTACATGTAAATGGTCTGGTTTTGAAATGCTTATGCAACTTGATGGACTGGTTATTGAATGATCATGCAACTATATGGTCTGATTTTTAAATGATCATGCAACTATTTGACCTGGTTTTTAAATGATCATGCAACTATTTGACCTGGTTTTTAAATGATCATGCAGCTATATGGTCTGGTTTTTAAATGATCATGCAACTATTTGACCTAGTTTTTAAATGATCATGCAACCAGATTGACTGTGGCCATGCAACTAAATGGGCTGGTTATTAAATGGTCCTGTACCCTTATCAAGATGACTAAATAGGTCAAAAAAGGTTGTTTAATGACCAGGACAAACATATATACATATTGCTTTTGTAGAGTTTATCCCAAGGATGGGTTAAGTGTGTTATAATTGGCCTGTTGTGGTAAGGGGGAGAATGGGGATGTCGAAAGGAGGGGAGGGGGTGTAGAGCTGTATGTGTTGGGTAGGGTCCTGGCACAGAGAAGGGGGTGTAATCTGTTTGTGTAATGTTTTAACAGGCTGGTGAACAGCTGTCTGAGACTAACTAAACCCTCTCTATCCAGCTCCATAACTGGCTCCATGCCTGCTGCATAATTGCTCAACAGTTGCAGCTCCCCCACCAATCAGTGGCATTGTTGGTGAATGACACTGGGAGAGGAGGAAGTGCTGGTACACTCACAAACACAGGCCCTATAAAATCACCAGGGAGGAAGGCTTTGATAGGCAATAGCTCATTGCTCCCAAATTAAATTCTCTCAGATAATCATGTTAAAAAGCTGGCCATATGGTCAGTGTTTTCTTGGGTGGGTGGCTGCTAAGACTGGGGAGCTAGAGGCTGTGTGGACAGATGGGGAGGCAGATGGGAGGTGAGTAGAAGAGGGGGGGCAGGAGGGATGAGGGGCTGGCTGCCTGTGCCCACTGTCCCCACACTCACCCAGCAGTTGGCTAGCCAGATTGGACATTAATGAAATTGTTATACCTCAGGGAGAGGCTGTAACTACAGAGGCCTGATCTCCTTCTGTACACTACTACTCTTTTGCCACACCATAGTCCAACAATCTGCTCATCAGAAAGTGTCGGTGCTTTGTCTTAGAACAAGACTCTGTGAAGTGTGGGTACCAGGCTATACTACATCCTGGCTTCAGTGTGACTCGTACAGGTGACAAATAGTCATGTGTACAAGTTAAAGGTATAAGCCAGATTATGCCATAAGACTGTACAAAGCTGATCAGTATAGACAAGATGGAAAAGTTTATGGAAATTACAGTAGAAAACAATAAGTCACATTCACATTTCAGACCACAGCCATCTTTAAAACAGAAATGTGGTGAGGTATTGTAGCACACGGGAGCTGGGGGCCAATTTTCATTGTTTTATGCAGCAACATATTTACTAAATCTGTTTCATAGAAATTCTGCATTGGAAATCTTGCCCCCATTTGCAGTTACTTATAGTAAAAACAATGGAGAAACTGAAAATGCCAAGTAGAAAGTAGTACTTTGAAATGTTGATATTCTATTGACCATGAAAAGCAGCTGTAATCTCAAAAGCCAAAAGCCACCATCCGCGACTGGGTGCTAATTGCCCAGGGCTGCTCTGTTCTGACAAGTGCTGTGGGGCACATCGTTAAAAATGCGAATGTGGTTTATTGAGACATAAATGAGAATTTAGAAATCTGTTTTTCTCCCATGTACCACACAGGTTACCCTATTTTGGCTTTTATTCCATTTTTGTTTGTGTTTCCAACCTTTGTAACATTGAGCAAAAACACTCAGTTCCCTGCTTGTGGGATGAAGCAGGAGGCTTGTAGGCATCACTTTCATACTGAAGATAACAATTTGTAGTCCAAGGTCAAGTTGCAATCTGCCTGTCTGATTGTTTTATCAAGATGTCAGGACTGATGTGCAAGATGTTTATGGTTTCCTCCCTGAACTAGACTCCTCTTATTTCCTCCCTCCCACCCACACCTGATCCCCCAATCCCTCCTCTCCCTATACACTCTTATCTGACATAGACACAGTGGGTAAGCAGGTGACGATTGATGTCCCTTCCCTAACAGACCCTGTGTCTATACCATCATCAGAGTACAAGCTGTATGTACAGGTAATGTACACACCAGTACGCAGGGTATATCCCTAGTGTTCATGGTTAATAAGATTTCTAAAATTGCAGTCCAAACACTTAACTCAATCTCCTTCACCAGTTGCAAAAATAGAAAATGGAAGTAAATGTATGTAAAGAATTGATGTACCCTCAATGACCTAAAAATTTCGTCCATGGCTGAGTTACTTATTTTTCCAAGTTCCTCGAGTTGAACTGATTTTAAAAATGTACTTTGAGAGATGTTTGGAAGGGTTGGATGATATCCAAAAGAGATAATGTAAATTTTAGCACCAGAAGTAATATCTAATGACATTTGTTTGCCTGCAAAAATGCTCTTTTACGGTCGAATATTTAGGTCATTTAGGGTTATGCAAATTTCAAAACTTTTATTTTTCATAACAAATGTTGTACATGTATATATCATTGGCATCAAGGTCAAATGGAAGGATTACTACAGTGCCTACATTGCTTCTCTGTATGTAGTATTAATGTGAAATCTTATCCGCATCTCAGTAAATATGACAGCAGATGCCTCGCACATGTACATGCACATTATGTAGTGTCTGTGGAATTCACTTATTGACGGTGTTAATAGTCTTCTGTAGTTGGCAACAAAGTCATGTAAAAGTTGGTTAAAGTGGTAAGGAATCTGATTGTGGACATAATGCCTGGTGAGTGATAGGAGACAGTATTTCTTAACTTGTACACTTTGCAGCATCCCAAAACGCATTGTATAACTCACCGATGGGCCTGTGAACCCACAGATGTTGACTGCAGTTCTCTGAACGTTCACCTGGGCCTGCTAGAAATAGTGGTCAGCTGGTAAGAGGAGAAGCCTCTCCTGTCCCTACACCCCTGCCGGGACTGCCATGGGGAGATGAGGTCTCTGTTAACCTTGGTTATTATTCTTCACCCATCAGCTCTTGTTGCTGTCAATAGTGCCCAAAACAAACCAGATGGTGGGCAAAAGAATGCCTGGGAGAGACATGCTATTTGTCAGCAATATGAAACTTACTCTTGCTTGCCTGCAATTTGTTCTCATTTTTCCTGGTTGTTCTCTCAGGGGACAGTGGAGTTTGTCCATGATACAGTCCACTAGCTGGTAACAGCCACTCTCTAAGAGGAAACAGATCCACCATTAGGGGCTGTCTATACTCCTCTCTGCATGTGCTATAATTGTGTTTAGACCACAAATTCAGTTTGGGTCATTCCCTACATATTTGCCCCTACATTTTTCCTCCCACCTCCTCCTCTTTCTTTTTGTTCTTTTTCTTTTCAGGCATACAAATGTTGGGATATCATGTTGACATGCTGCAAACCTAAAATATGGGTGGACTTAAATGTTATTATAAACATTCCCAGATCAACATTGGCAGTAGTAATTTTTGAAATAATTCTGCAAATCATAAGATATAACATGTCATTTTTTTTGTATTTTCAGGGCATCAATTGAATAGAACTGAAGGGTGCTATTAAATTGAATTATATAGTTTATTGGTGTTTAAACACAGTAATGACTGCAGAAGTTTATGCTCCTATATGATGGTGGTCAGACTTATGGTTGAAAGAACCATAGCAATGCCAGTTAAGGGACAAAATGCCAGACTTAACCCCCAGAAGCTCAGGTATCTTCAGCTGGATTCGAACTCACATCCTCATAGGTGAAGTGCCTGATTGAGGCAGCAGGCCAGGGCTTTATCAGCTGTCTGAGCGAAATGGATATAAATGATAAGCATTAGCAGAACAGTTGATGTTCAGATTTGTTGTCTCGGTTGTAGGAGCTTTTTTCTCTCTCTCTGTTCAATATGATAACACGGATATGGTGTTTTCACTGTTAATGATTGGCATTGTTCTCCCTCAGCTGGTCATTGGCTATGTTTTCGGGAGTCAAATGGATTAGCGAGGAGCCGTTTTGTTGACATTATGGCATATAAAGAGATACGCCAAGATAAGGTGGCTGTTCTGACATACAGGGTTAGTGTGTGGGATATTATCCCTGAAGTAATAACCTGGTGATTACAAGTGAATAGATGGCCCTTAATACCTCTGTGTAATTTTTTAGGCCTTTGTCCCTAGCCGGGTGACCAGGTGCTGGTCAGGCAATTCACACTGTCCACCTTAATTAGAGTAGGTAGGCTGGTCAGTGTTGTACATGTGATTATAGCCAAGGCTGTCTGGTCAGGGCCAGTTCACCCCATTTATAGTAGTCAGTGGTTGTTTTTATATGTTTGTCTGTGCGTGTATGTGGATGCATGCGTGTGACAGGGTGTTTCCTGCGACAGTCAGTTCAGTAGCACCCCTGACATGCTGCTAAAACTGTCATTTACAACACTCCAGCACAAAGGTGTAATGTCGTTTGATTGCTTGTCAATCTAATGCCTCTTCAACAACGTACTCTTTAGGCCCCTATTGTTCCACTTTGTGATACAAATTTCCCCCTTGTCATCTGGCATATTCAGCAAGTGTTTGTACCCCAGGGGAGAACAAGGCACAGGCTGTGGGTACAGGAAGGGATTCCCACTCTGCAGCACCTCACAGATTGTGTATGCCCTCTTCTACCCTCCTCCCCCTCCACACGCACACCCAGCAATATTATTGTCATAACAATGGCAGAGCCCATGAGTGGGAAGCTGGTGGACAATGAGAAAGTAGCAGGCTAGGGACATGCAAGAGAGTCATATTAATGGGCTAACAGACGAGCACAGAGAACATATGGTCGGTGATGGATTAGTAGCAGATATTCACGAGCTAATCACCTGTGATTGCAATGGCCCAGGTATGCAGGCCTGCTCTAGCTGTTCTCTGCACAAACCCACACTCTCCAAGCAAATCATACAGGACAATTCTACAATGATGAAGTTCCGACGAGGTTCATTAATAGTTCTGAACACATGAGATGTGTGGTCCATCCTGGGAAGAGCACAGTCCCAGCCATTGGACAGGGAGTTTGTGGAATCCCCTTTTTTTACAGGTCTACAGGGGTGTTTGGGACAGTTAAGGGTTGACAACGCTGGTGGGGCTGTTTGCACCATCTAATGTTTGTTGAAGTCATTGGTCCTCCACCAGGATTGCGTACATGCCTGGAAATCAAACGTACATGCCTGGAAATCAAACGTGAGAAAGTCCATCAGTAACCATAGAGACCATCCATGCAACTGTCTCTAAAGCCAAAGTACATGTAGGCCTAAATTTATTTACATAAAAATAACATCTATGTACCTACTTGATTCAAAAGCTAAAAAAACTGGGGGAGAAAAGAGATGTAATGAGTGAGAGTGACATATAAAAAGCTTCTTGACCATCTCTCCTCTACTCTTCACTGTGTTTGCCAGGTTATCTCCTGATCTTAACTCGCCTGTTGTTGTTAAGTCACCTGTTATCCCTGCTCACCGAGGCTTGACCTGACCGGAGATATTACAGCTCCATATCGTCTGATGAAGCCCAGACTTAACCAACACCCGACTAAGCTTCAGCCACAAAACTCTCAGCTAATGGCTGCATAAAATCCTCACTTTAGTTAGCTTTTTGGTTTCCTTGTAATTTCATCACTGTAGAAAACAACTGAGCCCTGAAAAACTCTATAAGTATATGATTGGGATAGGAGATGTACTTTGTTTAGGAGAATCCACGCGGGGAATTGAAACCCTTGTGGGAGTTGCTAAAGACAGTGGGTGAGCAGTTTGCTAATGAATTTTGCTAAGCCTTCCTTACTTTCTGTGATTAAATTGAATCCCAGAACACAGGAGCTCAGCGGACAGAAATCTGTGAGGCTTCCCTGAAGAAACCTTTCACAAGCACACAAATAATTGATCAACATATTAATACCTGTGATGGACCTTTTCATGATCAGATTGTGTCGTTAATTATTCAAGTGGCTGCAGAAATGGGAGATTAGAGAATTGTAGCATCAGGGATTAAGACGTGTGCAGATGAGATCAGTTGACAGGTACAGAGGATATTTATCAGGACAGAGGAAAGTTTTG
Source organism: Liolophura sinensis (assembly GCF_032854445.1). Classification (NCBI taxonomy): domain Eukaryota; kingdom Metazoa; phylum Mollusca; class Polyplacophora; order Chitonida; family Chitonidae; genus Liolophura; species Liolophura sinensis. Next base: position 16,338,142 of record NC_088299.1, on the reverse strand, counting down.
ACATATGAGATTCATGTAGGCCTTCATGGACTTAGTATGCAAAAACAGCAATGTGTGTTAAATAATGTATCATATCGTGGACATCTGCACTTTTCACCTGTATTTAATTAATCACCCCTGCTGATTATAGATGTTGGGTAGTAGAATAGGTCATACCTCAAATTTGTCTGCATCCGCTATATTGCCATTTTTTTTTTTAAATTCATCTGATCTGGAAATTTAAAGTGGCATGTCATCTTTTCTTACCAGTTTTGTGTATTCATCGCAGAAATAATATACAGTCTACACTGCCATCTCATTGACATTTATTGGCAGTACCTGAGCATTATTTTTTATAGGTATGAGTGTGAAAGTGATTTGTCTTTGATTTGTCCAGAATAATACCAGGTGTATTGTAAATATAACCTGTAATCAGGTGGATATGTTAATTGTCAGTGGATAAGTGATGAAGTCTACAATACAGGATGTTTAGAGTTGATTATTTTGTGCTTTATCAGAGATCAAATCACTCCACTAACCATGCATGAATTTTACTCCATTACCATTTAGCTCATTAGGTTGACAAAAAGACTTTGTTTGTTCAGGTAATAAAGGTGGCATTTGGCACTCCGGTATGCCCTGCAGTCCAGGTGGTAAGGCTGCAGTGAGTGGGGTGGGAGGGGAGGGAGGAGAGTCATCGGTCTGTGTGGTACAGGACAGATCACAACTCAGCTGTTAATCTCATTATGATACAGTGATGGAAGCCAATTGAGCAGGTATGAAATGGGGTGTCCTGCAGGAATTGGCCTGGGTGAGGGGACATATCCCAGCTGTCCATGGACAAACACCAGGCCTGGCCAAGCTGTCACACCCTCAACCTCTCCCAGCTGCTCCCCCCCCCCCCCCAATGCCCTCATCTAATTATTAAATAAACAGTCATAGCAGGATGGGAGTAAATTATCTGCATGGGCTATATAATTTGTGACATTTTAACATTCGTTTTTTTTTTTTTTGTTTTTTTTGATTATTGGTAGGGAAGCGGGGGAATAAGAAATTGTTATTTATAGCTAAATTATGGTTGAACTAGAAGTTAAAGAATTGTTTTTCCATTTCAATCCCATTTTTTTCTGTTGAAGACATATCTACATAACTGGAAAGTCTACAAAAATGGAGACAGTAAAAAGGTGGATTTTTCTTTCTATTCAACGTTTTTAGCTCGGCTGTAAGAAGTAAGAAGAGATATTTTGAGAGGGGCAAGAGTGTCAGTGTCGGGTTATTTTTTTTAACTCCTATGTAAACGGCACTCCTCCCATGTATTAAAGTTTAAGCTTTATTTTTTTACAGCAATAGAAATTATGGGTTATTTTTTTTTTTTACATTTATACCACCCCAACAAAATGGGGAGAGGAGGGCAGGGAGTATACTGGAATCACCTGGTCTGTCCTTTTGTCTGTCTGCAGACAGTGTGCTGTCCATACATCACCACCCAAACTACTGCGCTGGTTTTGATGGGAAGCTTAATGGCAATCGGATAAGTTTTAGGATTACGCCCCATGGAGGACTCTTGTGTAATTGTGCTTTTCCATATATTCAGACTTTGTTCAGGCAACTCTTCTCAATGTACTGAACTTGTTTCCATGAAACTTAGTATAATTTTCCCAGTGTCATGTAAACTTATGCATGTTTAAGTTTAATTACAATCAGGTAATTATTTTCATAATTACTCCTGTTCAGGTACACAGATTTTGTCCAGTCAACTCCTGCTAATTGCACTAATTTCCCTGAAACTTTGTCTGTGTATCTTATATATCTTCTAAACATCTACATGTTCAATAATAATAATGTCAGATTATTACTTTTAGTTTCATTGTTACCCCGATTTCGGTACACAGCGTACTAATGCTTTCTGTGTGTATAGCTAAATGGATAATATCTGTGAACATCCGAGAATAATATCTGACACGTGTATGATGATTCTTAGTTTGGGTTTTTGAGGTCAGTATTTCTCCATATCACCTAACTTGAACATTATGCAGCTGTAAAAACTGCTTAATCAGCCAAGCTATCTGTGTTTTCTGAATGCCTTGTTAATTTGAAAAGTTAGCTCGCCCCAAAAAATACAAAATTTGTCGCCTTAATTATAATTGCATTTTTGCCAGGGATGCGTTGTAGATCAGACATGTATTTGTTTGGAGTATTTTATATGTGTATATCAATCTGTGTGAATCATATTTGCCATTTGTTTGTGCAAAATAGTTTTCAATTTTTGTCCTCTTTTATTTGTATCTGTACATAATGTTATGTACACATGTTTAAATCTGTTTCTGTGTAGAGGCATTGCTTCACACCTAAACATGTTTAGTCTTCAGTAAACTGTTTGTCCAACTGCACTTAGCATGTTGTCAAGGGTAGAAGTTGTTTAGGTAAAGACATTGAGTGGACTATACACTAATGCATACCCCATAAGTCACACCCTGTACATGGGCCCACCTGGAAAGAGACTACTGGGGTGGCCTTACAGGACAGCCTGTGTAAGATGAGGAATGGGGGCTTGTGTGGCTGGGCAGGGGGCAGAGGCAGGCCCTAATTAATGGGTAGGTACTAATTTGCCACTAGATGTCTGGGTGACAATACAGAGGCTGGCAGAGGTCAGGGCTTAGCTGTCAGCTGTAGTGTAGTGGGTGAGCAGACTTACTGGCCTGTCAGCCTGTGAAGGCTGATTATGACTACAAGGTTCCTGCTACTTCAGTGCTTGTAGCATAGGCAAGCTGCCCCCTTAAGAGTGAGGCACAGGGAAACTGTGAGGACTGCCCCCAGACTGGTGCTGGGCTCATTGTCATAACCAGCCCCTCAGCCAATCAGCAGCCAGCGTTGGTGTCTGCTAGCTGCATGAGGAGTTGCTGTACTGTGTCTGTGTGCTGGAGAAGGCAGTGTGGCTGAAACCAGGGATAGACTCAGTACAGGCTCAAGGCAGGGACAGGGCCAGTTCCTCCATCTGCTGTAGCGAGACCTAACACTGTCACTCCACATTGAGAGCTGCAGAACACTGTGCTACATACAGTCAGGAGAGATTGTACAGCAGAGACATTACCTCATTTTTCCTTATATTGTACGTGATGCAGAATTGAACTGAGGTTGTGTTAGCCAGTGACAGAGGGGGCCAGCAGGAGAGGGAAAGTGCCATCTGTTAACCCTATTACACAGCCTGTATATATATATATATATATATACATGTAGCAGGGACGGTTGGTTGAGGCAGATCATTCAATGCCTGGCCAGCAGCCCAGAGCGGCAGCTGTTACCATTCAGACCTTCACACTCTTCCTTCACACTCTTCTGTTGTGTCTGTAGTTGTCTGACTTGGATTGTGCCAGATCGGAGGATTTAAGCATTTTGTGTGTCCGTAGATTTTGGGAGTTAATCCCTGCTCGGCTGTTTGGCAGAGGGTTGTGATGTATATTCCAGTCACTTACCCACTGGATAGGAAATCTAGAGGTAAGCCAGTGTGTCATTCATTGCGTGGTGTTTGTATGACAGTCTTTACTGCGTTACACATGTATTGTATAACATGTTGTAGAATTCTTTGAAAGCCGTGTTCATTTTGCTATTCATTATGATCATATGGTGGAGCATGTTTTACTAGGACACCCAGTGCTCCGGTTGTATTTTTGTGACTGTTTACTGATAAGGATTTCTACTTTGTAGCCCTAAGAGTAAAGGTGGGATAAATGATAGAAATGGTTCCTTTACTATTTGTTATTTTATAGTATTCGCCATAAACATTTGGTGCTAATTAATTACTCTATGGACAAAAGTCTACGAATCTAGTTGCTGTGATATGGCTGAAATATTGCAGATGTTTGTGCATGAGTTTCAGGTCCAGTAAGGTCATTAAGATTAGAAAAAATATGTGAATAAAAATTAAAGTTATTGAGTAGGCCTACAGTTTTCTTTGACAATCATTAGAACAAACCCAGCCAATGCATACTCAGATAACATTTTTTGTGGGCTCTAAGCACAGAAAAAAATGGAAATTTTCTCTGATATTATATGGATGTTAAATCACCCAAATCTCACCCCTGGTACAAATTCAGTAGAGGGGGGGGAATAGAGCAGCTGTTGCTATGTTTTGAAGCATGTTTGGCTAAGACTGTGATAGGTGATCTGTCCCCAATGTCTTGGGATTATAGATGTGGTACGGACTTTTGGCACATGGAGATCTGTCTGTCATAGTTTTGTACGGCATGCATTCAAACTTATACTCACCTGTTTTACCCTTTTAAGGAGAGTTATAATTGGTGACTACCTGGCTGAAGTTTGTAGGTAATATAAGGTGAGCCTGTTGTAAAACAGCACATGGGAGCGAGTGGCAACAGCTCCCCCCCCCCCCCCCCCCAGTCAAGTGGCTGAGTATCTGAGTGTGGGGGTGTGTGTGATAGGGACTAACACCCAGGGGGTACTGCCCACACCCCTCAGCACTGTCAGAACACCAGACCTGCCTAAATTAGATTGATTCTCCCCCTACTCTTGAGTTTAACACAGTTAATCTGTGTTGGCACCTAGAGATGGGTAGATCTTGGAGGTACAAGGCGCATATTATTTCATTGAGGATAAAAAGCTGGGTAGAAGTCTATAACTGGGTGAGCTGTGCACATCTTTACTAAGTTAGCCTGACTGTGTGTCACCTTATCTGTGTGCTTAATTAGTGTTGCCCCCATGCCCACTGGTGAAGGGCCTGGGAGTAAGGCTTCCTCCTCTTTGATGGGTGCCTGAGCCCCACATTCTCCAGACAGCCTGGAACCAGGGACCAGCTGGGGGCAAATCTAGAGCAGATGTGGCGAGAACAGAGCAAGGTAAAACATCTCTCCATGAGCCACCTCACAGGCCTCACATGGCAAGCATTTGTACAAACTCTCCGACTATTTACCCTAGGCACTGTGTTATTAGCCAGATAGTTAGACTGCCATTCTGCTGGAGGAGAGCGGTGCAGAGTTTGTGTTGTGCTGCTGGCTATGCTACCCTCTGCTTATTGACAGAGACTATCAGACAGTGGGGCTAGTGGGGTAAGCAGTCTATTACCTGTGTGTTAGCCTTCATTGATAGACTGTCATCAGCACCATGATGTAAACAGTGCGAGGGGTGGATCTGTTAGCATGTCTCAGAATGGTTGGTATGTCCACAGCTAAGATAGAGGCCTGCCAACCTGTGATCTGGGTCTAGGCTCAGAAGGTTGTGTGCCAGTGGGTTAGGGCTTTACCACAGCCGCTGGGGCTACGTTCAGAAGGTTGTGTGCCTCTGATTCTTTTGATGAGCTTGGTCAAACACGGACTGAATCAGTTAGGCCAAATAGGCTATACTTCTGCTGATAAATACACATTAAAATAACTTCTGAATGTTGTGGACTTCAGTCATTGCAGGAGTTTGACCCAGGAAATTATGGCTGCGTCCTCAATTTGAAAAACAAATGAAACCGTCGGTAGAAGAACTGTAGTTTTCATATTTTTAATTTGAAATTTTGAATTTTGGACTCAGTGGTTGAACTTCCAGTTACATTGTAGATTGTGCTTGTCACATGTCAGGAGAACAATGAGTGGAGTGGGATGAATAGGGCTTAGGGCCACATTGCCATTATCACAGCTAAAACATGGTGACTGATGAATTGAGGAACATGTTACTCTTAGCCGTGCCACTTATCCTTGTGCATGAACAAATTTCTAAATTTACTTCACTGGAAGATGAATCTGTTTTGATGAATGCAAGTGGCTATGGAGGAGTTAAGAAGGGATGACCCCTGATAATAATGAGGTCACCGCTGATAATGACATGGAGTGGGTGTGGAGGAGCCTTAGTCATATGATTATCTGCTTTATACCTGTGTTTACATGCACGTGTAGGTATAAGGGGCATGTATCTATAAGGTTGACAGGATCAATTAGTGGTTAGTGGTTTGGAGGTCTGAAAAGGTTACCTGTAATTTTACTGGTGAGCTGTCAAGATAGTTGGGTGAAGCATGAGTTCAGTCTTGGACTTTATTCCATGTTATATTTCAGTATACCTGTATGTACATTGTCTGGATGTCGTGACAGAGAAAGGTTCTACTTACTCTGGATGTTGTGACAGAGAAAGGTTCTGCTTACACTGGATGTTGTGACAGAGAAAGGTCCTGCCTACACCATTAACTTAACAGCATATGTTTGCTTTTTTTTGTTGTTTTTTTTTTTTGTATTCATTCTGAAGAATGTGAAGAAGTAAGGTTTATCACCCAGATAAATTTGCATTATACCTGTAATCTGCCAACTCTTATCTCCTGATGTTGTGTGATCATGTCAGGGGTCTGTTTGGGGAGGGGTAGTTGTCATGGAAATCACAGTGGTTGTATGTCGTAAGTACTGACCAATGTGTCAAAGGAAGGGGGGGGGGGGGCTGAATCTAAGGTCAAACCCATGGGGATCAGCACTCATTGAAGATTATCTTGAGAGTGCTTGCTAATGTTCAGGGCCTAATGGCCTCAGGGTATCTATGACACAACCTTTATAGGTAGACCACCTGGCAGAGTTCTAGATGTACTCTCTGTTTGTCCCTGGCATGAGTACCTAACCTTACCTTTTTTACACCTGACACTGGAGTGGCGAATTCTGACTATACATAGTGAGTTCTTTATGTGTTATACAAGTTTAGGAGTAGGACTTGAAAGCTCCATCCATGCTCCAGCAGTTAGGCACACAATCTCTACCTGTCCATGTTTCCTTGAGGCCTGGCACTTCGTGCATTTAAAATTTGTATGTTGAGGAAGCAGGTACCTTCCATTCAGCTGTTATCATTTGATATCACACATTTTATATGTACATCATTGTAGATATTGGATGTAGATTACCCCCCCCCCCCCCCCCCACCCCCACCAAAGAAAGAAACAAAAAACAAAAACATGAAATAATAATGAAAAAAAAAAACCAAAAGAATTCTTGTAATTTTGAGCCTTCAGTTTCGTCTTCTGTGTGGCGGGTATAAATAAGAATAATTTGAAACGTCATCGTTCAGTGTCCTGAATTCTATACTCAGGTGTGCTGTTCATAATTATGGGACATGCAATGCACAATAGCCACCTATTAATTCTGTCTTGCAGATAGATTGACAGCTGTACTAGTAATACTGATCAAATGTCAGATCCTTGAGGGTTTAAGTAATTAGTTTGATCTGACAAATCATGATTTCCTGCTCAGAGCTCTGACTTCACTGGACTGTGTCAGACACTTAACCTGCTCAGTCCTGAGTGCAGTGAATCAGCATGACTTAAGTTTCACCCCAGTAACTGGCCAACCAGCTTTTGAATTTTCTGAGTTTGTGGATTGACTGAACAGTACTTAAAGTTAGCTGTGGTTTTATTTAGTACTGCTCCTTAACAGATCAAAGCACCTTCCCAGTTTTGTGCTCACTAATTGACCGTGTGGTTGTCAAAGGTGCTCAAAGCCTCAGTGGTTAAGTACTTAGCGCACTAATGCAGCACAGTGCCCAGGATTCTCTGGCCAGTCCTGTCTGTTGCTATGAGTTCAAGTCCAGCTCATGCTGGCTTTCTCTCAAGCTGTTTGTCTGCCAACAACATGTGGATGTGTGTTGGTTTTCCTCCCAGGCTATTCCTATTTTCATCCCACCATAATGTTGGCACCCTTGTAGCAGTAAAATATTCTTAAGTATTGCAGAATACCACAATCAAAATTATAAATCAAAGCTGCCCAGGTGTATGCTGAGCCAGGTATGGTGTGTTTGTGGCAGTGACTATAACTGACCAGCGCCAGATGTTTGCAGCTGGTCTGTGATGCCAGGATAACCAGAGATACTCACCTGTCCATGCATACCTGAGCTGTCTAACTTACCTGTACAAGTAGATGATAGCTACCTTGAGTCAAATGTTCTGTTGCTTTGCTGCCTGCCTAGTTTGCCGGCGGAGATGAACTTGAATTTGAATTTGTATTAACATTACAAGAAATCAAAAGATTGTGCAATATAATGTACCATAGGTAACTTACAGCTCTGTATCAATCATGGGTTCAAAACAGTATGATATCCATCAGTGAGTCTGTTGTTAGAAGCCTTCACATTCAGTTATTAGCATGTTACCATACACTAGATGGGAGCCAGGAGGCTTAGACTTAGCACATCTTCAGGTAGTGTATTTGTACATGTTGATGTTCAGATCCACAACGGTCAGGTGAATGTCTTGTGTACACAACTCACCTGAAGATAATTTACCTGTATTTCCCTGGTAGTGGTCTGTGAAGATTTTCAGATCCACAACGGTCAGGTGAATGTCTTGTGTACACAACTCACCTGAAGATAATTTACCTGTATTTCCCTGGTAGTGGTCTGTGAAGATTTTCAGATCCACAATGGTCAGGTGAATGTCTTGTGTACACAACTCACCTGAAGATAATTTACCTGTATTTCCCTGGTAGTGGTCTGTGAAGATTTTCAGATCCCCAACGGTCAGGTGAATGTCTTGTGTACACAACTCACCTGAAGATAATTTACCTGTATTTCCCTGGTAGTGGTCTGTGAAGATTTTCAGATCCACAACGGTCAGGTGAATGTCTTGTGTACACAACTCACCTGAAGATAATTTACATGTATTTCCCTGGTAGTGGTCTGTGAAGATGTTCAGATCCACAACGGTCAGGTGAATGTCTTGTGTACACAACTCACCTGAAGATAATTTACCTGTATTTCCCTGGTAGTGGTCTGTGAAGATGTTCAGATCCACAACGGTCAGGTGAATGTCTTGTGTACACAACTCACCTGAAGATAATTTACCTGTATTTCCCTGGTAGTGGTCTGTGAAGATTTTCAGATCCACAACGGTCAGGTGAATGTCTTGTGTACACAACTCACCTGAAGATAATTTACCTGTATTTCCCTGGTAGTGGTCTGTGAAGATTTTCAGATCCACAGTGGTCAGGTGAATGTCTTGTGTACATGTAGTACCCTTCAGCAGGTGTCATTTTTTGTACTTGTAGATTACCGGGACAGCATTATGCCGGATTCGCCCCCTGAGTCCAAAGTACCCTCTCAGACGACTACCTCGCCCACATCAACCGCCATCGCAGGGGTGGCTGCCATCACACGCCCCCACTCCAGCGGAAGCACCATGTCAGGTGAGGCTTACAGAATGACATGTATCAGATTAGTCAATAAATCTAAGAAGAACGATAAATCAAAGCGAATGTGTTTCATGTTTTTTTTCACTTCTGTCTCATTTTGCATTGAGGAGGACAGCTTTCATTGACGACTTCATGTCAGCTTGATCCACAGGTTAATACACTCTGACAGGTTTAGGATTGCCTGGATTCAGTTCAGCCCTAATGCTACGTACATTCCTAGAAAGGATCCCAATGGTCTGTATCCTCAATTCAGATCTATCTTGCATTTTGATGAGATTTTGTAAGAGAAAACTTGATTAATTTTAAAGCAGCAACTTTTCCATTGAGCTGTCAGAGCCACTCTTCTGACTAGACGTGGATGTCCGTCACATCTTGTGGGTCAGATTTTATATAATATCTGTTAATTGTTTGATATGTTTCAGGTCTGAACGGCTCTCACTCCCCGCTGAGCAGTATTAACGGACGCACCCCGTCCCCACCCTCCATGGGCAGCACTGCCTCTAGCCAGCAACTTCCCCCAGCTTGCGGGGCCAGACAGCTCAGCAAGCTCAAACGTTTTCTCACCACACTGCAGCAGTTTGGCTCCGACATCTCTCCTGAGATAGGGGAACGGGTCCGCACACTTGTCTTAGGATTAGTGGTATGTTTAGCTTTATGCTTACTGCAAAACTTATTCAAGTAGGTCTTCACTGGTTTTTAGAATATTTGATACAAAAATATTGTGCACAATGTAGGTGTATTTTTTCCATGTATAATATGTAAAAGTCTTCTCCCTAGAAATATGTTACCCTTTATCAGTGATATAAATCCAACTAGTGCTGATTCAGCATTTGGATCTAATTTAATTTACAGTAAATAACGTTTACAGTACAATAGGATAAATGAATTGTTAATTTCTTTTCAGAACTCTCATTTGTCAATAGAAGAATTTCACGCAAAATTGCAAGAGGCTACCAATTTCCCTCTTCGACCATTTGTTATTCCATTCCTTAAGGTGAGCACAATGGCTGATGTCTGATGTTGTTGTGAGCACAACGACACGGGTATTCACTGTCTGAGTGGCTTGTAAATTCAGTTTGTATGTTTTACATTTCTAAGTATTTAGAAATGAAATTGAAAATATTTAACTTTCCAAGATTTAATTGAAAATAATATGCACAGTATGTAGAGCTATGTGTAGTTAAGTAAATAAAAAAAATATTTGGTTATGTGAAGCTTTCTATTACTTGGACAGATTTAAGTGTCATTTTGAAAATGCCTATCATTATTCAAATCTCCAAACAGCTGTTGATTCCTGTGTTAAGCAGTATCACATAAAATCACCACTAAGCGATGTTTCCAGTTTGAAATTAATTTTAAAATTCAAATTTTATTTCCTGATAGTCACCTTGCAAACATCTGTGACCATGGATTGAAAAACTGGATAATTTGTTGCTTTTACGAGGGCAGATTTGAGGCTGTTTAAGGGGTTGCCTGTTTGTTGTGTACGTGTGGGCTCTATGTTCTCTGAGGTCACACATGTTCTACATCGAAAGGGTTGGGGGAGGGGGGGCACCCTAGAGAGGGGAGAGATTTCTTTTATTATGTTTTAACAATGGCAGCCTGTATGTAAATCGTTTGCTCATAGTAACCGGGTTTTCTTCCTTGTGCTAGCCTTTGTGTACTGGCCATACCGACAGCTGTACCTTAGATTCTCCCCTCCCACCCCTCTGTCACCCCTCTCCCCACTGATCTATACACTCTCAGACAACAGATGGTTACTCAGCTCAATCGCCCAGGAAGAATTCTGATTTATAGGCAGAAAAATTGGAGACATAAGTTTTTGTGCACAAAAAGTACATTGATGATAAAAGTAAAATAAAGTAGTTTCGGAAAAATTATGAAAAGTCCTTAACAATAAAATACTGCAAGCAACAGATGTTTGTAGATTTGTGAGATTATAGAAGGTTTTAACAATATCTCGTTTGCATTCTATATGTGTCAGCTGGTGTAAATGGCTATGAAAGTACAGCAAGACTGATAAGCTCCTGTCATATAGTCACATTAAAACAACAGCTGAATTACAGAAGCTTTATTTATTTATTTATTTATTTAATCTGATGGAAGAGATTATGTAGAAGACTAAGAGAGAAATTATTTGACAACGCAGACGTAGTTAAATTCTTAAGTTGGCCCTCGTTAGAATTACAGGTATTCTTGGCACTGTGGGTTTGGGTTTCATCACATTCAAACTAATTAAACTAATTATTACACTTTGATAGGTCCATATTGCACCCTAAATCTTTATTTAGAATTTCTTGATTTTTTTTCTCCAGGCCAATCTACCCCTTCTGCAGCGGGAACTGCTACACTGCGCACGGATGTCCAAACAGACGACTCAGCAGTACCTGGCCCATAATGAACATATACTGTTTGATGCTAACAGTTCTCCAACGGAGTCCCAGGATACACTGCCATCTGACATCAACGAGAACGGTAAACGCAGGTCGCCTGACAGGTAAGGTTTCGTGTTGTCTGGGTTGGGACATACACGTAGCATCCGTTTGCCAGTGTTGTGAAGCTTGACTATTTAGCAGGCACATATTTTGTGGACTTATTGTACAATTATTAGTCACCATTACAAAAATGACAAAATACTCATTACACATGTCATTTAAGAAGTTTTTATTGGAGAAAAAGATGATAAGAAAAGGTCTTTTTGAGGAAATAAGGCAGTGGCAAGTAGCAATGATTCGGGATATGTGTGTGTGTGTGTGTGAGCAAACTGGTTGGCACACAGCTAGAGAGAGGTGACTGGGGATAGTGCTGGGTGTGATGTCACTGAGACAGGTGATGTAGCATCTGCTCTCTCAGCCTCGGCAGCCTCCTCACTCAGACCACATGATGTCTAGTTGAGACACTGATGCTCTGGTCATTGAAAGATACACACACTGTAAACTATGATGACCATAGTGTGTAAGAATAAAGACAATATACATTATAAGGTCTGCGACGTCAGGGGCTGATAAGTCATTCATTAATTGAAGAAAATGTGTTTTAAGTGCAAATATGGAATATATATCAGATCGAGTTCTTTAGTGTGAAATGTGAAAGTACTGGGTTGTAATTCTCACATCTCAGATTCTTGTGTCTGTTCGAACAGAGAACTAGACTGATCTTGATAAACTGAAGTATGGTGTTGGAAATGAAAGATCATGTGTGATTTGATCACTGTTTGAAAGATCATGTGTAATTTGATCACCATTTTTGCGGAGAAATCTGAACTGTCACTTCACGGGTTTTAGAACTCTTGAACAAGATGGTCTTATAAAACATAAGGGTGGCCGTCTCAAATGAAAGCAGTAGAGTGGATGCTAATTTAGGGTGGACTTAGCTCCAGCCATGCTGCTGTAACCCATTTGTCCACTTCAGCCCCCAAAAACCCATGCAATTTGGCCGCCCAGACAGTGTACATGTAGCCATTACCCAGACAGGTTACGTATGGCCTGTACTGCCATTGTCGTGAATAGCATTATCACAATTCAGATCAATCTCTTCTCCTCCGTCCTCCTTGTTCAGCAACATGTAACATTTTGTTTCACTCCCCACACATTTCTACCCTGTCATGACAAATAGTTTAGGCTGTATGATAAACAGGAGTGAGTTTGTTCCACAACAAAGGCTTCTTTTGAATTCTGGGTCAGACAGATGTTCTTTGAGGCAGAGAAAAGAAGACAGGATTTGTGTAGCAGAAATTAGCACCTGCGTGTAAGGGGAGATAACTCTTAGCTGACTAACTGTTCACTTCATACTCATTGGTGTTGATGCTAGAATAAATGCTAACAAGTAAGATAGTGATTTTAGTTATTTATTTATTTGAGTGGTGTTTTTTGCCACGCTCAAGAATATTTCACTTATATGCCAGCACCCAGCATTATGATGGGAGGAAACTGGGCAATGCCCAGTGGAAACCATCCGACCATCTGTATGCTGCTGGCAGACCTTTCCACGTACGGCCAGAGAGGTGATGTCAATTAGATTGATGCATTGATACAGAAGTTTGTGTACATGTGTGATATAATTGATGATTAAATATTTTTGTGTTAGGCATCAAAATTGTGTCATCCTGAATATTGCTATTTTAGGAGTTCTAATTCTGGAAATCAGAGTGTAAATGCTGTGATCTCACCGTGCTTTGTTGCTGGGTATTTGCAGACCTAAGGAGAATGGTATGGATGCTCACATGGAGGCGGCTCATCCCGCCAAGCGACACCACCCTCTGAGCCCTCACAACAACAGCAGGGTTAGCCCTAACGGCACACTGAGCCTCAGCTCAGGAGGCCCCATACGGTTAGAGGACATCAGTCTGTCGAGAGAACTGAGGGAGCGCGAGAGACTGGAGCGAGAGCGTGCCGAGCGCGAGAGGCTGGACAGGGAGAGGGAAAGGGAGCGCTTTTACCCCACAGGCTTTGGTTAGTTGACCAGAGAGGTCGATGTACTCTGTTATCCTTATTAGACTGTACTGGGATTATAAGTCTCACCTGAATGGCTGTTTCTTCATTTTTTTTTCTTTGTTTTTTCTTTGGCATTTGTTTTATTAACCCGGCTCTTGGAAGCCACATTAGGGTAAACATCTTGCTTCTTCCTATCAAATACTAAACTACAGATAAAAATATGAAGGTGTGAGACTAATGTTGATATGAAGAAGTTTGGGCCAAAATTATTTGAGAAATGTCCACAAATAGTGTACAGACACTCACTTGTCACAAGTAAAAGGTAACATTTGTCTCACTGGTCACAGTCAAACTTAACTATTTAGAACAGAGGGACACCTTATTATTTTGACCCCTGTATCATGAAAGGTCACACAAATTCTTTATAACAAACAGCTTTATGAAGAAGTATTAATTATTTAGAGACTTTATATCCGTGGTCTCTCTGGCTGTACGTGGGAAGGGCTGCCAGCAATCTGCACATGGTCGTGGGTTTCCCTTGGGCTCTGCCCAGTTTCCTCCTACCGTAATGCTGGCTGCCATCTAAGTGAAATATTCTTGAGCGTGGCAAAAAACACTACTCTAGTAAAATAAATAAATATATCCGTGGTTTTTCCTTTCAGGATTTTCACGGGATCCTTACGAGCCTCTTGATCGTCTAGATGATGACTGGAAGCACGTAGAAACGGTAGGGCTTTGTTTGGTGCAGGTTTAGCACACTGAGTTGACACAGTTGTCTTTAAAACTGATACTAATGTTTGTAAATAAAAAATAAGGAGCGCATGAGTTGGGCCTGTCTTGTAAGTTGTAAGATGTGTTGACACTTAATGATGTGATTAGTGATTTCAGCAAACATTTACCATTTATTTCTCTCCCCACAAGTAGTACTCTGATATCGCCCAGTTGACCTAAGTCTGAATTGTCTGCCCTTCCATGTTACAGATGCTGCACTGCATAATTGGGATGGTTGACAAGACAAAGCGTGCGCTGGCAGTACTGCAGGAGCGCAGCCTGCGTGACCGTGAGGAGCTGTCCACGTGGATGCGGCGCCACGCAGAAGGTATGGATCACGACATGAAGAAACGCCACAACGAGATGATGGCGCACACACTGCGGCAGACGGAGGACCGGGTGTCCGAGGTCAAAAGACGAGCAGGTGGGTCACGTCTGAGTCTGCCTTAAGCCACCTGTACCTCGTCATGAGGTTGGTCTTTTGCACGTATGGCTTGCATGTGCACATTGTATTAAGTTGATGGGTTTTTCTCATCTCATGTTGAGCTCAGTTCACTGGGTTGCATTTGACTCATATTGAGCTCATGGTCAGCCAATACTTGGGCCTCAGTGGTTGAGAGGGTTAACACAGCAGCACGGCACAATAACCCAGGAACCTCTCACCAATGCGGTCGCTCTGAGGTCAAGTCCAGCTCATGCTGGCTTCCTCTGCGGCCATACGTGGGAAGGTCTTCCAGCAACGTGTGGATGGTCATGAGTTTCGCGCAGGCTCTGCCTGGTTTCCTCCCATCATAATGCTGGCCGCCGTCATATAAGTGAAATATTCTTGAGCACGGCATTAAACATCAATCAAATAAATTATCAACTGATACTGATTTCATAGATTGTTCTTAATTTATATTGTGTTTGAATTTTTTAATATCATTTTTTTAGCTGATAAAAATCATTATTTTTCATAAGCCTCAAGGCAGAAAAGGCAGTAAATCAGACTTGTGTGTGTGTAAACTCAATCTTGCAGTAAAGCTTTAATTCTTGACAGTTATATGTAGAATATTAAGTTACTGATGAATGCAGGGGAGGGAACTCCCATACATGATATTTTTCATGACGAGTTGTGTCCCTTACAGAGGAAGCCGTGAATGAAGTGAAGCGTCAGGCTGTCTCAGAGCTGCAGAAGGCTGTGGCTGCAGCAGAGCAGAAAGCTAGTGAGCTTGTGGCAGCAGAGAGGTCAAAGATGGAGAGGTCGTTATTGGATGCTAAGAAAACCGCACAAGAAGAGGCCCTAGCTACCATTAATCAGCAGGAGGAATCAAGTGAGGTGAGTGATGGATACAGGACTGCCTATCTCAGCTGGAGTCTTCTAACATTTTGTCCAGAAGTGTTTCAGATTAATTTATAGGTGAATTAAAATACTGTGTTTGACCTAAAGTTTTGGTACTTAGAAATGCTAATCAGGAGCACACATTAAGGCCTTAAAATGATACTTTTCCATGCCACCACCTAGTAGCTCATTTAAAATATTTTTGTTGGTTCAAATTTTGTTCAGCCTATAGGTGAGTTAAAATATGTTAATTGTTGTAACTAATTATATTCATTTTAATGAATTTTAAAGATCGTTTGGTTTGAAAAGTTGAATTAGAACATTTTTATAAGAAAACATGAATGAAACTGATCTGAATCAGTTCTAAAGAAGGTTTTTTATGCTTATGTCCGGGATGTAGGCCTGAACAAAAAACTTATATGCTTTTGTTTTCCTCATTTTCAGAGCTGTTGGAACTGTGGTAGGAAGGCAAGTGAGACTTGCAGTGGGTGTAATGTGGCACGATACTGCGGCTCATTTTGTCAGCATAAAGACTGGGAGAACCATCACCACATTTGTGGCAAGACGGCGGCAGCCGCCGCTGCAGCAGCTGCTACTGCAACCAGCACCACCACATCGGCAGCAACCACCACCTCCTCAGACGCACGCGAGCAGCGGGCGGCCAGCAGCACATCCTCGCCTAATGGCACCAAGTTACCACGGGAACCAGCTCTGAGCCCTAGGCCCGCCCCCAGTCCAGCAAATTCCTCATCATCAACGTCACGCTCAGAATCACGGTCCAGCACTCCTGCAGATTCCAGAGTGACGGAGAGTGGGCGTTAGCCATGGACACAGGACCATTATTACCTTCGTGACTGGAGACTACACTCAGTGTAACTGACATATACTCGGTCTTCTGCAGGACTAATCTATTTAATTTGTACATAAGTAAATTTGAGGGGCTGGTGCGCTTGATCTGTACAGCGATGGACACACAAGATGACACAATATAGACCGAGAGATAAACCAATTAAGTGTCACCATGAACTATGACCCTATCATCTGTAGTCAGCAAGGGAGAGTACTCCGTTACGACTACTGTGTAACTGTCAAAGTCACTAACTACCTTGTCAACTTGTGTTTTGTGATTCTCACAGGGTACATTATTAGTGTTCTTATTGGCCTGTCCTAGTCATGTGACATTTTTCCTATCCTGTGATTGGCTGACATAACTTGTGCGGTGCAGAAGTTTAGTGGAAATGATTCCATCGGACAGTTCTAGTCATGTGACATATATTATCCCATGGAGTGCTGTATGTAGCTCTCACCTGTCTGTGAATCATAAATGTTTTCAGAGTTCACCACATAAATGTGAATTTCAAGAATGAAACAGTTTTTATTTAACTCTAAAAATGTCTTTGTCTGAATGTGGTGGTTAAAGAAATAGCTGGCATAATTTCGTTTTAAAATAGGCATAATTTGACTAAAATGGCATAGAGATTCTTGTCGTGTGGTAACGTGACGCAGGGACTTAATTTAGGTATAATTTTCTTTTGTCCTG
Source organism: Liolophura sinensis (assembly GCF_032854445.1). Classification (NCBI taxonomy): domain Eukaryota; kingdom Metazoa; phylum Mollusca; class Polyplacophora; order Chitonida; family Chitonidae; genus Liolophura; species Liolophura sinensis. The sequence continues at coordinate 16,320,946 of NC_088299.1, read as the reverse complement.
ATAGTGATGAACAGTAATTATTATCCTCGCACATAGTGAAGTAGTTGTTCCATCTATTCTGATAGCGGTAAACATTTATGGGTAATGATGAATCTGGTTGTCATCAGTATACAGGTCCCATCTAGTCCTGAGGAATTTATCTCCATTTTGCCATTCCTCAGGATTTCATCCAAAGCAAAACAAACTTTTCAGACAAATTAAACTGAGAATTCATTTGACCAATAAACCGTTCAAAAATTTTTCGTCAAAAAACGGTATATGAAAGTCGAATGCTGTGCTTTTTGGTCAGGGTAACATATATACATTTTTTCCTTTTTTTTTTCTTCCTACAATTTTTGAAAGTGCAATTCAGTAAAACTGTTTATGATTTATGGTACATAGGTTTAATCATATTTTTGCCTTTTATTTTGTGCATATCTCTCTTGTTGATACAACATGCTGGTCATGGTTTGCAGTACATGTACAGTGTAACAATCGTTTCTTTCTGTTACACTTTATTATCTTGCAGGTTGTTTCTGGATTATGTTCGGTAAGGCAGATTTTCTTGCCTGCCTTTGTTTTCTTTTTGTCTCTTTTCTTTACATCCTTGATTGATAACCTCTTAATGGCTTATGTAATGACATTATGGCAGTAATACATTTGCTCTGACAGATTCTGAATTATTTACATTGTAGTCCCCTTGAAATTGTGTAGAGAGGTTTCACTGGCACAAGATGTGCTGATATGTCTATGAGGTAAAGGGCCCAGATCTGGATAGCAGTAAACTTATCCTTCGGGTTTGTTTGACACATTACCGGTAAATGTATACGCTGTTAACGCAGTAGACATGTCGAAACATGATAAATACTTTTAGTTATAATCAAAATGGGGTACAAATTGCGCTATCTGCATGATGTTCTGAGAAATCCATATAATTAAGTGCTGTATATTCGTATCTAATGGCAACAGGGAAATGTGCAAAAAGTAAAAGATTCAGTTTTCACAGAAGACAAGTCTTCATGTTGAAACTCATGTGTTGTTGTTGTTGTTGTTGACTGTAGATGTACATGTACCTTGTAGAACGCCTGGAGGCCACGTACATACAGGCTTTTATATACACCAGCTTGGGAGGAAGTACCAGCTCCCAGAATGTGCTAATCAATGCTCTTGTCTGACCTTGTACATGTCGATCATCTGGTGACAATGGACTAGTTTTGTCTGTAGACCACCACTGGCTGGTCATAGTGCCTAGACTTGGACTACCCTGGTGGTTACACACATGTAGTGCACTGTTAACTGCTAGTCATGGAGTCTCTCAGTTGTTCATCCCTGTAATCTCTATAGTCAGGGTTTGACTTGTATGAACGCGGTGTTTGCCTGACACCTCAGATGTTGGTACTTTCATTATAAAGGTATATTACATGCCACTGAGATATTTTCTAATAAAACATAACAAACCAAATATGTCACTCTCTGAGCGTTACTCTTTGTATCAGTCACTGGGTGTGAGATTTGCTCCAAACCTTTATGACATGCCAGCATGGAGACAGGATCAGCTAAACAAGGCTCAGTCACTGGGTACGAGCTCTGCTCCAAACCTTTATGACGTGTCAGCATGGAGTCAGGATCAGCTAAACAAGGCTCAGTCACTGGGTATGAGCTCTGCTCCAAACCTTTATGACGTGCCAGCATGAAGTCAGGATCAGCTAAACAAGGCTCAGTCAATGGGTATGAGCTCTGCTCTAAACCTTTACGATGTGTCAGCATGAAGTCAGGGTCAGCTAAACAAGGGTCAGTCAATGGGTATGAGCTCTGCTCTAAACCTTTATGACGTGCCAGCATGAAGTCAGGATCAGCTAAACAAGGCTCAGTCAATGGGTATGAGCTCTGTTCTAAACCTTTATGACGTGCCAGCATGAAGTCAGGATCAGTTAAACAAGGCTCATTCAATGGGTATGAGCTCTGTTCCAAACCTTTATGACGTGCCAGCATGAAGTCAGGATCAGTTAAACAAGGCTCAGTCAATGGGTATGAGCTCTGCTCTAAACCTTTATGACGTCTCAGCATGAAGTCAGGGTCAGCTAAACAAGGCTCAGTCACTGGGTATGAGCTCTGTTCCAAACCTTTATGACGTGCCAGCATGAAGTCAGGATCAGTTAAACAAGGCTCATTCAATGGGTATGAGCTCTGCTCTAAACCTTTATGACGTCTCAGCATGAAGTCAGGATCAGCTAAACAAGGCTCAGTCACTGGGTATGAGCTCTGCTCTAAACCTTTATGACGTGCAGCATGAAGTCAGGATCAGCTAAACAAGGCTCAGTCACTGGGTATGAGCTCTGCTCCAAACGTTTATGACGTGCCAGCATGAAGTCAGGATCAGCTAAACAAAGCTCATTCAATGGGTATGAGCTCTGCTCTAAACCTTTATGACGTGCCAGCATGAAGTCAGGATCAGCTAAACAAGGCTCATTCAATGGGTATGAGCTCTGTTCCAAACCTTTATGACGTGCCAGCATGAAGTCAGGATCAGTTAAACAAGGCTCATTCAATGGGTATGAGCTCTGTTCCAAACCTTTATGACGTCTCAGCATGAAGTCAGGATCAGCTAAACAAGGCTCAGTCACTGGGTATGAGCTCTGCTCCAAACCTTTATGACGTGCCAGCATGAAGTCAGGATCAGTTAAACAAGGCTCATTCAATGGGTATGAGCTCTGTTCCAAACCTTTATGACGTGCCAGCATGAAGTCAGGATCAGCTAAACAAGGCTCAGTCACTGGGTATGAGCTCTGCTCTAAACCTTTACGACGTCTCAGCATGAAGTCAGGGTCAGCTAAACAAGGCTCAGTCAATGGGTATGAGCTCTGCTCCAAACCTTTACGATGTGTCAGCATGAAGTCAGGATCAGCTAAACAAGGCTCAGTCACTGGGTATGAGCTCTGCTCTAAACCTTTACGACGTCTCAGCATGAAGTCAGGGTCAGCTAAACAAGGCTCAGTCAATGGGTATGAGCTCTGCTCTAAACCTTTACGACGTGTCAGCATGAAGTCAGGATCAGCTAAACAAGGCTCAGTCAATGGGTATGAGCTCTGCTCTAAACCTTTATGACGTGCCAGCATGAAGTCAGGATCAGCTAAACAAGGCTCAGTCAATGGGTATGAGCTCTGCTCTAAACCTTTACGACGTCTCAGCATGAAGTCAGGGTCAGCTAAACAAGGCTCAGTCACTGGGTATGAGCTCTGCTCTAAACCTTTACTACGTCTCAGCATGAAGTCAGGATCAGCTAAACAAGGCTCAGTCAATGGGTATGAGCTCTGTTCCAAACCTTTATGACGTGCCAGCAAGAAGTCAGGATCAGTTAAACAAAGCTCATTCAATGGGTATGAGCTCTGCTCTAAACCTTTATGACGTCTCAGCATGAAGTCAGGGTCAGCTAAACAAGGCTCAGTCAATGGGTATGAGCTCTGCTCTAAACCTTTACGACGTCTCAGCATGAAGTCAGGATCAGCTAAACAAGGCTCAGTCAATGGGTATGAGCTCTGTTCCAAACCTTTATGATGTGCCAGCAAGAAGTCAGGATCAGTTAAACAAAGCTCACTCAATGGGTATGAGCTCTGTTCTAAAACCTTTACGACGTCTCAGCATGAAGTCAGGGTCAGCTAAACAAGGCTCAGTCACTGGGTATGAGCTCTGCTCTAAACCTTTACTACGTCTCAGCATGAAGTCAGGATCAGCTAAACAAGGCTCAGTCAATGGGTATGAGCTCTGTTCCAAACCTTTATGACGTGCCAGCAAGAAGTCAGGATCAGTTAAACAAAGCTCATTCAATGGGTATGAGCTCTGCTCTAAACCTTTATGACGTCTCAGCATGAAGTCAGGATCAGCTAAACAAGGCTCAGTCAATAAGTATGAGCTCTGCTCTAAACCTTTACGACGTCTCAGCATGAAGTCAGGATCAGCTAAACAAGGCTCAGTCAATGGGTATGAGCTCTGCTCCAAACCTTTATGACGTGCCAGCATGAAGTCAGGATCAGCTAAACAAGGCTCAGTCACTGGGTATGAGCTCTGCTCTAAACCTTTATGACGTGCCAGCATGAAGTCAGGATCAGCTAAACAAGGCTCAGTCAATGGGTATGAGCTCTGCTCCAAACCTTTATGACGTGCCAGCATGAAGTCAGGATCAGCTAAACAAGGCTCAGTCACTGGGTATGAGCTCTGCTCCAAACCTTTATGACATGTCAGCATGAAGTCAGGATCAGCTAAACAAGGCTCAGTCACTGGGTATGAGCTCTGCTCTAAACCTTTATGACGTGCCAGCATGAAGTCAGGATCAGCTAAACAAGGCTCAGTCAATGGGTATGAGCTCTGCTCTAAACCTTTACGATGTGTCAGCATGAAGTCAGGATCAGCTAAACAAGGCTCAGTCACTGGGTATGAGCTCTGCTCTAAACCTTTACGACGTCTCAGCATGAAGTCAGGTTCAGCTAAACAAGGCTCAGTCACTGGGTATGAGCTCTGCTCCAAACCTTTATGACGTGCCAGCATGAAGTCAGGATCAGCTAAACAAGGCTCAGTCAATGGGTATGAGCTCTGCTCCAAACCTTTACGATGTGTCAGCATGAAGTCAGGATCAGCTAAACAAGGCTCAGTCACTGGGTATGAGCTCTGCTCCAAACCTTTATGACATGTCAGCATGAGGTCAGGATCAGCTAAACAAGGCTCACTCAATGGGTATGAGCTCTGCTCTAAACCTTTATGACGTGCCAGCATGAAGTCAGGATCAGCTAAACAAGGCTCAGTCAATGGGTATGAGCTCTGCTCCAAACCTTTACGATGTGTCAGCATGAAGTCAGGATCAGCTAAACAAGGCTCAGTCACTGGGTATGAGCTCTGCTCTAAAACATTTATGGTGTATCACAAAGATTTTGTGCAGCTGAATGTGTATTCCACAAACATGGATGACATGGCATTTGTAGCGGACTTCATGTAATATGACATAAATCGCCCTGCTGTTGTAGGACGGCCCCCTGAACAGATAAAAGCTGGAGTTTTTACAATTACCTGCCCGAAGTTGGAATTGAACAGCCTACCACCGAGTTTCTAACCACTAGACAAAAATCCACCACAATCAATCTTAGCATAGCAGGCAAGATGGTGTATAAATTGGGAACTCCAAGCTCTTGTAATATAATACATGTATCACAAAAACGGAATATTTAATGGTTCCTCATTGTATGATCAAATGAGAAAGAGCAGAATTCATTTGCTCTGATCAAACTTCACAAATATAATTCTGTATCTTAAAGAAAATAGCTGCATACAATTAGTGTACACTTTGTTCCAGTTAACCTACATGTATTTTTCTACATGTTAAAGCTTCGGCAGTATTCCAACTTCACTCATACGCTGGCTTTGAGCATTATAGTGAGAGAAAAACGATGACTTTGAGCCTGGGGGAAAATCCACGATCATCCACAGGTTGCTGACAGGCCTTCCCACATCCGGCCGGAGACAAAGCCAGCATGAATTGGACTTGAACTCATAGCACCTGCATTGGTGAGAGGCTCCTGGGTCATTACGCTGCAACATACGAACCTCCTTAAGGACTGTGTTCACAACAGTATTGAGCCAGTAACACCTTTAGCCCTACATTGTTCACAAGTCACTGACAGTGTAATTAAAATCTTTACTGATTTTCTCTCTTCTTGGATAGCATGAGACTTCTATCCTGATTTCAGGTATTTCCTAGGGTATGATGGTTTACACTGGATATAGGCAACACATTCAGAATTCATGTGCTCCACAGAGGACTTGTGGTGACATTCCTAACTATCAAACGTATTGTTGAGTCATTATCATGTGATCAACAGCATTCTGGCTGACCACTTGTGCCAAATGAAAAAAAAAAATTGACACTTGGCTATTCCAGTGGCCAAAAAGGTACAAATGGAACGTGCACCTGGTGTGTCATTCATCTCAGAAGAGGAACAGATAAGAATCAGAAGAGTAATCTGCTCTCTGAGGATTCAAACTTTTGGTCAGAATCACACTATGTAGTATTCATGAATCACCACTTTCGCTTTCTGTTTTGCAGTTATGTATCTGTAAACTTCCCACTCTGATATTTCATTGTTTGTCAAACCAGGATTCTCTTGTCCAGATGTCATACTCTCCTCGGCTAAAGCTTGGATGTTAGAGAATCCCCCTCCACCAGGAGAGAGGGAAAGGCTTTAGGCATCATCCTGGGAGGTTCCTTGTCTGGGTCACATCGATATGCGGAGAAATCTGTCACACCTTTGGCTCTCAGGAAATCCTCATCAATCAAGGCTTTACCATTGATCCTGTAATACAGAACAGGTGAGATGAGACAAGAAAACTTGCGTCAGGGGATCTGTCCATCCTAACACTCTCCAGCTGTACAAACTACTTCATGTTCATGCAAAAGTAGTTTGTCCTCACTGTCAGAAATACTTTATTCATTTTATTTGACTGGTGTTTTACACCACAATCAATAATATTTCATTTAGCATGACAGCAGCCTGCATTATGGTGAGTGGAAACTGGGTACAGCCCGGGGAATCCCAGGACTATCTGCAGGTTACTGGGAGACAATCCCATGGAAGAACAGAGAGGAAACCAGCATGAGGTGGACTTGGGACAAAAACAAGTGAGTCAATTTCTTTTTTATTTTTCAATGGTATTTCCTCAAGAATGTTACACCCATACAATGATGATGAAGAGTTCTGATGGTCCACCATTATAGAAGGAAACCAGAGTGCCCAAAATAAACCACAGCCCTCTGTCAAGTAATTGACGAATCTTCAGACTTTCAAGCACAGCTGAACTAGTAAGAATCAAGTCTGTAACAAAACTGGTCAGGTGCCCATCAAAATTGGGAAATCTCTCCAAGAAATCCACCAAAGACTAATGCCACACAGATCTAGAAGGGGTTCTTCAGTAGGAAGTACTCAGGATGGCAAACCCATTTTAACCTGTCTGCATAATAACATTACAAGATGATTTACTCACAAGCTTAGATTTGTTTCCTCAGCTATATGAAGACAAGCATCAGCAAATATACTGGATTTCCTCATCAATTCTTGGGGTACATTTTTCACTGTGGTGACATGCGATTCAATGGCTGTGGCTGGCCACAGACCGGAGATACTGACTCCTGTGAGGATAAACAATCAGAGATAACTCATGGAGAGATAAACAGTCTGAGATACTGATTCTTCCAGGGTTAAACAATCTGTGAACCTGACTCATGTGGGGATAAACAATCTAAGATAATAACACCTGTTGAGATAAAGAATCTGAGATCCCCCCTCCTGGGAAATTAAACAATCTGGAGATAATCACACAAAAGGTAATTACTCTTGGGAGAGAAAAACAATCTGAGATAGTGACTACTAGTGAGATAAACATATTGAGATGAATGAGAAGATAAACAATCTGAGATACTGATTTCTGGAGAGAAAAAGAATCTGAGATGTTTATTTCTAGAGAGAAAAACAATCTGAGATAATGACTCCAGGTCAGGTCAGAATCATGGAGAGAAAAAACAATGTGCTATATTGAGTCAAGGCAAAACAAACAATCGTGAGACACTCGCTGTTAAGGAGAAAAACAATCTGTGATAGCAACACATGAGGAAAAACTATCTGAAATAATGATTCATGCGGGTATAATCTCACTGGATGTCAACTCTATCTTACTTGTGCTCTCTATCTCTGTGGCTAGCCCATGTACCAGGACAGTCATTCCCACCTTACCACCTGACAAATGTGGGTAGTCTCACTGGGTAATAAGCCGGCTCTATCTTACCTGTGTTTTCTAACTCTGTGGCTAGCCCATGGACAAGAGCAGACATTCCCACTTTACCAACTGACACCTGTGGGTAGTCTCACTGGGTGATCAGCCGGCTCTATCTTACCTGTGTTTTCTAACTCTGTGGCTAGCCCATGTGCCAGGACAGTCATTCCCACCTTACCACCTGACAAATGTGGGTAGTCTCACTGGGTGATCAGCCGGCTCTATCTTACCTGTGTTTTCTAACTCTGTGGCTAGCCCATGTGCCAGAGCAGACATTCCCACCTTACCAACTGATACCTGTGGGTAGTCTCACTGGGTGATCAGCCGGCTCTATCTTACCTGTGTTTTCTAACTCTGTGGTTAGCCCATGTGCCAGGACAGTCATTCCCACCTTACCAACTGACACCTGTGGGTAGTCTCACTGGGTGATCAGCCGGCTTTATCTTACCTGTGTTTTCTAACTCTGTGGGTAACCCATGTACCAGGACAGTCATTTCCACCTTACCAACTGACACCTGTAGGTGATCTGTCAACTCTATCTTACCTGTGTTTTCTAACTCTGTGGCTAGCCCATGGACAAGAGCAGACATTCCCACCTTATCAACCGACACCTGTGGGTAGTCTCACTGGGTGATCAGCCGGCTCTATCTTACCTGTGCTCTCTATCTCTGTGGCTAGCCCATGTGCCAGGACAGTCATTCCCACCTTACCACCTGATACCTGTGGGTAGTCTCACTGGGTGATCAGCCGGCTCTATCTTACCTGTGCTCTCTATCTCTGTGGCTAGCCCATGTGCCAGGACAGTCATTCCCACCTTACCACCTGACAAATGTGGGTAGTCTCACTGGGTAATAAGCCGGCTCTATCTTACCTGTGTTTTCTAACTCTGTGGCTAGCCCATGTACCAGGACAGTCATTCCTACCTTACCAACTGACACCTGTGGGTAGTCTAACTGGGTGATCAGCCAGCTCTATCTTACCTGTGTTTTCTAACTCTGTGGTTTACCCATGTACCAGGACAGTCATTCCCACCTTACCAACTGACACCTGTGGATAGTCTCACTGGGTGATCAGCCGGCTCTATCTTACCTGTGTTTTCTAACTCTGTGGCTAACCCATGTACCAGGACAGTCATTCCCACCTTACCAACTGACACCTGTGGGTAGTCTCACTGGGTGATGTGTCAACTCTATCTTACCTGTGTTTCCCAACTCTGTGGCTAGCCCATGTGCCAGGACAGTCATTCCCACCTTACCAACTGACAAATGTGGGTAGTCTCACTGGGTGATCAGCCAGCTCTATCTTACCTGTGTTTTCTAACTCTGTGGCTAGCCCATGTGCCAGGACAGTCATTCCCACCTTACCACCTGACACCTGTGGGTAGTCTCACTGGGTGATCTGTCAGCTTTATTTTACCTGTGCTCTCTATCTCTGTGGCTAGCCCATGTGCCAGAGCAGACATTCCCACCTTACCAACTGACACCTGTGGGTAGTCTCACTGGGTGATCAGCCGGCTCTATCTTACCTGTGTTTTCTAACTCTGTGGCTAGCCCATGTGCCAGGACAGTCATTCCCACCTTACCAACTGACACCTGTGGGTAGTCTCACTGGGTGATCAGCCGGCTCTATCTTACCTGTGTTTTCTAACTCTGTGGGTAACCCATGTACCAGGACAGTCATTCCCACCTTACCAACTGACACCTGTAGGTGATCTGTCAACTCTATCTTACCTGTGTTTTCTAACTCTGTGGCTAGCCCACGGACAAGAGCAGACATTCCCACCTTACCACCTGACAAATGTGGGTAGTCTCACTGGGTAATAAGCCAGCTCTATCTTACCTGTGTTTTCTAACTCTGTGGCTAGCCCATGGACAAGAGCAGACATTCCCACCTTACCACCTGACAAATGTGGGTAGTCTCACTGGGTAATAAACCAGCTCTATCTTACCTGTGTTTTCTAACTCTGTGGCTAGCCCATGTGCCAGGACAGTCATTCCCACCTTACCACCTGACACCTGTGGGTAGTCTCACTGGGTGATCAGCCGGCTCTATCTTACCTGTGTTTTCTAACTCTGTGGCTAGCCCATGGACAAGAGCAGACATTCCCACCTTACCACCTGACAAATGTGGGTAGTCTCACTGGGTGATCAGCCGGCTCTATCTTACCTGTGTTTTCTAACTCTGTGGCTGACCCATGGACCAGAGCAGTCAGTCCCACCTTACCAACTGACACCAGTAGGTAGTCTCACCGGGTGATGTGTCAACTCTATCTTACCTGTGTTTTCTAACTCTGTGGCTAGCCCATGGACAAGAGCAGACATTCCCACTTTACCAACTGACACCTGTGGGTAGTCTCACTGGGTGATGTGTCAACTCTATCTTACCTGTGTTTTCTAACTCTGTGGCTAACCCATGTACCAGGACAGTCATTCCCACCTTACCAACTGAGTAGGGAACTTTGCCTTTGAAAAATCTGAAAAGCAAATACAGATATGGGAATAAATAAACGGGTTTTTAAAGTCTAGTGCTACAATTGACTTTCTGTTTATTTATTTATTTATTATATTTATTTGATAGGTGTTTTATGACGTACTCAAGACTATTTCACTTATACAACAGTGGCCAGCATTGTGGTAGGGTCATTGTACTGTGCTGGACTTTTTATGCTACAAGTCGAAATGATAAACGTAAATGTGACACTTTTAACACCGACCCAACAGGAAGTTACGCTTGTGCAGTTGCTGGCATCCAGTTTACACCTGTATCACTACCGCATTACCACTTTAACCATTAACCTTAGGGACAATGTGCACAACACACTTTCCCAGAATGAATGGCCGTTCCCGGAATGAATGGCCGTTCCCATTGGCCTTGATGTAGCTGGCCGGTATATTTTATCTGCGGTGTTACAAAATCATGAATGGCTGCATGGTTACTAAGATTTATACATCTCTTAACACATCATAGATTTATGACACAGCTTTGGACAGCCTTCAATGACATGACTGAAAATCACTGCATACTCACCTACTGTAGATTGGAGGACAGACGAGGAGGATTTTGCCTGCTTTCTTCTCCAGAAAGTAAGGCAGTACCTTCTGTATCATGATGTATGCACCTCTCACGTTCACCTCCTGCATTAGGTCAAACCGCTTCACTGGGGTGTCAAGCACTTTCTTCCACAGAATTGCTCCAGCATTATAAACAACAAAGTCAAGGCCTCCAAATGCCTCAAGACAACTTTGTATCGCATTTTGAATCTGTTGCTCATCTCTAACATTACACGGAAGCGCGAGCGCTGTCCTGCCAGAGGTCTCAATCTCGTTCGTCACAGAATAAATGGTGCCGGGTAACTCTAGGGTATGATCAGTTGTCTTGGCAGCTACGCCCACTTGATAATTGTTCTTACTCAATGTCAAAGCGATGCGTCGCCCGATGCCACGAGATGCCCCAATGACCAACGCAGACTTCATCTTGTCTTTAATTTAATTGCTCCTCATGCTTGCTAGGTCTGAAATAACAAAGCAATAAAAGAAATTTCAAACATGGACAAAGGGAGGTCAATCAAGAGGATACATTGTGGTAGGAGTTATCTCCCTTCACTTTCAGCTACCATAAACACAAAACGAAGATAGGAGTAGTTTCTGAGTATTGTTTACGAACACCAGAGTTTTACATGCCTACTGGGCGCAGTGCAGGCCTAGACCTATATGTTATCAGTGTAAGCTGTGCAAGCAGAAGTCCCCTAACTAGTTTCCTTGACAATAATTTCCCATGAGAATCATTTCCCTTGGACATACATATGTACCGTAGCCTATATGTTTTAGATTCGTCTTCCTTCAACAACGTATCAGCTGTTGTAAAGATTAGTTCGATGCTTTTGCAAGTCAATGACACAGGCACTTGGAACCGACCAGTAGAGCAAAATGAAATACTGCTGTATATGGTATCCTTGCCTAGGATACTCCTAGGGTACGTCATACTGGCCGGTTCCAAGTTCCTCTGAGCCCCTTCTCTGGTGTTCATTTTGAAAAGCGGGTTCCTCAATGACCTGACATCAATCAACCACGTGACAGCAACCTGAGCTTAAAATCTACCCAACGTACATGCATTTCCTGACAAGACACTCACATTATTTTACCGTCTAGCGAGTTGACAGGGGAAGGCTTCACCTTAGACCCTGGGGGGTTTGTTTTGAGTACGGTAGACTGAAATCTGTTTACCAGCAAACATTGTATGTTCCCATCTGGAGTTCTGTCATCTGGAGTTGTCCCAAGAGGTAGTATTAAGATACCGATTAGTATCCCCTATTTCCAAACTTTACATCGTCGTATTAATGCATATAAATAACGAATGAATTCGTTAGCGATCATGTGTGAACGTATTATAATATCAACCTATGTTAATTATTTGATTATAATGCCTTATAGGTAGCGGTACCCAAAACTTTTCCTGTTTCAGTAAATCAATGCATGGAGAAAATTAATTAAGCTTTCTTGTGTATTACCGTGTATCAGAGTGACATTGATGCTGATGTACCCCATTTCCGCTAAATGAAAGACACCTAGTCTGCTCATTTTAACCAATATATATTTGTATTTCTGGCAGGAACACTGAGTTTCTTTTTTCTCACATGGTTAGAGCATCTGTAATGAACAACGCATACTCATATCTTTACTTCTCCAAAAGGCTGGTAAAGAAATGTAATATTATACTTTCAACACTGCTAATATTTGCCCCAAATTTGAGAAGAATTAGGGCACATGCTAATATGCGGAGTAGATGTAGCAGTGTAGATGGACAGGATGGGCTTCCATAATTGTGGCTCCCGAAACCCTCGCTCAGATTAAACGCACTGGCGTCTAGCATACAAACTCAGGACTTTACAGTTAGATACAGTACTATAATAGCTCTCTATATAGTGGTACCCTGATTGACATCACCTTGTCAACAGGAAAACTATAGCACAATGTCTATATTCACGTAATGGCAATTATTAACACCCAGAACAATTATTTGCGGCCAATTGTGGCATTAGGGCAAATGCTAGTCCACACACATCCTAATCTTCCTGGTTTCGTTTTCGGGATGTTGTGAAACCATAGAAGCGCTGATTGGCGTCGACAGCCGCGTTACTAGTTCAGTGTACCTGATATAGTGTTTTGTGTGACTTTATACATGCCATATAGTCATGGCAGCTGCACCGGATTTTAGTTCGATTAAATCAGCTTGTGAGAAATGGCTAGCGTCACAGAAATCGAGTCTTCAGCTATTGACAGCTGACAATGTGGAAAGACGACTGGATTTCATTCTCCCTTCCAACGCGGAAGTTTCATTCTATTTGGTCTGTTCCGAAGATCAAAAGACTCAACAATGGGTAAATTTAATGTCACACTCACACTAGATTATGTCTTATTTGTGGAATTAAAAACAAAGCATTAGGCTTACCAGTACTGCAGACATGCCTTATTTCTTCAAGCTTTGGGGAGACCGAGTCAGTTCTTTTTAGCCAATATACATGTAACTGTGGCAGGAATATTTAGTTTCATTTTTCTCACATGGTTAGACCATCTAGTGAACATCATACTCATATCTTTACTTTTCCAAAAATCTGGGAAAGGTATGTATTATTCTGCGTTCAGCACTACAAATATGTATCCCAAAAGTTAGAAAGATTAGTGTAGGCCTTTTGTGCGCTTCTACTCTCCTCAGGTTGGGCTCCAATGTGTACCGGTAGTCTATATTTCCTTATGATTTTCTACATGGAGGACACAAAACTCAATAACAAAGTCAAAAGGTCATACCTTAACTGAGGCCTGAATGTAGCTAAGAACAGACAAATTCATTACTCGAACATCATTCTGACAAGGTATAATGACATAGGAGCCTACCACTAATGTAGTCACTGAGAGTTCAAGTCTACCTCCTGCAGGCTTCCTCTCCCGCCGTACATGGGGAGGTCTTCCAGCAACCTGCAATTGGCCGTGGGTATCTCCCGGGCTCTGCTCAGTTTCCTCCTACCCTATATCTTTAAGCCTGCTGCTGTCAACCTTGAGGACAAGAGACAAGTGGTGTTAACCCATGGCTAGTGGTGGACTGCTAGTAGGGCGTAAAATACCAATCAAATAAATAAATAAAATGAGTGGTTCTAGGGAGAAAGCTATGGTCTGTGGTCTATTGCAGACCTAAAATGGGCCTGGCCCAGATGCGGAATTTGTGGGGCTTTTAAGCAGTCATCAGTGCTCGCATGGTCATTTGTGGGGCTTATAGGCAGTCAACAGTGCTCGCACGGTCATTTGTGGGACTTATAAGCAGTCAACAGTGCTCACACGGTCATTTGTGCAGCCTTCCGCTTGTTGAAGACCACTTGTCTTCCACCAGCCTAATGGTGTGCATATATCCGTGCATCATATGTGGGGAAGTTCGTCAGTAATTTGACAAAGGTCAGTGGTTTATATCAGTTACTTTGTTTGTTACACTCATAATACTGACTGCACAAGCCAATAATTATTGAGTATGATGTGAAGCTACAACCCAAGTGACTCTATTTTCAGCAAAGGTCTGGACCACTCTTTATATAAAAGCATACATCTTGCTACAAAATCACTGTTAAATCCTACCTTCTAGCTGAAATTAGAGGGGCACATAGCTAAGTGGCTGAGACACTTAATTGTGTTTAAATTGCTATATGACAAAAGATTTGGGTTTAATTCCTGTCTTGATAAGAGAGTTTATGGATTCTCTTTTCCTGGGACTTGGTGATTGATTGAAAGCTGCTTGTACACTGTACTGGGGTAACCATTTAGTGGGTAACCTGGTATGGCTGTACTGTGACAGGGTCATCCAGGCAACAAGTGTGGTGTAGTGAGGCAGCACTATAGCTGTCACATGGTGACATTTGGAACAGCCTGCTAACACAGAGACTATCGGTATATGACATGATGTGATGGAAATAATTTTGTTATTTACACCCTTACGGTTAAGAAACATACTATGGTACAGTACATGGCATCAGTCGATGTTAATCAATGTTGTACACTGTATCACACTTGTATTTCCTCAGAGGGTTTGGAGTGAGCAGAGTGAGCTTATCCCAGTACTACTGACGATCCAGGACAGCTTGGGGAGCTGCAAGCAGAGGAGTGTGGAGGAGGTCTTACAGCTGGTCATGGCATCTCTCAAACACGTAAGGTCAAAGGTCACTGTCATTGTGAGGGTGAACCCTGTTGGTCATGGCGTCACTCAAACACATAAGGTCAAAGTTAGATGTCAGGGTGAAGATGTAGCCAGCTGGTCATGGCGTCACTCAAACACATAAGGTCAAAGTTCAATGTCAGGGTGAAGATGTAGTCAGCTGGTCATGGCCTCACTCAAAGACGTAAGGTCAAAGTTCGATGTCAGGGTGAAGATGTAGCCAGCTGGTCATGGCGTCACTCAAACACGTAAGGTCAAAGTTCGATGTCAGGGTGAAGATGTAGCCAGCTGGTCATGCCGTCACTCAAACACGTAAGGTCAAAGTTCGATGTCAGGGTGAAGATGTAGCCAGCTGGTCATGGCATCACTCAAACACGTAAGGTCAAAGTTCGATGTCAGGGTGAAGATGTAGCCAGCTGGTCATGGCATCACTCAAACACGTAAGGTCAAAGTTCGATGTCAGGGTGAAGATGTAGCCTGCTGGTCATGGCGTCTCTCAAACACGTAAGGTCAAGGGTCACTGTCATTGTGAGGGTGAACCCTGTTGGTCATGGCGTCACTCAAACACATAAGGTCAAAGGTCAATGTCAATGTGTAGCCAGCTGGTCATGGTGCCTGGCAAACATGTAAGTTCAAAGGTCACCGTCAGTGTGAATGTGTAGCCAGCTGGTCATGGCGTCTCTCAGACATCAGGATTGAACTGATTTTGTGGCTTATTATTTAGTTGCTTATTATGAAGTCACGTTGAATGTTAACCATATACCTAGAGAACTCCTTATGACTTGGATCTGTTTTGTTTTCATGTGACAAAGTCGTCTGGACCAGCCTTAAGTCAGTGTTGTCCTTGACTTGTACAGAAGTCATTGGTGTGGAGTTATTTGTCTCTCTGTAGGTTTTGGGCACCGAGGCTGTGGGGCAAGAGGACATAGAGGACAAGGATGAAGGACTAGAGGATGATGATGATGCTGATGATGATGCTGATGGTGATGATGATGATGATGATGTGGATATCTACTACCCAGATGAAGATACTGATGCCTTAAGGGACTCGCAGCTTTCACAATCATTGTAAGAAAGTTTTGTGTACATGTGCCCTGACTTAATTTTCCAGAGGAGTGTTAATCAAGATTCATTTCCATTTTACCAATCTTATCTTAAACATCCAGAAGACATCACCTGCAGTAATCTCTTGTTTCTGCACAAAGCACAAGGCCTTCATTTACACCATGGTGGTATGTGGTGTGGATCCAGCACAGATCATACAGCCAGGATGGTATGTGGTGAGGATCCTGCACAGATCATACAGCCATGATGGTATGTGGTGAGGATCCTACACAGATCATACAGCCAGGATGGTATGTGGTGAGGATCCTACACAGATCATACAGCTATGATGGTATGTGGTGAGGATCCTGCACAGATCATACAGCCATGATGGTATGTGGTGAGGATCCTGCACAGATCATACAGCCATGATGGTATGTGGTGAGGATCCTACACAGATCATACAGCTATGATGGTATGTGGTGAGGATCCTACGCAGATCATACGGCCATGATGGTATGTGGTGAGGATCCTGCACAGATCATACAGCCATGATGGTATGTGGTGAGGATCCTACACAGATCATACAGCTATGGTGGTATGTGGTGAGGATCCTACGCAGATCATACGGCCATGATGGTATGTGGTGAGGATCCTGCACAGATCATACAGCCATGATGGTATGTGGTGAGGATCATACACAGATCATACAGCCCTGATGGTATGTGGTGAGGATCCTACACAGATCATACAGCTATGATGGTATGTGGTGAGGATCCTACGCAGATCATACGGCCATGATGGTATGTGGTGAGGATCCTGCACAGATCATACAGCTATGATGGTATGTGGTGAGGATCATACACAGATCATACAGCCCTGATGGTATGTGGTGAGGATCCTACGCAGATCATACGGCCATGATGGTATGTGGTGAGGATCCTACACAGATCATACAGCCATGATCATATGTGACGAGG
The DNA here is from genome assembly GCF_032854445.1 of Liolophura sinensis. NCBI lineage: Eukaryota > Metazoa > Mollusca > Polyplacophora > Chitonida > Chitonidae > Liolophura > Liolophura sinensis. Next base: position 16,303,937 of record NC_088299.1, on the reverse strand, counting down.
ATCCTACACAGATCATACAGCCATGATGCTATGAAGTGTGGATCCTGCACAGATCATACAGCCCTGATGGTATGTGGTGAGGATCCTACACAGATCATACAGCCACGATGGTATGTAGTGTGGATCCTGCACAGATCATACAGCCATGATGGTAAGTGGTGAGGATCCTACACAGATCATACAGCCAGGATGGTACGTGGTACTGATCCCACACACATCCTACAACGATGATGGTATGTGGTACTGATCCCACACAGATCCTACAGCTATGCTGTAGATGCATAGGTGTTGGCATCATCCTGATCACAGCTTGTGCTGATTTGGATTAACCAGTACTTGTAGTCTCATTTAGAATTGGAATATTGGACCCACGTTCCTGGATGACTACAGTTATTGCTAGTAGTCTCCAAAATCTCTACATGTGTTGTTTATTAGCCATTGGTAGTGTTTAGGTTAACCATTTCCCAGTTTCATTACAACTAAAAGATGTATTCATCACATAAATTGACTACCTCACAAAGTTATGTACTGGCCTGAAATTGCCCAGTTATGATTTTGTATTTACCAAACATGGCAAAATGGGGGCACAGCCAAACGCAATCGGCATTTTGTGTGTGAATTACGAAACAGTTGGAGTTGGATTCTGATGTTTGTAAATAAAATGTTTATGCTGATAGTACAAACAAAATGAGTGTTCATCAATTCATTGTTCGGATCATGTGCCGATCATATGCGGATGGTGCACCACATCTTGGCTGTATAATTGATTTTAACAACTTAATCTCCTATATTACAGCCTTTCTACGCAAATGCTCTGGTTATGTGTGTAAAATACATCATTAGGATCACACTGTACTGTATATATTATTAGGATCACACTGTACTGTATATGGCATTAGGATCACACTGTACTACATATATCATTAGGGTCACACTGTACTATATATATATATATATCATTAGGATCACACTGTACTCTATATCTCATTAGGATCACACTGTACTATGTATATCTGTAGAAAAAGAACTAATTAATTCATGACATTTTTTTTCTTTGTTTTGGATAGATTAGTCTGAGGTTTGTGTTTCCTTCGATTTTGAATTTGTATTCATCTTTTTAATGAATACAAAGTCTGTTTCATAGCTTAGTAGAATGCAGGTGTCTTATGTGTTAAATTTCAATTTTGATATCTGTATTAAAGTCTCTGTAATCCATGTAGTGACATAGTTTTTCAATCCTAATTACAGAGAAGAAGGCGGTCAAACTGCTGATGATTTCTTCACAGGAGATGGGAGTCCGATTGCTGTACAAAGATTGCTCAAAGGTAAATCATCTCACAATCTAATGTTGAACAAAGATTGCTCAAAGGTAAATCATCTCACAATCTAATGTTGAACAAAGATTGCTCAAAGGTAAATCATCTCACAATCTAATGTTGAACAAAGATTGCTCAAAGGTAAATCATCTCACATATCATTGCTGTACAAAGATTGCACAAAGGTAACTCAAGTCACATCCTGTTGCTGTACAAAGATTGCACAAAGGTAACTCAAGTCACATCCTGTTGCTGTACAAAGATTGCACAAAGGTAACTCAAGTCACATCCTGTTGCTGTGCAAAGATTGCTCAAAAATAAATCACCTCACATATCATTGCTGTGCAAAGATTGCTCAAAGGTAAATCATCTCACAATCTGTTGTTGTACAAAGTTTGCTCAAAGGTAACTCAAGTCACTTCCTGTTGCTGTACAAAGATTGCACAAAGGTAACTCAAGTCACATCCTGTTGCTGTACAAAGATTGCTCAAAGGTAAATCACCTCACATATCATTGCTGTGCAAAGATTGCTCAAAGGTAAATCATCTCACAATCTGTTGTTGTACAAAGTTTGCTCAAAGGTAACTCAAGTCACATCCTGTTGCTGTACAAAGATTGCTCAAAGGTAAATCACCTCACATATCATTGCTGTGCAAAGATTGCTCAAAGGTAAATCATCTCACAATCTGTTGTTGTACAAAGATTGCTCAAAGGTAACTCAAGTCACTTCCTGTTGCTGTACAAAGAGTACACAAAGGTAACTCAAGTCACATCCTGTTGCTGTACAAAGATTGCACAAAGGTAACTCAAGTCACATCCTGTTGCTGTGCAAAGATTGCTCAAAGGTAAATCACCTCACATATCATTGCTGTGCAAAGATTGCTCAAAGGTAAATCATCTCACATATCATTGCTGTACAAAGATGGCACAAAGGTAACTCAAGTCACATCCTGTTGCTGTACAAAGATTGCACAAAGGTAACTCAAGTCACATCCTGTTGCTGTACAAAGATTGCTCAAAGGTAAATCACCTCACATATCATTGCTGTGCAAAGATTGCTCAAAGGTAAATCATCTCACAATCTATTGTTGTACAAAGTTTGCTCAAAGGTAACTCAAGTCACATCCTGTTGCTGTACAAAGATTGCTCAAAGGTAAATCACCTCACATATCATTGCTGTGCAAAGATTGCTCAAAGGTAAATCATCTCACAATCTGTTGTTGTACAAAGATTGCTCAAAGGTAACTCAAGTCACTTCCTGTTGCTGTACAAAGAGTACACAAAGGTAACTCAAGTCACATCCTGTTGCTGTACAAAGATTGCACAAAGGTAACTCAAGTCACATCCTGTTGCTGTGCAAAGATTGCTCAAAGGTAAATCACCTCACGTATCATTGCTGTGCAAAGATTGCTCAAAGGTAAATCATCTCACATATCATTGCTGTACAAAGATGGCACAAAGGTAACTCAAGTCACATCCTGTTGCTGTACAAAGATTGCACAAAGGTAACTCAAGTCACATCCTGTTGCTGTACAAAGATTGCACAAAGGTAACTCAAGTCACATCCTGTTGCTGTACAAAGATTGCTCAAAGGTAAATCACCTCACATATCATTGCTGTGCAAAGATTGCTCAAAGGTAAATCATCTCACAATCTATTGTTGTACAAAGATTGCTCAAAGGTAAATCACCTCACATATCATTGCTGTGCAAAGATTGCTCAAAGGTAAATCATCTCACATATCATTGCTGTACAAAGATGGCACAAAGGTAACTCAAGTTACATCCTGTTGCTGTACAAAGATTGCACAAAGGTAACTCAAGTCACATCCTGTTGCTGTACAAAGATTGCACAAAGGTAACTCAAGTCACATCATGTTGCTATACAAAGATTGCACAAAGGTAACTCAAGTCACATCCTGTTGCTGTACAAAGATTGCACAAAGGTAACTCAAGTCACATCATGTTGCTATACAAAGATTGCACAAAGGTAACTCAAGTCACATCCTGTTGCTGTACGAAGATTGCACAAAGGTAACTCAATTCACATCCTGTTGCTGTACAAAGATTGCTTAAAGGTAAATCACTCTCAAAACACATTCCTGTACAAGACTGCTCAAAAATAAATCACCTCACATCCTGTTGCTGTACAAAGATTGCTCAAAGGTAACTCAAGTCACATCCTGTTGCTGTACAAAGATTGCTCAAAGGTAACTCACGTCACATTCTGTTGCTTACAAAGATTGCACAAAGGTAACTCAAGTCACATCCTGTTGCTGTACAAAGATTGCACAAAGGTAACTCAAGTCACATCCTGTTGCTGTACAAAGATTGCTTAAAGGTAACTCAAGTCACATCCTGTTGCTGTACAAAGATTGCTTAAAGGTAAATCACTCTCACAACACATTCCTGTGCAAGATTGCTCAAAAATAAATCACCTCACATCCTGTTGCTGTACAAAGATTGCTCAAAGGTAACTCAAGTCACATCCTGTTGCTGTACAAAGATTGCTCAAAGGTAACTCAAGTCACATCCTGTTGCTGTACAAAGATTGCTTAAAGGTAAATCACTCTCACAACACATTCCTGTACAAGATTGCTCAAAAATAAATCACCTCACATCCTGTTGCTGTACAAAGATTGCTCAAAGGTAACTCAAGTCACATCCTGTTGTGGACAAAGATTGCTTAAAGGTAACTCAAGTCACATCCTGTTGCTGTACAAAGATTGCTTAAAGGTAAATCACTCTCACAACACATTCCTGTACAAGACTGCTCAAAAATAAATCACCTCACATCCTGTTGCTGTACAAAGATTGCTCAAAGGTAACTCAAGTCACATCCTGTTGCTGTACAAAGATTGCTCAAAGGTAACTCAAGTCACATCCTGTTGCTGTACAAAGATTGCTCAAAAATAAATCACCTCACATCCTGTTGCTGTACAAAGATTGCTCAAAGGTAAATCACTGTCACAACACATTCCTGTGCAAAGATTGCTCAGTGATTGTTCATATCCATATGTATGTATATTGATTTGTTATTTACGAAATCTGTTGTAGATTTGAAATATCTGTCAAAAGATGCAGCAAGTCAATATGGAATTTCCGGCTCTCCAAAGAATGAAAACCTGTTTATTTGGGTGATTTTTCCTGCTTCTTTGGTTGTTTGAGTGTAAAAATAAATACACTAATTTGTATTGCTCATCATAGGATTTCTGCAAAATGTTTTTGTGTCTGGCCAACAGAAAGCAGAAATTTGACATATCAGGTACATTTGTGCCACAAGTGTTATTTGTACAAAGGCAAATCTGTTCATGGCTAGTTTGATGCTACAGAAAGCTGCACTGATTCCAGTACCAAAATGTAGCCATTTGTGTTAAATCTGCAATGAACTAAAGAACAACAGAATTTTCTTCGATGCAAATATCTCTTTGCTGTAGATTTGCTAAAATTAACAAAATGTTTGTCCTGTTGCTCTGTAAGTTCTTTACATTAATACTGAAAGTGTACCTTTCTTACATAAGTAAAGGAATTCTTCATATTGCTTTGTGCAGGATGTGAAGTTGACAGACATCCCTAAAGACACACGGCTAGGTAAAGATCTTCATGCCTACGCTGTCAGGTATAATAGAGAAGTAAGTCAGGAATACCTTTGTACACTCATTTATTTAATTATTAATTAATAAATGGTTATGTACGAATACTCAAAAAATGTTCCCTAAATGACCTAAAATTTCGTCCATGACGTGCTCATTTGATCAGATTCTGGGAGTTTTATTGACTTTAGAAAGGTACTTTTAGAGGTGTTTGAAAGATGGGATGACATTCAACTTGGAAAATGTAAATTTTAGCACCTGAAGTAATATCTCATTATGTTTATTTGCCTCCAAAAATGCTTGTTAGTGGTCAAATTTTAAAGTCAAGTAGGGCACATGTGTAGGATGACTGGTTTACTAAACCACCTCTCTGCCGTGGTCCACTGCCACTGGCAGATATATGGTATAGATCGTTACCGTCTCCTCACATGTGTGAGCATTGAGTTTCAGTTTTAGTGTTTTAGTTTTCATGAGTTTATAAACATCATTGGTGTTATTATCATCATGTTGTCTGCTTGTAGCAGGCCAATTCAGATATTAACATTGGCAGTTTTCTTTCACTGAAATGCCATGCTAAAAACATTGATCAAAATCAAGAAAATATTTGAATAAAAAGTTTGAGTGCAAACTCCATTCTGTAGTTCTGCAGTGGGGAGATTATCATCATCATTAAACTTCTTAATCATTTCAATTTATTTATTCGTTTGATTGGTGTTTTATGCCGTACATAGAAATATTTAACTCATAAAACAGAGTCCAAGGGAAGCCCACGGCTGTCTGCAGGTTGCTGTCAGACTTTCTTGTGTGCATGTATTCCCGGAGAGGACTTGAACTCACAGTGACCTCAGTCAGATGGTCCCTGACTAGCTGGGCTAGCCACTCTTAATTTCACCAGACAATACAAAACAACACGATTACAAAGGTGTGTGTGTGTGTACATCTATATACTATATGTATGTATGATAATGATGGATGTATAAAATGCTGCACACCTGTTTGTTTTCAGCCTGTTGTAACCATGGAGATGAAGTTCCCGTCTGATTACCCAATGAGTCCACCATTTGTCAGAGTGATCAGGCCTCGCTTCAAATTCCTCACAGGTACGTGCACAAAGCTGAGCTTGCCTGTACATATAGGTGTGGGTAGATATGTCAGTAGACAGGCGAGTGACTGATTGGTGGAATGATAAACGTAGTGGATTACCAGCAGATAGTTTGGTCAGTGGCATTATGGGTTTTGCGTACATGGGTGGTTAGATGAATGTACTTTGTTCATTGGTGGTTGGTTATATGAGTGTATTTTGTCTGTGTTTGGTTATATGGGTGTATTTTGTCATTGGGTGGTTAGATGGGTGTATTTTGGCAGTGGGTGTCTGGATGAGTATATTTTGTCCATGGGTGGTTAGATAAGTGTATTTTGTCCATGGGTGGTTAGGTGAATGTATTTTGTTAGTGGGTGGTTAGATGAGTGTATTTGGTCAGTGGGTTGTTATATGGGTGTATTTTGTCTGTGGGTGGTTATATGAGTGTATTTTGTCTGTGGGTGGTTATATGAGTATATTTTGTCCATGGGTGGTTAGATGAGTGTATTTTGTCCATGGGTGATTAGGTGAGTGTATTTTTTTAGCAGGTGGTTAGATGAGCTTATTGTGTTCATGGATGTGTGGATGGGTGTACTTTGCCATGGGTGGTTAGTTGAGTGCATTTAGTCCATGTGTGGTTGAATATGTTGTCAGATGAGTATATTTTGTCAGTTGGTGGTTAAATGAGTGTATTTTGTCCATGGGTGGTTAGGTGAGTGTATTTTGTTAGTGGGTGGTTAGATGAGTGTATTTTGTCCATGGGTGGTTAGGTGAGTGTATTTTGTTAGCGGGTGGTTAGATGAGTGTATTTTGTCCATGGATGTTTGGATGGGTGTACTTTGCCATGGGTGGTTAGTTGAGTGTATTTAGTCCATGTGTGTTTGAATATGTTGTCAGATTAGTATATTTTGTCAGTTGGTGGTTGAAAGAGTGTATTTTGTCTGGGGGGTTATATGAGTGTATTTTGTCCATGGGTGGTTGGATAGATGCAATTTGTCTATGGGTGGTGGGACTGGTGTATTTTGTCTATGGGTAGTTGGTTGTGTATTTTGTCCATGGGGGGTTGGATGAGTGTATTTTGTCCATGGGTGCTTGGATGAGTGTATTTTGTCTGCGGGTGGTTGGATGAATGTATTTTGTCCATGGGTGGTTGGATAGATGCAATTTGTCCATGGGTGGTTAGGCTGGTGTATTTTGTCTATGACCAGTTGGATGAGTGTATTTTGTCCAAGGATGTTTGAATGGGTGTATTTTTCCACCTCTGGTTAGTTTAATGTTGAGTTTTTTAAGTCCATGTGTGTTGAACATGTTGTGGTAATATGAGTGTATTTTGTCTGTGGGTGGTGATATTAGTATATTTTGTCCATGGGTGGTTAGTTGGGTGTATTTTGTCAGTGGGTGTTTAGATGAGTGTATTTTGGCAGTGGGTGGTTGGATGAATATATTTTGTCCATGGGTGGTTAGATGAGTGCATTTTGCCCTTAGGTGGTTTGATGGATGTATTTTGTCCATGGGTGGTTAGATGAGTGTATTTTGTCCATGGAAGTTTTGGATGGGTGTACTTTGCCATGGGTGGTTAGTTGGGTGTGTTAAGTCCATGCATGGTTGAATACGTTGTCAGATGAGTATATTTTGTCAGTTGGTGGTTGAAAGAGTGTATTTTGTCTGGGGTGGTTATATGAGTGTATTTTGTCCATGGGTGGTTGGATAGATGCAGTTTGTCTATGGGTGGTTGGACTGGTGTATTTTGTCTATGGGTAGTTGGTTGAGTGTATTTTGCCTATGGGCAGTTGGATGAGTATATTTTGTCCATGGGTGGTTGGATTATTCCTTCGACTGTTCGGTAGACACCAGATGATAGCTGTGTTATTGTCAGTATTCAAGTCTTTATTTGTTTGAATAGTGTTTTATACAATCCAGGTAGTCGTATGTTTACATCTGAGAGGAACTGGTAATATGCAGTTATTTTTGTGGGCCACATTTTAGTTCCATGTATAAGCTCCTCCATTTACATGTATAACTTCCTTGTATTCTTACAAGTACGTGTATGTGTGATGATATGCATGGCCATGTATTGCTATCAAGGAAGAATAACATTAGTAAAAAAAATGTGACAAACAATATTTGCATGTTTCTGATTGGTTTTTTCAGGTCATGTGACTGTGGGAGGGAGCATTTGTATGGAGATGTTAACCAGGTCAGGCTGGAGGCCGACTAATGATATAGAGGTGAGTGTGACAGATTTACGTGTTACCTATGACACATTAGCATGTGTTTGTTGCCAGAATAGTCGAGTTGATTTCATTCGCAACTTGATCGCAGAATTAAATAGATCAGTGGATCATATGAATAAATTATCCTGTTTTTAAGAGAAAGAAAGTGCAGAAATGAAGTAAGCTTTAGTAGAAAAATGTTGAAAACTGGATTTCAAACCACCTTTTTTACTTTGTTGTTTTCAGTTTTTGTAACTTGTTGGTGGAATCATGTGATTGTATTGTATGGTGGACTTTATTTGCCATATTGATAATGTGTGTCAACAAGGATATCACATGCAGCAATATTTTTCTGGACGTCAAACAGATATTGAGTCAGAGGTGTAATTTCATGCACAGGTATATAGTACACTTCACAAGAATTGCATTCAGAGCTGAGCATGAAAGTGAAGAAATAATTGTGAGATCATGACCAGCATTCAAACATTGTCCATATGGTCCTTTTTGCCAACCAACCAGTCACAGTATGGGACTATGAAAACAAAATTTATAGAAATAGGTATTTTGAGTCATAATTTTGAATGGTTTTTTACCGTTCCTTTCCCTTTAATTGTATGTTGATGTATGCACATACTGTTCAGAGTTGTCATCTAACCCACGGTGGATACAAACATGGAACAATACTAAGGTGCAAGAGGGACACAGGGCTAGGTGTCAACCCTGGCCTTGGAAAAGGAATGTCTAGAATTCCACTTTCACTGTTAAAGAAACCTTTGTGAAATTCATTTGATAGTGTTCAAGAGGGCATTTTTGCAGTGTTAGCTTTGATGAAGACCACCTGTCTTCCACAGATTTGGCTGGCAGGTCTGTATGTCACACATGGTAAAGTTCATCAGTAACATGCTAAAGGCCAGTGGTTTATGCCAGGCACTTGCTCAGCCACAAAATTTACCGCCATAATGTGAGTGAAAATTGTGTTGCGTTAAACAATGTTCAGATGAAATCCAAACTTGGTTGACCAGATCAGATAATCTGTATATAAATGATGATATTTCAATATTTTCTGCGGTCGCTGTGAGTTCAAGTCCAGCTCATGCTGGCTTCCTCTCTGGCCGTAAGTGGGAAGGTCTGCCAGCAACCTGCGGATGGTCGTGAGTTTCCAGAGCCCGGTTTCCACCCACCATAATGCTGGACCCCGTCGTATAAGTGAAATATTCTTGAGTATGGCGTAAAACACCAATCAAAAAAAAAAAATCAATATTTTCTGTGATTTTATCTTTATTTGCATTACCTATTATTCATTTCATTCCTTTATGCATGTAATTCCTTTCTTAATGAATAATATTGTTAATTTCAGAGTATTTTAATCCAGATCCGTTGTGAGATTTTGAGTGACCCAAACGCTTCTCTAGATTCTAACCCTGACAGAGCCTATGATGAGACGGAGGCCAAAACTGCATTTGAAAGGATGGTGACTCGCTATGGCTGGAATAGGTAACCAGGGGTCATATAGGAGAATCACATACAGACTGGAATAGGTAACGAAGAGTCATGTAGGGGAACCACATAGCTGTGATACATGTACATAATAGAGAGAGAAGACTACATACACACACTGGAGGAGGTAACCACCGCTGCTGTTGGAGGATCTTTGCCGTGGTACATGAGGACAGTGGTGACCACACACAGACTGGAATAGGTAACCACACACAAACTGGAATAGGTAACCACGTACAAACTGGACTAGGTAACCACACACAGATGTGAATAGGTACTCATGTACAGACTGAAATTGGTAACCACCGCTGCTGTTGAAGGATCATCGCTGTGGTACATGAGGACAGTGGTGACCACACACAGACTGGAATAGGTAGCCACGTACAGACTGGAAAAGGTAACCACCGCTGCTGCTGGAGGATCATTGCTGTGGTACACGAGGACAGTGGTGACCACACACAGGCTGGAATAGGTAACCAAATACAAACTGGAATAGGTAACCATGTACAAACTGGAATAGGTAATCACTCACAGACTGGCATAGGTAATCGCACACAGACTGGAATAGGTAACCACATACAGACTGGGATAGGTAACCACACAGAGACTGGAATGGGTAACCACATACAAACTGGAATAGGTAATCAAATACAGATGGGAATAGGTAACCACACACAGACTGGAATAGGTAACCACATACAGACTGGAATAGGTAACCACATTCAGACTGGAAAAGGTAACCACGTACAGACTGGATTAGGTAATCACATACAGACTGGAATAGGTAACCACACACAGACTGGAATAGGTAACCACACACAGACTGGAATAGGTAATCACATACAGACTGGAATAGGTAACCAAATACAGACTGGAATAGGTAACCACAATCGTACTGGAATAGATAATCACACAGAGACTAGAATAGGTAACCACACAGAGACTGGAATAGGTAACCACACAGAGACTGGAATAGGTAATCACATACTGACTGGAATAGGTAACCACACAGAGACTGCAATAGGTAATCACATACAGACTGGAATAGGTAACCACACAGAGACTGGAATACGTAATTACATACAGACTGGAATAGGTAACCACATTCAGACTGGAAAAGGTAACCACGTACAGACTGGATTAGGTAATCACATACAGACTGGAATAGGTAACCACACACAGACTGGAATAGGTAACCACACACAGACTGGAATAGGTAACCACACGCAGACCGGAATAGGTAACCACAGGAGCTGTAGGAGGATCATTGTTGTGATACATGAGGGCAGTGGTGACCACAGACAGTCATCAACTGTGGACAACGACAATTACTGAGCTTAGATATCAACATTCCAATGAAAGGTTGTACTTCAATGTTTGCTCTTTATGTGTGTTACATATATATTTCTATATTTCAAACTGATATTGACATAGAAATGAAATACACGACATGGTCTTGTCTTTAATATGTTGAGCAGACGTGAGAGGGTAACTCTTCATGCTTCGAGTACTAAGAAGCTTATTGAATGAATGTAACACATTGTAATGTTGGTTGCCACTGTGCATCTTTGTAGTGACTTCAGGGAAGTTGAGGCCAAACCATACTTTAATGGTGGGTTACATTAAATTTGAAGCTTTGCTCAAAGGGTATGCTAGTCTAGTGCCTAGTGTCTAGTATTAAATCATATTATGTGTTTCATGTAAAGTATTTAAATAATGCTTCCAATAATGCTTTTGTGTAAATAGTTCAAAAATAAATCTGTGCTGAATAACGGTTACATTTAGTTTTTTTTTTACATATGACTTTCTTTTTGATCCATCATCAACCTTTTGGATCCATCATCAACCTTTTGGATCCATCATCAACCTTTTGGAGGCAACCAAATGTAATTCTGACTGATACATTTCTAAGCTGTACTTGAATAATTTGATTGAGGTTATATATTTAAAATTAAACATTGCAGTGCTCATTTGCTGTGTTTTTACACATCTACATGTGGTCTTTCTAGTTATTTCTCTGACCGTAGTCCTGTCCTAATACACAATCAGCTTTATCACTGTCCTACAGACACTAACAATAATGATTTATGTGGCCTCCTCTCTTCTCAAATAAGCAAATTCCTGTAAACGTCTTGTAAAAAAAAAGATCGACCTGATCCACAAATCTACAAGAAACTAAAACACATTTTTGTGAATTTATGGCATTGGAATCAAAAGAAATGTTTTCAAAACATGTAAATTCTTACCACCAAAACATGTAGGAATTCTTTTCAAGATTCATTTGCATGAAAACAGCTCTGACAATCTTGGTCCTATCCAATCAGTCCTGTCCAGCCTTATCCAATCCTAGTCCTATCCAATCCAAGTCCTATCCAATGTTTGTCCTGTCCAATCTTAGTCCTATCCAACCCTAGTCCTATCCAATCTTATCCAATCCTAGTCCTATCCAATCCAAGTCCTATCCAATCTTATCCAATCCTAGTCCTATCCAATCCAAGTCCTGTCCAATCTTAGTCCTATCAAATCCTAGTCCTGTCCAATCCTAGTCCTATCCAATCTTATCCAGTCCTAGTCCTATCCAATCCAAGTCCTGTCCAATCTTAGTCCTATCAAATCCTAGTCCTGTCCAATCCTAGTCCTATCTAATCCTAGTCCTATCTAATCCTAGTCCTATCCAATCCAAGTCCTATCCAATCTTATCCAATCCTAGTCCTGTCCAATCTTAGTCCTATCCAATCCAAGTCCTATCCAATCCAAGTCCTATCCAATCCTAGTCCTATCCAATCCTAGTGCTATCCTATCCAAGTCCTGTCCAATCCTAGTCCTGTCCAATCCAAGTCCTGTCCAATCTAAGTCCTGTCCAATCCTAGCCCTATCCAGTATTTCACCAACCAATCAATGAGCTACACTTGTATGTGATTGGCAGTAAATCACATGTATAAATGTTTGTGACTTTTCACCACTTAGTCACCATTTGTACAGCAGCACATGATTTCGTAGGGATACATGTTGGCAATAACTCAAATGTCCTAAGCGATGAATTGTATAGTATTGTTGTAAAGTGTGTTAACTCCATTCACAGGTAGGTGTGTCTTCGACCTCAGTAATACAGAATCTCTAACATATGTCTGCTCTGTTGGCCTGTATGGAAATTTGTCTTCACTCTTGTAGGTGTATCTTCTATACATACTGAATGCCCTCTATGGCTGAAGTAGTGCAGCAGTGCAATGACCTCTAACCAATGTAGTCGCTGTGAGTTCAAGTCCAACTCATGCTGCCTTCCTGTCTGGCAGGTCGTGGGAATGTCTGCCAGTATCCTGCAGATGGTCGTGGGTTTCGTTTGGGTTCTGCCCAGTTTCCTCCAACCATAATGCTGGCCGCTGTCATAGAAGTGAAATATTCTTGAGTACGGCGTTAAACATCAATCAAGTAAATAAATAAATAAATATACATACTGTACGTGTATATGCCTAAAATTTACTTTGTCGTCAACTTGTAATCTGATGTGAAAGACATTTGTTGTCTACTTTTGTAAATGTGCGTGTTGTAAAATAAAGTTGGCTCTGAGCCTAATTATTTTCTTTTCATACCTTGCTAGTTAAATCAACCTTTACCCCTTCATTCTTCAGTTGTGTGTAAAGTCGATGTAAGGAAGTTCAATTGATTTTGCTCAAACAAGTTAGGTACAACTACTTCTTAAAGACAGGGACATAAGTTTTTCCCCGTATAATAACCCCAGAGCCTCTCACCAATTGATGCGGCCACTGTGAGTTGAATTCCAGCTAGTGCTGGCTCCTTCTCCGGTCGCACATGGGGATGTCTTCCAGCAAACTGCGAATGGCCGTGGGTTTACCTCGGACTCTGTGCAGTTTGTCCCACCATAATGCTACCAGTCGTCGTATAAGTGAAATATTCTTGAGTACCCCGTAAAAATCTGGTGGAACAGGCTCAGTTCCCTATGTAACTCAGTGGTGGAACAGGCTCCGTTCTCATAGTGCCTCAGTGGTGGAACAAGCTCAGGTCTCTATGGAACTCAGTGGTGGAACAAGCTCAGGTCTGTGTAACCCTGTGGTGGAACAGACTCAGTTCTCGTAGTGACTCAGTGGTGGAATAGACTCAGTTCTCTATATAACTCAGTGGTGGAACAGACTCAGTTCTCATAGTGACTCAGTGGTGGAACAAGCTCAGGTCTCTATGTAACTCAGTGGTGGAACAGACTCAGTTCTCGTAGTGACTCAGCGGTGAAACAGGCTTAAATATCTATGTGACTATGCAGTGAAACAGGCTCAATTCTCCATTTGACTCAGTGATGGGATAAGCTCGATTCTCTGACTGGATGGGACAGGCTCAAATTTTCAACTGGCTTACAGGCTCAAATGTCTATGGCTGTCGCCCGGTCAAACGGGCTCAATTCACTAATTGGCTCTGTGGTGGGATTAACACTGTACTTATGGCCAGTTTTATTGATGGAGGAAAGCAGAGTGTCTGCATGGAGTTGCTGACCATTTTTTTTACCACGTCTGACGTGTAGATAGGAACACCATACCAGTGGAAGGTAAGATACCAATTCACACAAATAGTGAACGTCTCCTTCCTGAAGTTGCACCTCGTTTGTCCTTTCGCGATTCGGTGAAAGAGAAACAAAAAGAAGATAACAGAAAGCAGTAAAGGTTTTTTTTTATGTCACTGCGTTTTAACAGTAAACTATTGATAGAAGTGAAAAGCCTCGATAATTGCAGGCTTATAAAACAACGGCAGAAGGATTTTGTAAAAAAAAAAAAAAGGAGCATATGCACTTCCACACTTTCTGTATGAAAGCTCCTGTACACCACAAAACTCCCGGCTGTTCACTCTCCTGGAGTCCCGATCTAGTATCCCATAGATTAACAGCTACGTGGTAAAGTTACCTGAGTACCAGGCTGGATTCAAAGGCCATGTTTAAGGCTCTGTCGGGTTTTCTCCCACCATAATGCCTGCCATCGTCGTACAAGTGAAATATTCTTGAGTAGGATACCGGTACGGCGTAAACACCAATCAAATAAATAAAGGTGTTAACAAATTCAACATGAAACAAACTCACTTCACAAAGTGTTCAAATATACCGATCAAACATTCAACAACGTTATGTAAAGTTACAGCTAAAATGGGTATCTATATTATGTATTTATTTATTTACCTATCTATGTGATTGGCATTTTACGCCGTACTTAAGAATTTTTCACTTATACGACGGCGGCCAGCATTATGGAGAGAGGAAAGCGATTGTTTACGTATCTATAGGCCTGCTCCATATACGTTTGAAAATGTATTTACGGTACAGGAAGAATATGGGAATATATTATAGACGAGATATTGCACATAGAAGGAGAACAAACGTGTTTATATGAAGTCCTCCTGTATCAATCTTTCTAGTAAGCGCCATGTGCCTTTTCCTCTCTGTTACCTACTCATCATCTCACACAATGCCAGATATTTCCTATGTACATATCCATCATCCAACCCGAACCCTCAAAAAAGTGTATCTCATGGTTATCCACACAAAGGACATTGGCTTGTAAGAATAAAATAATCAAACGCAGATATCTAGTGGTCATATGCCTATCCCTTTCCCGCATCCAACCTTTTACTTATACTGCAGTTTTTTATCAACAATATCAAAAAAGTGTGTAGGTGTGTATCTTTGGCAAATTAAAGCGAAACTGTTTCCCACTAGAAAATAATTAAGATTGATGGATCAAAAAACGTAATTTGTGGTCATTCATCTCGAGTTTTCAGATACAGACATAAACCTCCCGGTCCTGGAAGAATTCCAAACCATTTACTGTTATACTCATCATAACGGACATGATGTTACACATGAGCCTAAATGATGCTATAATTAGCTCTTTCACCAAGCTGACAATTGCAATGAATATTTTGGCCATACCACGCAAAAGCTTAGAGGTAGTTGGTGTACAGTGCGAGTCGGATTTAGGCTGTCGTGACAAGAACAGATCTGGAAGAAGTGCTTTAGTGTCAAGCGTCAAACTCTTCCAGGTCAATTAGGCGCAGCGAAGGTTTCGAAAAGTCCACCTAGATCCGCCTGGGATAGGTCTAGATCAGTTTTCCACACCATTCCCTGTGTTTGGGGTTTAGTGGAAGGATACCATTTAGCTAGGAGAAAAAGCTCCCTTTATTTATTTGATTGGTCTTTTACGTCGTACTCAAGAATGCTTCACTTATACGACTGTGAGCAGCATTATGGAGGGAGCCAACCGGGTAGAGCTTGGGGGAAACCCCACGGCCATCCGCAAGTTGCTGGAAGGCCTTCCCACGTACGGTCGGAAAGGAAGCCAGTATGAGCTGGACTTGAGCTCCCTTTGGAAGAAACAAATATAACTCCCCAAGCTTACATTTACGATTTTAGGCATCCACATGCCTTAGAACAGAAGAATCCGAACTAGTGACAGCCGAGGTAATAACAAAACAAAGGTAGGAAGGCTCTACTTTAAGGTGCAATTTTGTCACTCATATATACAACAGGCGATGGTCAATATCGGGGAAATTTTAACAAAAACACAGTACTTATGCTCAGTATAGCATTTGACATGCTATGACTGAAATATTTCTTGTTTTGTTATAAATTATTGTCATATTTATAATCAAAATCGAGATATAAAGATCTGATGCATTAAAACAAGTTCCGCAACAAAACAAAAAATAAAATCTCCCTGGTTCTACTCAACACTTATTAATTGTTGTCATTAAGATCAGTCAACTTTCAAAAACTTTAGTACATTAACTTAATCTGTGATCTCGAAATCATTCTATTACTGCCTTTCCACACTCAATGTTAATTTATTTTGCTTGCTTTGGTCAATGTCTTTGTGTCTGTTGCAAGAGCATGCACCAGAATGCCTCCATGTCCTTTTGACTGTCAGTTTGACCAGGTAGGTCGATAGTTTGCCCGGTCTTCATTGCACGAAGAACATCAACAGACATCTCCGCAGTAGGGATGTCTTCGCACACTACAAATATCATGACGTTTTGACGCCGGACGATGCCTTCCATGCGGGACATCTGGAACTCGTAGTTGCACCATTTGTTTTGGAGAAAGTGTCTGGTGAGCATCAACAAAGTCAGTGTGCTCATATTGACTGCCCGTGTGATGTTCGTAGCAATCTCCAGTCCAGCGATAGAGTCTCTATCGCGGATATAGACCTTTAGCCCGTGTTCACCTTCTAGTACCGGTAGCATGTTGCTGGTGACAAACCATCGCTCCTCGTCGGCGTAGGCCACCATCAGGTCCCAGCGCTCCTCCGCGTCATTTCCGGACAGCGGTATATAACCATGGCGCTCCTGTGGACGCCTCCTTAGGAACGTCGTCAACAGTCGATTGTGGTAGATGTAACGAAGTTTCCATCTATAGCGATAGACCAGCCCCACAGCTACAATCAGAACTGACGCAAGAATAAACAATGAAACGACGGTGATAAGTCCACTGTAGGAGGCGCACAAGATTTCAAGTTCCCGAACAATCCGCTGCCGTTGCCTGAAAGAAAGCCGAGTGGTTCTGTTGTGATAAAGGCAAGTGGACCTATCTATGTCGACAAGTGATATGTTAACGGGTGTAGAAATGGTCCACTTGAGGAAGGTCAAGCTTTCACACGAACATATGAACGGGTTTGTTTCTAACAATATCTTGATTTTGTGATGTCTGGCGATGGTTTGGAGATCTTCGGATGTGTATCTATCCAAATAAGGCAAACTATTCTTCCTGAGATCCAACTGGTTTAAATTCTTCAAGTGACCAATTCTACAATGAAATTTTGAAAGTTTATTCTCCTTTAGAATTATTTGTTTTAGTTTATAGTTATTCTGAAAAGTATTGATAGCTAAATTATAGATACCATTATTGCGCAATCCCAATACTTCCAGGTTACGTAGTTTCCTGAAGAATTCTCCTTTAAGATCATTTTTTAGAGTTACTCCAAAATAATTATTGTACAACTCTAAATGTTTTAGTCCTGTGAATTCATCGAAAACTCCTGGAATCGGAACCATGCCATTATAACCCAGATTTAGAATTTCAACCCTTTCCAGTCCTGATATGAAGACTGAAAAGCTCCTCAGGTTGTTATTGTCTAAATGGAGCTCTTTCAGTGAGCTGTTCAAAAAATTCACTCTTTTGGCCGGAAACGGAAAAGATTTACCGAACGAAAATCTGACAAATTTCAACTTAGGAGGAATTCTGATAGTAACAGACTTGTTTTTAGGCATTACGGCGGGGTTTGAATAATCCCCATTACGCGGAAAATAGGCGCTTTGGTCTTTCGCGTCTAAATGTTCCAGTTCAGTTAATCGCAGTAAAGGTTTCAAGAAACTGGATGGTTCGGATATCTTGTTTTTGCGTAATGTCCATCTTCGCAAGCTTCGCGGCAGGTAATTCAGCGCTGCTTCTTCAATCTTCACGATGCTGTTCCAATCTATATGTAACACTGTCAGGTTAATATGTTGTAGGTTTTTAAATGTGCTGGCACTGACGATAATCGAGTCATGAAGCTGTATGTTTACGATACTACTTATGAATAGCTCCTGTAACTTTGAGCCACGCAGCCCTGATAACGACTGACAAGCTCTGGTAAGCCCAAAGTTAATGTTCCCATTCAAATTCAACACCTTTAGTTGCTGTAAGACACCGAAGGCTTTTGGGTGAATGTAAGACAGGTTACAATGGGCCAGATTAAGTTCTCTGACAGTCAAACTCTGAAGAGCGGCAAAGAAGTCTTCCTTTATAACCCTTAGCTTTGTGGACCAAGAGAAGTCAAGATTTACCAGTTTAGTCAGATTCCGGAAGCTGGGACCTAAGATAAACCCATCTTTGATAGTCATGTGTAAACTTTCTAGCTTCGTAAGATTTTCCAGACATCCATCTAAGGAAGTGTATGGTTGACTGTGTGCTCTCAGTTTTATGTTTAAGCTCACGATGTGTGGAACATGTTGGAATGGTTTATCACTGCAGAGGTGCGGGCAGCTACGAACATCTATGTTGTTACCTTTAAGACATAAAGATTTTAGTTCCGGCAGGCCTTTAAACATGTTGGCGAACAAAAGCGTTATGCTATTATAACGTAGGTCCAGAGACCTCAGATGATGGTATCGACTAAAATTTCCAGCCGACAGGTTGGTTAGCTTATTGTCTGTGAGTTTTAGATCTGTGATTTCCCGGGGTAAGTTCCAAGGAACTACAACAAGATTTCGTCGTGAACAGTCGGCAATTAACTTGCCAGACTTCCGAAAAATCTCGCACTTTTCAGTCCTGCCAGAAGCACTTCGACTGGGTGATTGGGTGGAGGATGTTCTCAATCTGTCTTTTTTATGCTCAGACGAAACGAAGCTATCCTGCTGCTGTGTCGAGAGAGCTTGGATGGTGGATGCATCTGAAGAGGCTTGGCTAGGTCTGGAGGGAGTTCCGCCTGAATCCCTACGATACTGGTACATATATACAGGAGAAGTGGTCTGTGGAAAGTTTTCGCTCGTCTGCGGTGTAGAAGATGATGACGGTTCCTGCTGGCATTCTCTTTGAGCTGGATGATTTCATGGCAGCGTAAAGGGACAATTTTGAAATCGTTGTTTGAAGTGACCGAGCCTTCACTCACCGACTGTGACAGCAGCTCTTGATTGGGAACGTCTTTAGATATGTGTATATTGTGTGCTCTAGAGAGCTGAACACGTCCGGTGGTTCATCGGCTTGAATGTGAGAGACTCCTGCCAGAATCAGGTATGATGGTACAGAGGACAATGATGAGTGTAAACCCATGCCTTCAGTACGCCCGGTGAATCTAGCAGTACTGTGTGAGTCTTCAAAATCCACATCCTAAAAAACACACACGAAACTGGGTTTATGACACTGTTAAATATAATACTTAGTACATTTCTGTTCATAACCTTATGTCAGAAGCAAACCATTTGCAGCCTTTATCCTCAAAGCAAACACACTTAACTTTACAGCTCAACCAAACAAATGAAAAAAAAAATTATAACTGAAGCAGCCATATAGCCGTTAATTTCAAATTCCTTCGATGATAGTACGAGTAATTTCAAAATTGTATCCCGGGGCCGTTATTATTTTCTCTAACGATACGCTTAATTAAGCCATTTACCTCATTTCTGTGATCTCCATTGTACGCACAACAGAGAAGACACACAAGCGATATGGTCAGCTGTTCGCACTAGTTATGTATGCAGGTAATATTACTAACAAAGTTCATATAAATGTGTGTCCAAGCATATCCGTTTAGGTACAATTACATAAATATCCGGGAAACTGGAAACATGCCAGATGCCTGTAATTTATCTGATACTTCGTGACAAGGAAAAACAACTAGGCTAATCCAGGGCTCCGGTTACCGCTATTTGATCACTTCAACTTCCCTTCATCGATAAAGTGTACCTAACAATAAAACAACTAAAT
Organism: Liolophura sinensis; assembly: GCF_032854445.1. NCBI lineage: Eukaryota > Metazoa > Mollusca > Polyplacophora > Chitonida > Chitonidae > Liolophura > Liolophura sinensis. Next base: position 16,283,785 of record NC_088299.1, on the reverse strand, counting down.
TACATTTACTTCCTTACATATATCATATCCAATAGTAAATCAAGGCAATCTGTTATACAGTTTAAGTATGCCAGCAGCCTGCGGATGGTCGTGGGTTTCCCTCGGGCTCTGCCCGGTTTCCTCCCACCATAATGCCGGCCGCCCGTCGTATAAGTGAAATATTCTTGAGTAACGGCGTAAAAACACCAATCAAATAAATAAATAAATATAAAGTTTAAACTCGTAAAACGCGACTATGGCAAATTTGAAACATTTTGTACACATATTTTACTTGGCTTTCAGAGTAAATACTAACGCCGTCAGCAGAGTTCTAACTACACGTGAGCAAACTTCATAAGGACATATACAATCAATGCATGAACAATAAAACCGATTGTTGGTAGAGACATCAAGGGAAAGAGTGAAAATCTTCCAAAGATGGCCTTTCAAACAAATTGGCTGTCACATAACACACCGGCCGGTACCCTTTACCTCCCTGGGTAACATCATTCCAGGCTGTTTATGTATACCAATATGAGATTGAGTTTATTAAATTTATCTTTTAGATTTAAATAAAGACGAACTCTGGGAATTTCTTTCAGTGATAAAAGTGTTACTTTGCACAGTTTATACATATCGGTATGGCATTTGTTTTTTACATTTTTGATATTTTACACCCAGGCGCCAGTAAACAAGCAGTGGTCACCAAAACGCTGACATGTCAGTGAAGTTAGTTCCCAATTCGCGGTCCCCATATTGAGATGTGAAGTTAGCTCCCAGTGCCCAGTTCCTGGTTCAATAGTCAATGTATGACAATCAAGCTGGTAACAGGGAGCTGTTTGTTACTTATAAAATATTTGTTGTTAATTTCTGCTCTTATTATTGTTTCTAGAGGTGCCAAACTTACACACATATTTTAAGAAATATTCGGACGCTAGGGGGCGAATATGCAACTGAATGTCGAACCGCTATTCACGCGCGCATTAAATCTTCAGTAGTTTAAATCGACGTCAGGAGTCTGTAATTAACTAATGTGTGGCGAGGCTTGTCGAACCAAAAGGGTCCATGGCAACCACAGCTGCTCTTATTAAATAATCACGTTTTCCAAACCTATCCCATAGCAGTTAGTGAGCCTCCCTCCAGATGGCGGTTCGCAGTAGGGTAGATCCTGAAAATAGCCCCTTATTTGCCAATTTGTGTCATTTGCCACGGACTGTTTTTGGCTTGGCCAGCCGAAAAATGGGTTAGTTAATTTAAAAGAACATTACCGTGTCCGACAGATTTGGGGCTGTTTCACACCATAACACCATTGCAAATGCGCTGTTCTAAATGGGACTGACCATACTCCGCAACGATCAAGCCTAGCACACGCACATTTTGAGGTATGCCTCACCTTTTGGTATCATTTGTTCCAAGTTCCGACGATAGGGGATGAATATACAGCTGAATATCGAACCGGGGTAGGATCAGCTTTTCGCAATGGTTACAAATGGAGATAAAATGATGAATATAGCGTATTCGAGAGCAACTTTGGCTGAAGGTAAGCTAAAGCCTCTATTATATCCGCGCTTGTACTTTGACAAGACTTACATTTGAACAGAATCGAAACAATTTCTAGTCTATTATTTATGCCCAGTGATAAGGAAGGAAAAATAATCCTCGATTATAGTTATATCTTCCTTATTTTCTACAGGTCCCTCGATGAACATAAACGTTTATTCCAGACCAGTGACATGTGATAAACTGAAACTAACTTTAAACCTAATTCTGCTTAGGTCATGGGGCTAATGGGCATGCGCACTGTGAGTGATTGTACAAACTGCCCGCTGAAACGTTATTCTAGGTGGTGATATTTCTTCATGCCTAAAGGACATGGTCAGGTAAGGCGAAGCATCTGCCCCAGAGAGGCACGATAAGGAAGTGCAAATTTCAAAATCTTAGCACAGTTCTGAAAAATTTCCGAATCAGAAGTAAAAAACTCGGTCAAAGCACGAGTGCAAGTTATAATGCCATAAAAGAATGGTTGCTTAGTAATAACCCTCCAAAAATGCAATCTCGATAAAGCATCCTCCACAGTGCAATAACCTAACGAATTCGCAGCGGAAAATAGGTTGTATTTCGAGCAAGAGTTCGAATCTATGTGGCACTTTTTTCTGTCCAAACATACTTTTGTGTAAGTAAAGATAAAGGCCGTCTTGCATTTAAATAAGTGTTATCATGAATTAAAATGGATAAGCTATGATATTTGGTAATATTTGGCTACTAGGCCTATATGGACATCTTACGTGGATCCTGCTTGCAAGCACATTCGGTCCACTAGCTATCATTAACATTAACATGTTATGCACAGAGAAAGTATAAGGCTGAAAGTTACATTTGTTATATATTTACTTCATTGATTGTGCATAACTGCGTGCTCAAGAATTTTTCAGAAAGTTTCATTTGTTTCATTTCATAACTCTACAGTGTCTAATGCAAAGAAAAAAGATATCTCAGTGTGACTGGAGCCGGCTAAAATTGTGTGAGCTATACATCACTTCAGTATGTGTTTGGAGCTTTATTAGCCGTATTTATTCATTTATTCATTTATTTATTTGGTGTTTTACGCCGTACTCAAGAATATTTCACTTATACGACGGCGGTCAGCATTATGGTGGGAGGAAGAGCCCGGGGGAAATCCACGACCATCCGCATGTTGCTGTAAGATCTTCCCACTTACGGCCGTTATAAGCCCACATAACAGGAAAAGACGAGTAAAACAGAACTGAAAAAAGAAGTAGCCTGACAAGTGTGTCAGCAGCTATAGTCAGTTTCGCTAGTTGAGATCCACAGTTTCTTGCACTGGGGCCGATTCCCCGCCTTACCATGCCAGCTCCTTTGCTGTGTTATTTCTTTGTCCATTTATTTAGTTATTGTTTGGCTACTATCGACAACCGATATTCTGATTGAACTAGCCGATAGTAAAAAAACAGGAAAAGTATACTAATGAATGTTGGAATATGTTATGTAACGGAGATATATTTGTTTAAAATTAATTACACACACCGAGATTTCTATTTTTAAAACTTTCTGACTTTTCATCTCGGTTAAAAAAAAAAGTTTTTGCCAGTCACAAATTATGACACCCATTATGGTGCTAGGCTTCAGTAAAAACTGACCCCATAATTATTGCCTTTCACTAGTTTTAAGCCTACTACTTCACTGTGATTGATCTTCACACGGAGAATGTGTTTTGGCAGCTTATACATTTAATTTCAAAAAGATTAATCAAAAAAAAAACGCAAAAGAAATTCTTAGAAATTCTTAGAACATTGAATAGAAACAATTATGAACACATGTCTGATTCATGTAAGATATGTCAGAATGAAACACTTTCTCATACAGAAACACTTTCTCATACAGAAACACTTTCTCATACAGAAACACTTTCTCATGCAAAGGGGTAACTGGGAAATAATAAGAAATCTGAGAATCAAACACAAAAGCTAGCGAGCTATGATCTTTATAGCTTTTTAAATCAAGAGGACAGATCATGTAGGCGGCTGAATCACAGGTATACCTAACCCAATCTATAAAACAGGCTACTATACAATTAGGGTAGGGGTCGACCAACGGGCTAACAGACTGTATACGGATATTAAGCCTAGATCTTACACAGTTAATCAGCTAGAGTAAAAACTAAGGCGGCTCTTCCAAGGCTTTGTCTATTTAATGTTACTGGAAATGTAAACATTACAAGGCTCCAAAATAGAAATGTCAAGCAAGACCTGTACATCTCCCGGGGGTAGCTATATTGTGAACCCGTAATTAGATCTGTGCCCGTTTAGCCGATGAGAAGGCTAGAGTTGTAATGCTTCTCTGCTTTCACAATAAGGATTTGAATAATAATTTGGACAAGGTCAGAAGTGGTTCCTTGTATTTTTGATTGTGTCCTTGTATTTTTGATTGTGTCCTTGTAATTTTGAGTGTTTTTGTATTTCTGAGTGTATCCTTGTAGTTTTGAGTGTGTCTTTGTAGTTTTGAGTGTCCTTCTGTGTTTGAGTGAGTCCCTGTATTTATGAGTGGGTCAATAATGAGTGGTCAAGGACAAATCTGACTAAAAGACAACAAATAATATAAGCTGAGTGTGTTCAGGAAGAGGGTTAAAACAGACCTACAGGGTTCACGGACATTTTTTCTGACATGCTTGATGACTCTCTAAATGAACTTCTAATAAGGAATTCTTACGAGGCCATGAGATGAGCCATGTAAGAGCAACCGTAATGCTAGCCTCCGTGGTATAAATGAATTATTCTTGAGTACAGTGTAAAACACCAATTGAATAAATAAATAAATAAATAAATAAATAAATAAATAAATAAATAAATAAATAAATAAATAAATAAATAAATAAACGTACACAAACAGACATATACACAAACAGACGTATACACGCATGAGGTATAGAGGTCGTGTTTTTCCCCTGGGCTCTGGCCGGTTTCCTCACGCCATAATTCTGGCCACCGTCGTATAAGTGAAATATTCTTGAGTACGACGTAATACACCAATCAAATAAATAAACAAACAGACGTATAGACACAGACGCACAGATAAATACAGGTTGTGGTTTCGCTCCGAAACTACGTAAAAATATCATAATGCCGCATTTAGTCAAATCTTTTGATCAAGTTAAATAACCCTCGACGATTGGACAAATCAAATTTACAAGGAAATATAATTTTGTCAAAAGTGACATGGGCATTTTTGCCAGTATGATGGTTCATGTAAACGATGCAATTAGTTAAGGCATTTACCCTATATATGGAATAAACATTTGCGTGCAACAGTGTGGATCGCGGATGCGCAGCGGCATTGCATTTTATAACATTCTGAATGCAGAACCTCAATGCGATGATTATAAATTGTGAACATGATGTGTATCTTTCCAGATGTGAACAAGGGAGAGCACTGTGACTGGCAGGACTGGCAGGATTCACGTAGAACTTTTATACACTGACAGTTGTCGTCTCACAGTTTCTTGTTGACATTTACCTTTGTCTTACATCCTATATATACACATGTTACATGTACCATGCTGGCACTTGTGCACACCTGTATGTAAAGTAATGGTGGAATGATGATGACATTAAAACCTGAACTATCAGGCTTCCAAACGAGTAGTGGGCAATTGTCAGACAAGAGGGTCAGTATGCTACATTTCACCTTCTCACCGGTTGTGTTAAGAGTTGTACAACCAGGATAGCCACTTACCAGTCACATGGCAGTGAGCCGTGCATTCTGGAGGTGTTAACCCACAGGACTGCACACGAGACGCGGGTTCAAGCCCGGTAGTGAACAGAGAATTTACACACATGTCCAGCTCTAACTGTTCGTGAATAGAGTTATCGTGATAAAATCGATCGGCGGCGGTCGCGCGCCTTTTTCGCACTCAGACGTTCGTCTTCCACGCTTGTCTTCAATGCTCCTCTTCCACGCTCGTCAGCCTGTGATGTATACACGCTGCACATTTTCTTGTGAGTGAGTGAGTGCTTGGGGTTTAACGTCGTACTCAACAATTTTTCAGTCATATGACGACGAAGGAATCATTAGGGTGCATGTACGTATACACATTTTCTTGTGAAACGTACAATCTACGCCACACCTAAACCAACCTTTGAAAGAATTACAGCCCCGATTCCACATGTGATGTCTTACCGACCGTGAAAATATTGTTGTTTTAAAAATGACGCCTGAACAAGACTTCAGGATCAGAAAGTATAAAAAACTAAGATATGAACCTCGTGTGTCCGCCAGTGTTTGGTCTATCCCATAATGCTGAGAGCAAAGCAACGCCGGTGAGTTGCCATGTCCTGTGTCAGTATACTGTGACTGGATTGGATGTCATGAGTGGTGTCAGTATACTGTGACTGGATTGGATGTCATGAGTGGTGTCAGTATACTGTGACTGGATTGGATGTCATGAGTGGTGTCAGTATACTGTGACTGGATTGGATGTCATGAGTGGTGTCAGTATACTGTGACTGGATTGGATGTCATGAGTGGTGTCAGTATACTGTGACTGGATTGGATGTCATGAGTGGTGTCAGTATACTGTGACTGGATTGTATGTCATGAGTGGTGTCAGTATACTGTGACTGGATTGGATGTCATGAGTGGTGTCAGTATACTGTGACTGGATTGTATGTCATGAGTGGTGTCAGTATACTGTGACTACGTGGGAAATCGGTATATACTGTCACTGGGACTAACGCGATGTCGGATGTCCGTGTACTATGATAAGTCTATCTATCTCACTGGTGTTTTACGCAATACTGAAGAATATTGATATGGTAGCATTATGGTTGGAGGAAAACATAAAGGTGGGAGAAAACCGGCCAGAGCGCAGGGGAAATTCCCGACCATGCGCAGGTTGCTGACAGATATTCCCACGTCTGGTGTCAGCATTCTGTGACTGGCTGGTGCTTCATGTCTGGTGTGAGCATTCTGTCACTGGGTGGGACGCCCTGTCAGGTGTCAGCATTCTGTCACTGGGTTTGTCCACATGTCAGGTGTCAGCATTCTGTCACTGGGTTTGTCCACGTGTCTGGTGTCAGCATTCTGTCACTGGGTTTGTGCACATGTCTGGTGTAAGCATTCTGTCACTGGGGGGGACGCCCTGTCTGGTGTCAGCATTCTGTCACTGGGTGGGACGCCCTGTCAGGTGTGAGCATTCTGTCTCTGGGTTTGTCCACATGTCAGGTGTGAGCATTCTGTCACTGGGTTTGTCCACATGTCAGGTGTGAGCATTCTGTCACTGGGTTTGTCCACATGTCAGGTGTCAGCATTCTGTCACTGGGTTTGTCCACATGTCAGGTGTCAGCATTCTGTCACTGGGTTTGTCCACATGTCTGGTGTGAGCATTCTGTCACTGGGTTTGTCCACATGTCAGGTGTGAGCATTCTGTCACTGGGTTTGTCCACATGTCAGGTGTCAGCATTCTGTCACTGGGTTTGTCCACATGTCTGGTGTCAGCATTCTGTCACTGGGTTTGTCCACATGTCAGGTGTCAGCATTCTGTCACTGGGTTTGTCCACATGTCTGGTGTCAGCATTCTGTCACTGGGTTTGTCCACATGTCTGGTGTCAGCATTCTGTCACTGGGTTTGTCCACATGTCTGGTGTCAGCATTCTGTCACTGGGTTTGTCCACGTGTCTGGTGTCAACATTCTGTCACTGGGTTTGTCCACATGTCAGGTGTCAGCATTCTGTCACTGGGTTTGTCCACATGTCTGGTGTGAGCATTCTGTCACTGGGTTTGTCCACATGTCAGGTGTCAGCATTCTGTCACTGGGTTTGTCCACATGTCAGGTGTCAGCATTCTGTCACTGGGTTTGTCCACATGTCTGGTGTGAGCATTCTGTCACTGGGTTTGTCCACATGTCTGGTGTGAGCATTCTGTCACTGGGTTTGTCCACATGTCAGGTGTGAGCATTCTGTCACTGGGTTTGTCGACATGTCTGGTGTCAGCATTCTGTCACTGGGTTTGTCCACATGTCAGGTGTCAGCATTCTGTCACTGGGTTTGTCCACATGTCAGGTGTCAGCATTCTGTCACTGGGTTTGTCCACGTGTCTGGTGTGAGCATTCTGTCACTGGGTTTGTCCACATGTCAGGTGTCAGCATTCTGTCACTGGGTTTGTCCACATGTCTGGTGTGAGCATTCTGTCACTGGGTTTGTCCACATGTCAGGTGTCAGCATTCTGTCACTGGGTTTGTCCACATGTCTGGTGTCAGCATTCTTTGATTTCGTGGGCATCATGTCTGGTGTCAACGTAATGTGAGTGGGTGGGGCGTCATATCAAGTGTCAGAATACTGTCTGCAGTCAGTATACTCTGTGACTGTGTAGATCTCATGTCTAGTATACTGTGACAGGGGGACGAGGGTGTCAGGGTCAGCATTCAGCATATTTTCCTCTTGGCCTTCCCATTAGACAGAGCTACAGATATGTCGCCATTATGCCATGCATGCTGGGAGGAGACACTGGCCCCATATAACAGATATAGTGTTGAAAGCGAAGCTAAGCTCTGAACAAACCAACCCAGTTGCCCTATTTGTTGATTTTATGGGGTGAGGTAAAAACTTACCTTCAGTATCAATGTGATCTATGTGATGTATTATTCGGCAAAGAGTATATTAAAGTACAGGACAACACCTGGTTAAAACATATTTGAATGGAAAGCATGATTCTCAAGCTTTCTAAAAAGTATCGTACTTTATCATTTTAATGAGATTTCACCGAACAACATCTAGAACAAAATGACAATACTGCACAAATGGCAGGTGTGAATCAAGGTAGTCTGACAATTTTATCCAGTCAAACACGTTACTATCAGATTGCGCGGCCTAAGCTGTGACGCAACCGTTACCTATTCAGTCCATGAGGCGACATACAGTAACACGGAACTACTGCATAAGACGTCATTTTGAGATCGTTTACAACGATTTAGTTGCGTGTGGCCGAAAGGCCATGTCACACGGTGTTGTGAGATAGGTGTGTATAATTTATCACGCGGACCTTCATCGCCAAAGTCCACATCTGCCCTTGCCTACTAGTTTAGGCATAAGACGGAAATACCTTCGATATTAGAGAGCTAGAGTAAACGTGACGTCACCCTGCTGCCGATAATGGAGACCGGCTGAGTCAAAATGAAGTTTCACCAAACTTTTACTGGGATGAAAAAAAAAAAATACTTAATGCCGGTTTAAGATACTTTGAATTGTAGTCTTTCATTGGACAAAACATTAGTCAGGTGCTGTCTTTCACTTTAAATCTGCTATATGTGTACTAGACATGACGTCACATATTAAATCTGCCATATGTGTACTAGACATGACGTCACATATTAAATCTGCCATATGTGTAGTAGGCATGATGTCACATATTATATCTGCCATGTGTAGTAGATATGACGTTACATTAAATCTGCCCTGTTTGTAGTAGACATGACGTTATTTTAAATCTGTACTAGACATGACATGACACTAAATTTGCCAAATGTAAAGTAGACATGACGTCACATATTAAATCTGCCATATGCGTAATAGAAATGAGGTCACATAGTAAATTTGCCATATGTCTAGAAGATATGATGTCACATATTAAAACTAGCATATGTGTAGTACATGTGTAGTAGATGAGGTCTATTGGTGTGTGCGCAGGTGCGTATTCGCTGGCATAATCATATGAAGCCTTTGTCTCAGCTCAGGCAATGCGCCCCAGACGTGTATGATTTAAAGTTCGAGTCCAGCTCTCGGTAACTCGGTCGCAACTTTAAGTGGGGAAGTTTGTGAGGAAACTGGCAGTAGTTTACTCACCGCACTTCGGTTTCTTCACGAGTACGGCGTTAACACCAATAAATAACTGAAAAATAATTGAAACCTTTGTAAAGCTCAAAATATGCTCACATGTACTAACACATGATCTCCCCAGCTGTGTTTAGTACGTACTAAGAGCTTTATGTTTGTCTTTTGACCCCTGATAGTGCCAGGAGCATGTTGACTGCTCAATCGCGGACATCCCGTGTGTCCAGTCACGTAGAGTTTGGACACCTGACAACCTGGAATGGCCGGCAAACAAACAGGCATACACTGTTACTGTGCTGAGATAGAATTGAATCTTAATCCATACACCCATTAGTTTTACTCGTATTCCCACGAAAATATGCGCACAGAGAAATGTGATAAAAGGCTTCATGAAGCAGATAATTGACTTACCTGTGTAGTGATACGTGAATAAGTGGTTATCTTACTAACAGACCCAACAGAAAGAATAGCAAAGCTTTTGAGAGAGATTCTTGAGTGACTGATAATAAATGCCGTCCAGGCATTTGACAATCCTGGTGACCGGTCCAATGACCGGTTGACCATTACATTCTCACCTGTCAGTCCGATAACCGGTTGACCATTACATTCTCACCTGTCCACCTGTTTTATTTGTATGACCTCATGCTAAATTCGTCACGTTAAACAACAGTAAAACGAAATAAATAATTTGAAAGGAAAAGACGACATAAAGTGAAATTATTTATCAACAGAATTATTTACATTCGGACATTTCATGATTATAGGTAGACTTTGTAGTCATATTACTGCTAATATAGCTCTGTCTATACGTATGTACTTCATAAAGGTCTTCTCAGTAACCGTTCAAATAAGCCGTCCTTACTTTTGTAAATGGGAATTGCTCACCAGTGCTTATTCAGTCACTCCATAATGGTGAAGACTGAACAGGAAAAAACCCGTTGAAAACCGTGAAAGTTTCACAATGTGTTCATTTTTCCTAAATACGCAACCACCTTAAATATTTTATTGATATTTTTCTCTACCTCACTTTACCATGTATTCAGTGTTGTATACCTTATGACTGAAAACGTTTTATAGTAACAAAACATGCCTATATGAAGGCAGAGCAAACACTTGAGACACACCGTGCGTTTGATCCTGAGAATCTTGAAGCCTGTATTAAGTGCACGGTCCTACGTAAACCCCAACGTCCCCACCCCAGAGGATGCATTTTATTGTAAGAGTGCATGGTGGGACAGTTGTCGATGGCTCACAGTAATACTGTTGTAAGGCTTACATCTTCAAGCGGCGGATATTATGTCACTTCAATTACACCACGGGGGTTTTGTTGGCATTAATATAATATTAGTAGTTTTCACGGCATCGCATAATGAGCAACAGAATTAACAAGAAAGCTCCAAAAATGGATACTACATCGGGATGGGGAAACTGCCCCTTTTCCACAGTCTTCTGAGGAAGGGAAATAAATGACATGGACATTAAACTCTTTAAAATAGAAGAGTATATATAGGTCTAACAGATTGTCATGGTCACTGTAAAATCTCAAAACCTGGCGCCAGACTTCGCTTCTCCCATCTTATCACCCGCTTGTTAAAAGGCTGAAGAAAGTTCAGTAACTTGAAGAGTATGAGTGTAGTTAATGGGCTCAAAGCGCAGCTTTTGGGGCTCTTGAGCTTATCTTTAAACACCGGTCCACGCACACAGATGAAGTTACTTAAAAATATATTCTGTTTATTTTTCTCATGGTTACACAGTTCAAACTACAGACGACAAAGTGCTTTGGTTCTTTGGATACTCCTCGATGTCCTCGATTTTTTTGAAACTGATGTTGGTGACACCTTTCTTGATGCTGGCCTTACCATGTGGTTTTGGAGAGTCTTTTTCGTCAGTGGTCAGCTGGCTGTCTTTTGAGGTATCAGGCAAACAGCAGCGTGCCCGGATCGTCTTGATTATCAGGAAGATTATCAGTGGGAATGGTGTGAACATAACCGTAGTTACTGGCATCACAGCGGCGATGCTAGCTTCCGGTTCAGGAAAGGTTGTCAGGATGAGCACCATGGCAATGGCGGTATTCTGAATGGCCGTTTCTATGGAGATAGTGAGTATACGTGCTGGCGGCTGTCGACCGATCCAGGCCACCATGGCGCTGGTGACGTACGCCGAGTATGGCGTTGCCAGGCCACAAACTAGAACCCTCCAGTTCTTCATCAGCGTGAACATGTACAAGTTGGAGTAGATGCCCACAGACAGGATCAGTAAGATAATCACAAAGGCTATCGGTTTGATTAACTTACGGATAATATTGGCAGCTTTCGGGAAGTACCTTTTGATGAGAATGCCAATGACACAGGGGACGACCAGAGATATAAGCGAGTAGAAGATGTTAGAGAAGGGTATCTCCACGTTTTCAGGAATCAGGGTCTGGCCTAATGTGTACATCCATAACGGTAGCATGGCTGGGAGAAGAAAGACAGACAAAGGGTTAATTTTATTGACGCTTAACGTGTCATGCACTGAGCTCGTTACCAGACAGGTTTAGGGATGTGATCATGTAAAGCACAGTATGTTCATGTAAGGCACAGCATGATCATGTAAGGCACAGCATGATCATGTAAGGCACAGTATGACCATGTAAGGCACAGTGTGACCATGTAAGGCACAGTATGGTCATGTTAGACACAGTGTGACCATGTAAGGCACAGGATGATCATGTAAGGCGCAGTGTGGCCATGTACATAGTATGATAATGTAATGCACAGCATGATCTTGTAAGGCACATTATGATCATGTAAGGCATAGGATGATCATATAAGGCACAGCATGATCCTGTAAGGCACAATATGATCATGTACGGCAGAGTATGATCATGTAAGGCACAGTATGATCATGTAAGACTTAGTATGACCATGTAAGGGACAGTATGATCATGTAAGACTTAGTATGATCATGTAAGGCACAGTATGATCATGTAAGACTTAGTATGACCATGTAAGGGACAGTATGATCATGTAAGGCACAGCATGATCATGTAAGGCACAGCATGACCATGTAAGGCACAGTGTGACCATGTAAGGCACAGTATTGTTATGTTAGACACAGTGTGACCATGTAAGGCACAGTGTGACCATGTAAGGCACAGTATGGTCATGTTAGACACAGTGTGATCATGTAAGGCACAGCATGATCATGTAAGGCACAGCATGACCATGTAAGGCACAGTGTGACCATGTAAGGCACAGTATTGTTATGTTAGACACAGTGTGACCATGTAAGGCACAGGATGATCATGTAAGACACAGTATGAAATTCATGATTTCACAGTATCATACACTTAACACTTAACACCAAGATAACTTGAGTTCTCTACTTTGAGAGTGTAATACACTTTACGCCTGGTTTTAAACCTGTCCTGGACTATGTAAAGTTCTGCTTGTTATGCTTCAGGAAGAGACTGGAATTAAATGTTAAGTATGTACATATATTAACTTGTGATACACTGTTGAACTACATACAAAACACCAGAGGAATAATGTTTAGCTGACTGTAGCGTATCACTCAACGATCGCGGCACTTACCGAAAGCGGCAATTGTGCTCATGAAAGTCATTAGTATACTCAGATTGAGGTCTCCGTCCAACAGGTACGTCCACATGTTGCTAGCCCCACCCCCGGGGCAGGACCCCACAGAGAAGAGCCCCAGGGCAAGGGACATGTTCAACCCCACAGCCTGGCCCAGGCCGTAGGCTATCTGAAAGTCACAAAGCAAAAATTAAATGATGTTATCATGTATACACTGTATACAGAAAGGTTATATGTAATAAGTAATTAAATGAAATATATATATTGTGTGTGAGAGAGGGGAGAGAGATGAAGGTGGGTGGCGGGGGGGGGGGGGGACAGAGTTCCATGTAAACCAAGGCCACTGGTCAGCTGCCTGACAACCCTCCAGATACAGCATCGCCTCCGAAACAACGTGAATGTGATTCGAACCCACGACCTTCAGGGTCAGATCCATCCAAAGCTGGTTAGACTGCTAGGATAAAAATTCATGTGCGTAAAAATGCCATACTATCAAAGGAAAATACAGCAAATGAGAAACTATAACATCATCTAAAACAACAAAAACTTGTCTCCGGAAATTGGATCACGATCAATGGATACGGCTAACTTTTATTCACTCTTTGCTGTTTGTTCCTGTTATATTTGAAGTGTATATTATAAAATGCTAAAAATAAACGCTTAACAAAAATGAAAGACACCAATGAAAGTAAAATATCACAAAGCAAGAATGGTTAGTGCCGAGTTCACATCGCATCGACTGGTTGAATTGGGCAATTAGAATGAATGTATTCATTCAGACGATCCTCTCTGCCGAATTCTACAGCCGAATAGAATAGTACATGTTCGAGTTTCATTTGATTCGAATTTGAGGGATCTATTTGATAATTGCCCCGTGCGAAAGCGTCTTAAGGATAACATTTATAATGACCAGTCTTGAATGAGATACACAACCTGCAGACAATAGTGGATTTGTCGACATTTGTGCTGATGTTTAGCTAGGGTTAAAAGAAAGGACAACAACACACCAAGTGTATGTGTACATCAAGAAAATTTCCCACGGGCAGAATGAAAAGCATAACTTTTTTGTGGTGTTGCACAACCGAGATATCGCATTTATCAAAGTAAGCAAAATCGCGCACATTGTGACCATCCACAAATGAATCAGTTTTAACCAATCAGGTTGAAGTTATTTCTATAACCGGATGACCTACGTAGGAAGGTCTGCAGCAACCTGCGGATGGTCGTGGGTTTCCCCCGGGCGCTGCCCGGTTTCCATCCACCATAATGCTGGAGGCCGTCGTATTAGTGAAATATTCTTGAGTACGGCGTAAAACACCAATCAAATACATAAATAAATGTAAGCGGATGACGCAGCTGTTTCCGCTAACCCGAATTTGCTTGTTAACCAGTGAGCGGCATGGCCACAGCAAAAATAGCAAATGTCTGTTGTCTGTGTATAGGTCTATCTGGCGAGCTGAACGACAAAACTCGACCTGTTATCGTATATCAAAGCTTAAGTAGTCATCACTGGCATAGTCCTAGCTATAACCAGGCTATTGTATCCCAGATATATGAGTCAGCGTTATCAGGCACGTGTGTCGATTATTCTTAGCCTTGTACTAAGGTACTGATAAGTGTCATAATTGTATTTATTTATTTATTTGATTGGTGTTTTGCGCCGTACTCAAGAATATTTCACTTATACGACGGCGGCCAGCATTGTGGTGGGAGAAAAGCGGGTATTGTCCGAGGGAAACTCACGACCATCTGCAGGTTGCTGTAGACCGATAGGTGTCATGGCTTCTTAACTCACCAACCGTGAATGCAGTAAGGTGACTGCCGTGTTAGATGTGAAGAAGTATATATTACGACGACGTATTACCACCTTTATACAAAACATTTTACTACCTTTTTACAGCCCAAATTAAAAAACGTTTCCGACTAACTAAATCTGATTTTTTACCCACTTTTGTGACATTGTTTCCTTTTCTCTTGAATAACTATACGCCCTCTATTTTGTTTACTTTGCCTCCCTCCTAAATGCACACTCTCTTTCTTTCTACATCCCTCCCCACCTCTCACCGTCCCTCCACCTTTTTCTTCTTCCCTTCCCATCTCAGTCACCCCCACCTTCCAGAACCTGTGAAGGTAAAATGAATTCGAGTACCCGGAACCTCTAAAGGTAAAATGAATTCGGGTACACAGACCTCTAAAGGTAGAATGAATTCGGGTACCCAGAACCTCTAAAGGTAAAATGAATTCGGATATCCAGAACCTCTAAAGGTAGAATGAATTCGGCTATCCAGAACCGCCAAAGGTAAAATGAATTCGGGTACACAGACCTCTAAAGGTGGAATGAATTCGGGTACCCAGAACCTCTAAAGGTAAAATGAATTCGGGTACACAGACCTCTAAAGGTGGAATGAATTCGGGTACCCAAAACCTCTAAAGGTAAAATGAATTCGGATATCCAGAACCGCCAAAGGTAAAATGAATTCGGGTACACAGACCTCTAAAGGTAGAATGAATTCGGGTACACAGACCTCTAAAGGTAGAATGAATTCGGGTACCCAGAACCTCTAAAGATAAAATGAATTGATGGTATATCATGAGCTGAACTCACAGCCACCCCACTGATGAGAAAATCAAGGACTTTAAAAGTATTGAAAATTGCTTAAAATGTTTCGGTGGAAAATCCACTAAAGTATATACTCGATTAATATAGGATTTGATTTAACTTTAATTTAAGGTAAAGACCCGTGGGTGCCTGCGCTGTCCAATGGTAAGCCAGCTCGCCCTTGACCAATGAGACAATGTGTTACAGAGTTCACCTCGATCTGGTTGGGCAGCAGACATGCCTCTGGCCGCCTTCCCTCACATGTAAACCTGCCCGCCTTCAAAGAAGTGATAAATCAAATCGTTTGATAACAACAGACTAACAAAATCGCACTGTTCTTTGCGACTATAAATGACTCACTTTGGCCGAACGTGGCGTACATGATCCTGACATTGCTTGACATCATAAAGCTAGATTATACGGTGGCCTGTTAGTGCCATTCGAAATTTTTAACCTTTTCTAATAATTTACCGTGGTTCTAGTTTTTTCTAATGAAATCATATTATTAGAAACAAAAAATTTAAAGTATATGGAAAAGGAAATTAACACAAACACAAAACATTTTGAACAAAATTGATAAATCCAGAAATAAAACTTCGAAAAAAAGTGAAAAACGTTTCATCCACGGTGTAAACTTTTTATCCGCGATGTAAACGTTTTCACCGCAGTGGAAAAGGTTTACACTGCGGAGAAAAAATTTACACCGCGGATAAAAAGTTTACTCTGCGGAGAAAACCTTTCCACCCCAGAGAAAACGCTTTTCGCTGGTTTTCGAAGTTTTTAGTTGAATTTATCAATTTTGTGTTAAATGTTTTTACTTCTGTGTTAACTTTTTCTTGCATATACTTCAAATTCTTTGTTCATAATGATAAGTTTCATTAGAAAGTTCCCTGAATTATTGTAAATCAGTGTAAAATATTATGAACCACTGAAAGAATAAGCCTCGAGCTGTTGAGTAAGTATAGAGCTCTGTAAGAAGACGTAAATGTAAAAAGCCTACTTATAGAGTACATTTTATAAACCTTTCAAGTTGATTTTCAAAGATGTTCAAAGCTTTAAAAATAATAATACGCAATCAGTAGCACAACAACACTGCACAGATGCTAGACAGATTTCATGACTGAAATTGTTGAAAGAAAGAATAAAATATCACAACGACAATTTTGAATCAGAAATATATTTTTAAAACTGAGCTTACGTATACATACCAGTGGATTGAGTACAAACTGGCAGCCTAGTCCAATAGCTGGTGGGATGGGTTTCTTCAAGATGCGCCTCATTTCCTCTAAGTCAATCGAACAACCAAAGCCAATGGTGTTAATGGCAACTATAGCGATGATGGTGTAAGTAAAGATGTTGGCGAGTAGGCTTGGTGGTCTGAGAACGGCCACGTTGTACTCTACTGGCAATACATGAGCGTCATTCACTAACTGACCAGCGTAAAACAAGACGTGCGTTCGGCCCAGGAAAACACCCTGGATCTCAAAGGAAAAGTTGAAGCAATGGCTGTCTTCAGAAGAGGAGTTCCATAAAGAACAGCTCATGGGGATCAGGGTGGTGGAGTTCCCCGGGATGACAGCTACCCCCGGGTCTTCCGTCTTCAGAGTGATGTGTGTGAAGCCGGACTTGGGTGTAATCCCCATCGCCCGGACGGACAGGGTTTCCTCCCCCGTTAACTGGACGCCGGAGCCCGGAGAGAGCCAGAACGTCATGTTGGCCGCTGTATTGGATATCAGGGTTAGCTGTAGGAACACGGCTAGGTGCAGACATACTTGTCCAGGCCGCATGCTGAAGAGGGGCTATTGGTAGTTATCACGGTAAGCCGAGTTAAGTGAGTCTTGTCCAGACAACATGGACTACTTCATCGGGTAGTAGCATGGTATATCTACACAAGTGACGGTGATGTAATTCACCATGGGGTCAAGCAGGGTCGCTCACAGTTTATTCCCGACTTTAGCTGTATATCAGAGAGCATTATACACACCCGCAGTTTTGTACACAGCACAAACACTGTGTGCTCACTGTCTGCCTATCAACTTTCTCTTTGAGGTCACGTTTTCACACGGCATGTTCGTCTTTCCAACTGCCGACGGCGTAGCGGAGTTTGTCAATACAAAGGGTTTTATTAGAGCAGATAGGGTCACGAGTCTTTGTTCATGAAAACTAGGGCTGTTATAACACGAGTACACGAACAGAAAACGTCCCAAAGACCTCCTCATCACTAATAGGGATAGACAGCCGTTCATACAGAATAACCACGCTGCACTGCACACTTCCAAAATGAAATAACAACACCGGTATGCCCACTGGGATTTATTACCTGCACCTAACTATGTCTCACCTGATAAGCTCAAAATAACTGTAACACAGTCATATACTTTTTAGAGTATGTACTTCAAGCTACCTGAATTGTTGAGTACGACGTTAAACCCCAAGCACTCACTCACTCACTCAAGCTACCTGTTAATTAAGTGGTACCTGAATATGCATGTATATGCACACACATAAATATAACCCTTATATAGCCTACATATACAGTCGATGATTTCAGAGTAAACTTAATCATACTATTCAGCAATTATTTATAATCTGGCAGTTTTACAAGTCGTCCGGTAAAGCTCTACTCTAGTGCATAGGCTGTCACAAAAACTAAGCTTAAAAGACAAAACGGCTTATCTACATTCTTCAGGTATAAACATCGCAGGAATAATAATTTCTTATGGCTGTTAAATATTATGTACATGTGTCAGTTTATCTTTTACCAGCCACTCCATTAATTGTAAAACAGAAGGTTAAATGAGCCATGTGATATATGTGCCATATGTAGATAATAATGTTCTCCTATTTAAAAAAAAGGCCACCGTGAAGATGTTTGATGTGTTTATTTTATTTGGTTGGAGTATTGAGGAATATTTCACTTATAGGACGGGCGTCAGCTAGAGCTAGAACTCTAACCACCACATGAAGCAAGCATGAAGAAGCGGGGCGGGGCGGGCGGGGCGGGGCGGGGTTGGGCGGCTTACTTGCCTTCGGTAAGTCGTCTCAGTGAAGCAGCACTAAATAAAAGAGCGGTGGAAATCCGTCCTGTAACAAGGAGGCACATTACACGTACATGCACCCTAATGATTCCTTTGTCGTCACATGACTGAAAAATTGTTGAGTACGACGTTAAACCCCAAGCACTCACTATTGTTTTGCGGGATATTCTTTTATCGTAAAATATCAAGCCTGTTTCCATAAACAAGGGTAAATTTGGGGAAATCTTTATTCTACAAGCGATAATTCAATTTTGCATGTGTAAGTGGAATCTCCGCGATTTTCAGTTTTAATAATGTACATGTAACTGGCCTAATTTTGCAAGGAGAGGGCTAAATATAGTTAATGTGATTTCTGTATCTTCTCAAGGACTCACGTGGTGTGGGATTAAACCGACCTAGGAGAGGGTATTTGTTGGTCGACCCCGTTCCTGTGCACATTCGCGCCTGTCTAAAGAACATGGTACGGTAACGCAGTGAATCAGCCCCAGAAAGGTACTTTATTTATTTGATTGGTGTTTTAAACCGTACTCAAGAATATTTCACTTATACAATGGCGGCCAGTATTATGGTGGTGGTGGGGGGGGGGGGGGGGGGGGGAGCGGACAGCGCCCGGGGGAAACCCACGACCATCCGCAGGTTGCTGGAAGACCTTCCCATTTACGGCCGGAGATGAAAGGTACTTTAAGAAAGTGCTATTTTCAAAATCACAACACACTTCTTTAAGTTTCTAAATCAGATAAAACTTGGCCGAAAAACCCATAAAAGTTGCACGGCATAGAAGAGGTAGTTGTTTAGTAATAACCACCAAGTATGCACTACTTTATGAAGATTGGCATTAACCAGAAAATTGTTTTTTACTGAAACCTTCATGTATGTATTCTTGTGTGCTGCCGATGCTTCATTTTCGAATAAATTTGTCTCCATGTGTAGCCATAAACTTTATAATGTGATCAGTTTTGTTATAAATTGGCAAATTTAAAATTCGCATTTCTGCCAAAGTCTATAAGGCATGGTTCACTGTGCATTGGACTAAAGGGGTTACTGTGGGCAACAGGTAGCACTTTGATTTATTTATTTATTTGATTCGTAATTTGCGCCGTACTCGAGAATATTTCACTTATACGACGGCGGCCAGCATTCTGGTGGGGGAAAAAATGGGCTGAACTTGGAGGAGACACACGACCATCCGCAGGTTGATGGCAGACCTTCCCACTTACGGCCGGAGAGGAAGCCAGCATGAGCTGGTCTTGAACTCAGGTAGCGCTTTGAGAAAGAATTCGAATCATAGTGATGTATTACTTTTTCTTTTATACCTTTGTGTGAGTAAAGATATAGGCCAACTTGTATTAAAGGACAAAAAAGCACCTGGCTAAAGCATGTTTCAATCAGGATAGCCAAGCTTTCTAAAAAATATGATACTTTTTTATTATTTTAATGAGATTTCAACGAATAACATGTAGAACAAAATGACAATACTGCAGAAATGGCTGGTGTGAATCGAGGAAGCCATCTTGAGAATGTTATCCATTCAAACGTCGCTATCAGATTGCGCGGCCAAAGCTGTGACGTAGCCTTTATCCACTGAGATTATGTCAGACAACAGCATGCAGTCTCGGCTCAAATCGCATTCATCTTCCCAGTAGATTTAAGCCTTCTGAGACACGCTGTCCAAATTATATACATTTTTTGCAGTCCATGTTAGAGTTTAGTCAGCATGCAGCTCCTCAGTAACAAATATCAGAGTGAGCGAAAAATTCGAAAGTTTATATTGGGAATGAGAAAGTCGACAATATCCATCGGACAAGGCTTAAAATTAATCACATCTTATGATATAATTTATTTTTCTCTGAGTTTATTAGAATAGAATAATTTAAATTTTGTCCTTGTTCTTTCTCACATACAGGGGATCTTTCTTCTGTTTTCTTTTATAAAATACAGTAAAATTATTGAAACATCGTGTTTAAGCCGAGTGTCTTTCTCTGACTTTCGTGATGACTAGGTCAGCACCGCTCTCATCTTAGAAGCTATGGCACAAAATTGAGGCATAAAATCCAACGATCAGTCTCAGTGATGCTTAGATATATTTCCATTTGTATCAAAACTGAGGATGAATCCAGTTGTACAACAATCTTATTGTCAGTTTGTAAACATTTAATAGGGATCAGAATTACCTGCACCAACACAACACCGCTGGACGCTACGACCTGAACCAGGAATAACCCAACCGTGCATCAGCTGGCTATTTGTTAACTGTACAAATGATATAATATGTCTACTCTACGAACAGTTCAAGCAGTGGAAGAAATATCCTTCCATTCTGCCCAGTTTGCGGAAAAGCTATTTGTCACTTTGTCCTTCATCGCCGAAGTCCCCAACTTCAATCTGCCATTGGCTACAGCTTCGTCTATTCAACGGGAAATACCTTCTACGTTAGAGAGCTAGAGTAAACGTGACGTCACCTTGCCCTCGATAATGGAGACGTGTTGAAGCTTTGAGAAGACGAAGTTTCACTTAACTTTTACTTTGTTGTAAAATATCTACAAAAATATTTAATGCAGGTTTGAGATACTTTGAATGGTAGCCTTTCAGTGGACATAAACATTAGTCTTTCTGTTTAAAAGCTGTCTTTCACTTTAAATAAAAGTTATCATGGAGTAGAATCGATAATTGTTATGTGCTAATAGAAACATGTGGCAAATTCTGCCAAAATCACATTTGTGACCTGCTTGAGAGCACATATGCTCGTCTGTCATTACCTTGTCATGTTTATATATGTGCAATATGTACCGGTATAGCATATAGCGGGATTATAAAGCTGAAAGTTACATTTGTTATATAGTTATTTACTTGACTGATGTTTAATAACGTGCTTGTTTCATTGGTATTTAACAGCGTGCTTATTTGATTGATGTTTAACGACGTGATTATTTGATTGGCATTTAGCGGCGTGCCAATTTGATTAGTGTTTAGCGGCGTGCCTATTTGATTGGCGTTTAGCGCCGTGATTATTTGATTGGTGTTTGACGGCCTGCCTATTTGATTGGTGTTTAACGGCGTGCGTATTTGATTGGTATTTAACGGCGTGCGTATTTGAGTGGCGTTTTCCAGCGTGTTCATTTCGCCACTCTGCTTAGTTTAATATCAAAAATATAATATTTCAGCGTTATTGGAATAGCATTGTTACTGGAGTAGCATTGCTACTGGAGTAGTATTTTTTGATTGCATGTGTGAAGCTGTACAAATTCCACGCTTGCCATATAACAGGAAAAAATATAAATATTGGTAAAAATTCAGAAGTGGAAGTGGCTTTACGAAAGTGTCCGCCGCTGCCAGTCAAAGCTATAGTTTGTTTCGCTTCATGAGATGCAGTTTCTTGCACTGTGGCCACTCCCTGTCTTACCATACCAGATCCTGTCTTCCATCACTATGCCTTCCGTTTCACGTGGAAAAGTTCGTCAGTAACATGCCAATGTCGGTTGAATAGCCAGACACTTTCCTTCACCCATGAAGCGGAAAATCATCGCACTGAGCATAGCTGCATAATTCCTGGTATGCGAAAAAAGACGTCAGGCAGTATAGAATTTGCTGGTGCGAAATGTCACATATAGTATTACACATCTGCTTCATACATTGTTAGCTTTACTCGGAGATATATAAGGACGAGTACATGTACAGCCTGTAAAACGAAGCGTGAGGAACAGGTTAGACAGGGTGTAATTATCATGTATAGAGAGGATCAACTGTCCGCTGAACTTTTAAAATGGCGCCAAGATGTAGCCGGCTTTCCTGTGTGGGAGGTAGCTTCAGATAGTATAAGCAGTTATTCTTACAGTTATGTGACTACGCGCCACGTTGATACATTTGATTTATTTATTTGATTGTTGTTTTACGCCGTTCTCAAGAATATTTCACTCATACGACGGCAGCCAGCATTATGGTGAGCGGAAATCGGGCAGAGCCCGGAGGAAACCCACGACCATCCGCAGGATGATGGAAGACCTTCCCATTTACGACCGGAAAGGACGCCAGCATGAACTGGACTCGAAGTCACAGCGACTGCATTGGTGAGAGGCTCCTGGGTCATTACGCTGTACTAGCGCAATAATCAACTGACCCACGGCGGCCTCCACGTTGATATACGTCTGAAAGGATCGTACTAGCCGTTATGGAACTGTGTTTCTGAAGTTTTATCAGCTTTAGTTACCGCATTACTATTCTTTCCTTTCTCTGTTGGTGTGTTTACCAAGTTTACCTAAAGCAAAGGAAAGTTAAAAAATAAAGTGGTGGGATTTTGTAGCGATCCTGTAATTGGCCATTCAACGCTGACGTCATGCATAAGCGATACTGTCAGTGGGAGTTGACGAGGAGAACCTCTTGCCCACACTCGGGCTATATGCTTTACAAATCCCATCACAGATTTCAAACATGCATTTAAAGTGCAGTTTTCCTTAAACCTTAATTTTAGCTTACTTTCAATTTGCAGTTTTGTGAGAACATGCCTAGTATAAAATTTAACATAATTTCGCTGCCAGTGTGTGAAGGTTTCTCCTTAGTTGTTGTGTCCCAGTGTCTGAAGGATTTCTCCTTGGTTATTGAATAACTGTGTCTGAAGGTTTCTCCTTGGTTGTTGTATCACAGTGTCTGAGTGTTTCTTCTTGGCTGTTGTATCCTAGTGTCTGAAGAGTTTGTCATTGGGTGTTGAATCACACGATTTGAAGGTTTCTCCGTAGCTGTTGAATCAGTGTCTGAAGGTTTCTTCTTAACTGTTGGATCCCAGTGTCTGAAGGTTTCTCCTTAACTGTTGGATCCCAGTGTCTGAAGGTTTCTCCTTTGCTGCTGGATCACGGTGTCTCAAGGTTTCTCTGTAGCTGTTTGATCACAGTGTCTGAAGGCTTATCCTTTCCCTTTGGATTCCAGTGTCAGAAGGCCTCCCCTTAGCTGTTGGATTCCAGTGTCAGAAGACCTCCACTTAGCTGTTGAATCACGGTG
This sequence comes from Liolophura sinensis, assembly GCF_032854445.1. Classification (NCBI taxonomy): domain Eukaryota; kingdom Metazoa; phylum Mollusca; class Polyplacophora; order Chitonida; family Chitonidae; genus Liolophura; species Liolophura sinensis. Next base: position 16,260,261 of record NC_088299.1, on the reverse strand, counting down.
TCTGAGGGTTCTGCTTAGCTGTTGAATCATGTGTTTGGAATTTCTTATCTTTCGAAGGTTTTTCTGAAGGTTTCTCTTTAGCTGTCGCATAACTATATTTAGGTTTCACCTTGGCCTTTATCTTCCATATGTACACTTCTGTAACTATCTGGCCAGCCATACAGCAATTCAAGAAGTTTACAAGCAAGTTTACATGCAATAATAACAGAGAAAAGTAGCACAGTGATTGAGGTGCGTGCTTTTCAGTCTCTCCGAGAACACAAGGCCTTGGTTTAATCACAGATTTGAACATTCCGACACTTTTCCGTCTCCACTGTTCTCGAATTCATGATGGCCATTCTTACATGAACTTAACTGGAGATCACTTGTCTTAATCCTACTAATATGACAGACGCAATGAGCTTGCTTTGCAAATTTTGGACACGATCTAAAATTTTGTAAAACAGAATATTGGTGAGGCTTGAACACACGTGAATATGTTTCTGTGAAGTATTACTGAAGTGGTAAACGTTAAATGGTATAAAGCCGATTTTGAAGGCTCTCCATAGAAACTGAATATCCATGTCGGATAATTGACGAGTCGAAATCCCCCGTTATATGGGAGATTGGGGTAGATTTTGATCCCAGGTCCAACATTTTATCGACATGTTATGACCAGCCTGAGGGAACATGCGATCAGGAAATGGTGTAACCTTTGATACGGCTTATAAATGTTTTTGTCTCGTCCTTTCTGGGATTAAGACATTGTAACAAAGTTCCCTGATCCGACGATCTAAGTCGGTGGAGGTTATGGTGTGAACTTGTGTCTAGGAACTAAAACATACAGCTGGCAACACCAAATCAGTCACGTTTTTGTTGGAATTCATAGTTTATCGCATGACATAACAATGCCTTAAATACCATCATGCCTTAACCCGTGTTCCAGCACGTAAATGAATATGTCTGTTTAGGAATGGTGACAAAGTGGACGTAGATAACATAGAAAATTTACAATATCAATATTGGTCAATGAACCCATCAAGATTTGCAATTAAGCTTGGAAGACTAAAGAATTCTTTCTCAGTAGCATTTTATTTTACTTGTAATTCTATAGATTCCATATTACACATCATACCTAGTCCCAAAAGCAAACACCCACCAAACACATGAAACACACCCATGCACCCACACACATTACATATGCTCAGATTATTCAAACATACTGTCCATTCATACATTGCAAACACACGCATATAACACGACTACAGACACACAAACATTTCACATGGACACACTACTCACACAAATATTCCACATGGACACACTAATCACACAAATATTCCACATGAACACACTAATCACACAAACATTCAACACGAACACACTAATCACACAAGCATTCCACATCAACACACTAATAACACAAACATTCCACATCAACACACTTATCACACATACATTCCACATCAACACACTTATCACACAAACATTCCACATGGACACACTAATCAAACAAATCTTTCACATCAACACACTTATCACACAAACATTCCACATGGACACACTAATCAAACAAATCTTTCACATCAACACACTTATCACACGAACATTCCACATGGACACACTAATCACACAAACATTCCACATGGACACACCAATCACACAAACATTCCACATGGACACACTACTCACACAAACATTTCACATTAACACACTTATCACACATACATTCCACATCAACACACTTATCACACATACATTCCACATCAACACACAAATCTCACAAACATTCCACATCAACACACTAATCACACAAACATTCCACATCAACACACTAATCACACAAACATTCCACATCAACACACTACTCACACAAACATTTCACATGGACACACTAATCACACAAACATTCAACACGAACACACTAATCACACAAACATTCCACATGGACACACTACTCACACAAACATTCAACACGAACACACTAATCACACAAACATTCCACATCAACACACTTATCACACATACATTCCACATGAACACACTAATCAAACAAATCTTTCACATCAACACACTTATCACACAAACATTCCACATGGACACACTAATCAAACAAATCTTTCACATCAACACACTTATCACACAAACATTCCACATGAACACACTAATCAAACAAATCTTTCACATCAACACACTTATCACACAAACATTCCACATGGACACACAAATCAAACAAATCTTTCACATCAACACACTAATCACACAAACATTCCACATCAACACACTAATCACACAAACATTCCACATGGACACACTACTCACACAAACATTTCTTATGGACAGACTAATCACACAAACCTTCCCGCATGGACACACTAATCACACAAACATGAACACATTACTCACACAAACATTGCACATGGACACACTACTCACACGAACATAACACTTGAGCGCACTACTGACAAAAACATTACATTTACGCACACTACGCATACACACATTACACGTTCGCACACTACTCACATACATATTACACGTTCGCACACTACTCATACACATATTACACTTTTACACACTAATCACACAAACTTACACTTGTACACACCATACACATGCATACAAATTCATACACACAGATCACAAAAAAGCACAAATGAAATGTAAACGACAAATACATTCAATTTTCAAACGCTAAGTGTTTACATGAACCATCCCACCCCATTCCCAACATAGTTAAGGATGGTGGTGTTTTTTTCTTGTAAGCGTATAAAATACTTACATTTTCATATGTTAAAATAAATTTAATAAAAATATCTATGAAATCTGGGGAAAAATGTGAGCTAAAATAGTTTTGTGAGTATCTCTTTCATTAGTCATAGATTCATTTTGAATTCATACTCCTCCATTATTGGTTCCCAGTGTGACTTTTTCCCCAAGCATTCACTGCTGAAGAAAACCAGTTTGAGGAAGCGGTTAATGAGCGACAGTTTTTCCTCCAGCACAATCCTGAGGGTGGCAGTCTTAGCAAAGCGAACACGCTCAGACGTATTTGCTCTTATCACTTCTGCCTACAAAAGAAGAAAATAGGTACACTCTTACTGGTGTTATAAAGTAAAGCTTAACGATTTCTGTTGAATACAAATTAATTTGTTCTGAATACTTATTCATTTACAATCATCATTTACCCTAATGTATTTATTTCCTGTCTTATTTTATTGCTAGTGTTAGGTAATGAGTTTGTCGTACATTGGTGTTGTTACAGAATGAGATTCTGGTTTCATTGGTATTCGGTGAGTGAGTGCTTGGGCTTTAACGTCTCACTGAACAATTTTTCCGTCACATGACCACGAGGCAATGTGCCTCCTTATTACAGGGCGGGTTTCAACGGCACTTTCATCTACTGCTGCTTCACTGAGAAGACTTACCGAAGGCAAGTAAGCTACCTCACCCGAGCCATTACGCTGATACGGGTCAACAAGTCGTTGCACTATGCCCTTCATGCTGAACGCCAAACGAGGGACTTACAACTTCCTCTTTAAGGTCTTAGGTGTGACCCGACCCAGGATTGACCCTGGATCTACCACCTCCGCAGCTGACCCTCTGCCAACTGAACTATCAGGGAAGGTTTATTGATGTTGTCAGGGTATTAGCTTGGTGTTCACTGCTATTGCCAGGTACTGGGCTTGTAGTTTTACTCCTGCTGTGAGATAATCTTACATCGTATGTCTTCCACAACCGATTGGCCTCGCTGACCCTCCTTCTTGTGTCACGTGACCGCTTTTGCTCGGATAACTCTAACGCCTCCGTCAGTATCTTGTTCTTTGAGCGTAAGTCCAAGAGCGAGGTAATCCTCCTCTGTGTACCTAAACTCATGATGTGAAAGCCTGCAAAGAAAGGGAAAAGAGTTCAAAACTGAAATGGCCAAATGCATTTCAAACTAATGTCCTTTCAAGGAATGGCTGGATGGGGTTTTATTTATTTACCTATTTAGTTAGGAAGTTATCTTTTAGTTCATTTTCTTATTTATTAATTTGACACGTACAGCCACACCTAATAATTGTTACTTACACGATGACGTTTAAGATTATAGGTGGAGAAAACTGCGGGGCGAGGGTAAACCACGGACCTAACTGACAAACTGCCCCACGTGTGGCGTGTAATGATACACCGCGCTTATTATTGCCAGTCGCCCCACGAAGAGTGAGAGAGAGGGATTCAACAAATTCCCTGTCAAAGGCGGGAACTGAACCAGTACCGTGTGTGTCCTAGTGGTTGAATGTCATGCGCATTATTCACTCGGTCAGCTGAATTCACGCGGCTGATCGCCGGGTAGTTAAAGGTTCTTAAAATTAAATCGCTAGGACATTCGAGACCTGGGAACAGAACTATTCTAACGGAATTTTCAAGATTGTCTTTCTCCATTTGTTCTCGCTTAGCCTTAGTTACGAGGTAGTGTTACATGTATATGAAGGTAGCTGGTGACTACTTGACTTCTACTTAAATATAAGAGGAGTCGAGTTGTGAGGCTTTAATAACAAGCTGGTACTGCCAAAGGATACTTACTATGACGTCCACCTGATCCAGACATTTTTGATCGGGAAGGATAAGCGGCTCTTCTCGGACTCCGGTGTTTGAAGAAGGTTGTCGCCCTTGTCCGAGCGTCCGGAAGTAATTCTGTCTCCTCGAGCTCATGCGGGAAGTCCGGATCTGGCGGCGTGAAACTGCCGAAGGGTGCCACGATCAGGCCGATCACAGAAGATGGTGTTTGGAACTCCGAAGGCGAGTACTCGAGCAGCTGTTCAAAGCTGGAGGAATTCTCCGGCTCTTGAGGTAAACTGTCCACACTACTTGTGTCTTCCTGGTCCCCCTCCTCCTGCATGTCGGCCTTGGATTGACCCATGTCAAATGGCACGCTCACAGAGGACACCGACGGCGCCCGGTCCGCTGGGAGGTTGTAGGGCCCGCCCACAGGGGACACCGACGGCGCCCGACTCGCCGGGAGGTTGTGGGGCACCTCCACAGGGGACACCGACAGCGCACGGTCCGCCTCTCTCGGGTCCGAAGAACATGGAATAGGCGTAGAGATCATGGCTGCTGGTAGACGGTTGTCACTGATAGGGCTAGACTCTTCGCCTGGTCCGCCCAGCCCTTGATCCAGGGTGGGGATTGTGACTGCGGGAGATGGTCTGAAAGTATCCCCGGCACAACTCCCCGTGCCCTTCAACCTGACATTGTCTAACTTTATCGCCTCACTGCTGGGTTTGAACGCGGACGCCGTCCTTTCCTCGTTGGTTAAAGATAAGGTGTTGAAAGTCCAGTTCTGAGCGTGGTGACTAGATGAGGATACCCCATTAGCTAGGAGGCCTTGTTTTGTCATATTATGGTCAAGGTCTTCATCTGCGATGGTATCCGCAGTGAATTCTTCACGATTAACATTCCTTGATTCATCAGATACCTTAGCACTGTGAGCCATTTCCAAGCTGCGTTGAGCGTCAGACACGGTATCTGGATCGCTGGATTGATTAATATCAGGAGTGGTGTTACATGGCTGAACAAAAGCCACTGGGATGTCATCACATGTCGTCATGGCAACTGCGGAGTCACTCTGGTTACCCCGGTTTCCCAAACTGTTATTATCCAAGTTTTCGGAGCTGTGATTATCCCGGTTTTCTGAGTTGTCATTATCCCGGCTTTCCGAGCACACTGGACCTACAAGCTGTTTTGGATTTTCGCGGTTCAAACACACACCGTCGTCAAAAGACCGCGATATGCGGATAACTACATTCACGTTTGAGTGAATGGCAACTTTTGTGAAATCTGAAACTGCGAAAACATAAAAGTTCTTGGTTAGCCCGTAACACCTGAGATAGTATATTGTACGTTTCTTACTTAAAAGAAACAATTCCTGTGTGCTTGAATATTTCAGAGATATGTGTGGTTATTGTGATAATTAATTATCATTGAGAAACAATAATATGTGTAAATATGTTCGTCTCGTTCTGTCTTACCTGACACTGTTGTCTTGACGTCATCACCACGGGTGATGGCAACCTCTACGGGAGGAAGTCCACGCAACATGCCGGTTCTCTGGAACAATGAACAGCATTCTAACGGTGAACAACAAGCTCAATCTAGACGTACCAGACACCAAGGTTCCAGGTACACGTTCATGTCCACTTAAATGTATGCAGACTTAAACCAGGGTGCAAAAATACATCGGATACAAGGTTTCGTCTTACATAGTGTACTAAGGTGTAAAAATATCTCAGATACAAGGTTTCGTCTTACATGGTGCACTAAGGTGCAAAAATACCGCAGATACAAGGTTTCGTCTTACATGGTGCACCAAGGTGCAAAAATATCTCGGATACAAGGTTTTGTCTTACATGATGCACTAAGGTGCAAAAATATCTCAGATACAAGGTTTCGTCTTACATGATGCACCAAGGTGCAAAAATATCTCAGATACAAGGTTTTGTCTTACATGATGCACCAAGGTGCAAAAATACCTCAGATACAAGGTTTCGTCTTACATGGTGCAGCAGGGTGCAAAAATATCTCAGATACAAGGTTTCGTCTTACACGGTGCAGAAGGGTGCAAAAATACCTCTGATACAAGGTTTCGTCTTAGATGGGGCAGCAGGGTGCAAAAATACCTCAGATACAGGGCTTCATCTTACATGGTTCAGCAGGGTGCAAAAATACTTCAGATACAAGGTTTCGTCTTACATGGTGCAGCAGGGTGCAAAAATATCTCAGATACAAGGTTTCGTCTTACACGGTGCAGAAGGGTGCAAAAATACCTCTGATACAAGGTTTCGTCTTAGATGGGGCAGCAGGGTGCAAAAATACCTCAGATACAGGGCTTCATCTTACATGGTTCAGCAGGGTGCAAAAATACTTCAGATACATGGTTTCGTCTTACATGGTGCAGCAGGGTGCAAAAATATCTCTTACATGGTGCAGCAGGATGCTAAAGTACCTCATATACAAGGTTTCGTCTTACACGGTGCACTAGGGTACAAGAATACCTCAGATACAAGGTAACTTGTCGAGAGCTAACAGTTCCTGAAGTCTCACTCCACAGCATGCACCATATGTTTTATTATACCACAAAACAGTACCATTTCGAATTGTACTTAAAATCGCCGAATTCATACGTCGATATATAAGGGAGCTATAACCACCGTCCGGGAGACGTTACACGCGTGATCGTTGTACATCATGTTTCACTGAACATCATGTGACCGTCTCTCGATCAGTGGAAACCGAGAATTGCACTATGAGGTATTATAATTAAACTTATCAACATATTATATAATAACATATATTGTCAACATATAACTTGACGATATACGAAGAAATATAAAAAAAGAGAGAATTTGGGGGCCTCCGTGGTTCAGTTGGTTAGCGCGCTAGCGCAGCGTAATGATCGAGAAGCCTCTCCCCAATGTGGTTGCTGTGAGTTCAAGTCCATATCATGCTGGCTTCATCTCCGGCCGTACGTGGGAAGGTCTTCAACAACCTGCGGATAGTCGTGGGTTTCCCCCGAGCTGTTCCTGGTTTCCTCCCACCATAATGTTGGCCGCCGTCGTGTAAGAGAATTTTTTTTTGAGTGCGGCGTAAAACACAAATAAAATAAATAAATAACAAAAGAATTTCTTATGTGGTTCAAATTCACCTCCCTCTCCCTTACATCACTTAGTTAAGCATTATAAAAACAGAAAGAAAAGAAAGACAAAGTATGCTGTTATAAGAATTGTTCCCTGTTATCTGTCCTGTCCTAAACTCGTTATCCTATGCGACACGACGGTTTCAATACACGTATGTTACCACTGGTTACCAATACAGACAATGCGTTAGAAGCCGTGAAATATTATGGTGAACGTAGAATTCCTCTGAACTTCCAAATTCTTTCTTTTCTTTTTTTATTATTCCTTTTTTTTCGGATTCCTAAAATATGATTACATGAACCATCACGACATTCCGTTATAAATTACTACGCTCTAACTAGACACCAAATATGTGGAAATGGTTTTGGTTCACGCAATGGCATTTTTATGATAAAAAGTATTCTCCTAAGAAAACCTCTAAAAACAGAAAAATCTGCTTTTGACCCTACTGTTGTCTTTTGATAACACAGAAAGTATAAATCGCATCACTCCAATTTTCGACAAACACGTTCTTCAGTAACTGTACTTCACATTCAAGTAAGTTTTATTTGTTTTTTTTTCTGCTTGATAAACTTTACACCTCACCGCCGCACCCAGGTGGAACGATTTCCTATGTAGCTGCAAGGGGTCCTTTCGACGCATAGATTCCTGCCTGGATAATAAACAAGCCCTTCTTAGGCCGTTACCTTTTGTAGTCAATCTAGACTACTGTGTGATATGATGCGTCTTCAAGAAGAAGCGGGATATTAGACGTTTGAAGAAAGCCTACTTGGTGCCTGTCCAATTTGACCTTGGTGCAAAGCAAACATGGGCAAACAGTATTCACCAAATGTTAAAGCCAAAGAAAACACTAAAATGGAGTGTATATCAGATGGAAGGCCATTAAACACTGTCCACGAATATAGTTGGATGTACCTTTTTCTAACCGAGTAAAATGCACTTGACACTGTGGATTCTGTGGTGGGCTTTTCTGATTATATCGGGACCTCGGGACCAATGAGGCCACGTGAAGTTTTTGCCACTTAACACACAAAGACTGCTAGATTTCATAATTCTAAATGAATATATATATATATATATATATATATATATATATATATATATATATATCACACAGTAGTCTAGATTATATATATATATATATATATATATATATATATATATATATATATATATATATATATATATATATATATATAATTATTTTTACCTGTACTAAACCAGAATCTCGTGGATATTTGTAAACAGAATTGGTCGCATCAACTACGCAGAAGTGCTAGAAACTAAATATATCGGCAATACAAGAAATCTGTAGAATGCCAAATATTCATGTACCTACATGAACTTAACGTTTCCAAATTCAGAAGGCAACTAGTTGAGGGTGGGTACTGCAGGTCTTATGATCGATACAGACAGATTCACCAATACTCCAAGAGAGCACAGACTATGTAAAGCCTGCTCAGCAAATGTGCTTGAAACTCAGTTTCATTTTGTTATGCAGTGCTCCCCCGATGATGATTTACGTCGACATCTTATGGCGATTAAATTCTGGGGGAAAATGTTAGTATTCCGGTTTACAACTCTGACGGCCACAAAGCACTCTACTATGATACAAAACCTTGTCAAATGCTGTCTTTTGGCTATGTAAATAAAAACATAGTTGCTAGCTAATTAAGTATGCACTTTTTCTCTTCTGTAACAAAAAGTCTGCACAGAATTTTATATATTTTGACTGATTAGATGTGATCACACCCTGTTCATATGTGCACCATATGTGCAGTCATATGTACCACCGACTTTGGCATCGTTTACTGGGGAAGTACGGAATAAAATACCAATCAAACAAATACATATACTGGGGAGATTTTCGAGTACTCCAGATAACATCGTCAACCGCTTATCGCCTCTAAATCCATTGTTACATAAAATCATATGTTATGTATATATATAATACTCAAGTTAAAGGTAAACAATACGCAAGGTAGTTAAAGGGTACTGGTATAGTTATGCAAAGCAACGAACTTATTCAGCAAATACATTCCTCCCCATTTTCAAGAGAGTTAGACTCGCGGAGCCTTAATCTAGGAAATTAACACCAAGAGCGTGGAGAGCATGGCGAGATGATTAATACTCACTCAACCATCTGGAGCTGAAGCATGTAGACATTTCAAATTTCAAAACACCGCTGAACTCACTCGTCCAGTTGTCTGATAGTCTGCCTTTCCTTATAAACCAAGTCACCCTATTGTGCTTTGTGACGTCATCACGTCATTGTTGCATGGATACGATGTTTACCGGATAATTCCACAATTCTTTCCAAAATACTGACATGATCGTAGACACTGTGGGACAATTATCACTTTTTAACGTCAAGTTTCACACAAACAGAGGGAGTAGATGTTTTGTTGACGAGAAATTGTCAATGACACATGGAGGCAGTTGCAGTATCGTTTCTATATATATATATGACCTCAGTGACGTCATTATAGTTGTTTTGTATAGGAGTGACGTTACGTAATCAACGAACGAAATGGACAAGCCGTTGTGGACACACCGACGTCAGGCTCGGTGGCGGCAGTGGAGCCACTGGCTTGATCCAGTGGCCAATAGGTGGATACATTCGCCGCCCCACCAGTAGATGTTCTACTGCGTTTTGGACCTTTAGTGTGGCTTGTCTTCGAGTCTCCCATATTGCTTATGATTGGCCAGTTCGGAAAGGTCTATGGAACAACACTACCTCTTCCAGTGGGCACCGGGGAGCGGATGGAACTGACTATATAATTCCTACCACGTGTGGAGCATACAATACATTATTGCCATTACATGCACTACAAGTAGTAGATACAACAGCTGTGAAAACAGTCCCCAAGATGGGCCTCTTATCAAGAAATATACACCTTACAACGCCCGTGCCGCTCTCCACTGCTTGACCGTTGGAACTTGTGTGGTGCACGTAGGTTTGTTTGCCCTCACCATTGGTCCTCGTGTGGAACAGCTTAATCAGATTTTATAAATAAAATAATTTCAGGTGTTGGTTAGAATGATTTTGTGTATACTTTAGAGGTTTTGTGTTTTCTGACGTCACATATTGCCTCATCCCCGAGACCCCAGAAACGGCGTTGTTCAAGATTTGTGTAGAAAAGGACCCCTTGCAACTAGATAGGAAATCGTTCCCCCTTCGGTGAAGCAGTGAGGTATAATTTATTCAAGCAAAAAGAAGTAAACTTACTTGAATATGAATTACAATTACTGAAGAACTTGTTTGTAAAAAAATCGGAGTGATGCGATTTTCATACCTTTGTTTTATTAAAAGACAGAAGTAGGGTCGAAGCAGATTTTGCTATTTTAAGGCGTTTTCCAGAGGGAATTCAGAATAAAAATATGATTACGTGAACCAAAATCAGTTCCCAGTGGTAATATGCATATCTAGACACTGTTGTGTAGAAGAGGATAATGACTTCGATTCCTATAATTGTATAACTTTTTTGTAGTGCTTAACAAACTGAGGTAATGGAGATATTGTCAAGATATATGTTAGATAAGTTAAAAAATATTAATGTAAATCTATGTTAAATCTATGTTAAAATTAAAATTATTTAAAACCTATGTGGTAGATCTACAACGGTACATTAAACTTTAATGAAACATTAAGCTGTAATGAAACATTGGTATATTAAACTGTCTCTGCCCGGTTTCCTCTCACCATAATGCTGGTCTTCCGTAGTATAAGTAAAATATTCTTGAGTACGACGTAAAATAACAAGCATATAAATAAATAAATAAACTAAACTGTAATGGTACATTAAACTATAATGGTATCATTAAACTGTAATGGTAGATTCAACTGTAATGGTACATTAAACTATAATGGTATCATTAAACTGTAATGGTAGATTCAACTGTAATGGTACATTAAACTATAACGGCATCATTAAACTGTAATGGTAGATTCAACTGGAATGGTACATTAAACTATAATGGTTTCATTAAACTGTAATGGTAGATTCAACTGTAATGGTACATTAAACTATAACGGTATCATTAAACTGTAATGGTAGATTCAACTGTAATGATATATTAAACTATAATGGTATCATTAAACTGTAATGGTAGATTAAACTAGAATGGTATCATTAAACTGTAATGGTAGATTAAACTATAATGGTATCATTAAACTGTAATGGTAGATTCAGCTGTAATGGTACATTATAGTTCACCTCATAGATCTTCATTAGTTCGTCGGATTCGCTCTTGTTCTCCACAGCTTGATGCTTGATGATAATATGAGTGATTTTCAGCATCTTGCTCCTGCATTTAGTGTAATATATCATTGCTGATTTAATTATGTGATTGGTGTTTTACGTCGGGCTCCAAAACAGTTCAGTATTCAGTATTCAAATTGTGTACTATGCTGGAATACCCGTCGTAAAGAACAAAATATGTATCTCAGTTGCGCTTTGATTACCACATGGCGATCTAAGTTATCACGATGAATATGCAACCCATAGCCCCGGTTTAAGCGGAATTAGACACAATCATGAAGCAGAGCGCCAGAGATTTCGGACGCTCTGTCCATATTTACTTACAAGAGAATTATACTCATTGCACAACTTAAGAAACTTCCATTGAAGGTGTTTGATGAAATAACCTTGACCCACTAGTTTTTGCAGTGAAAACCTGTGACGTTAATTGAAGTCGTCACACAACACGCAGGATCTATGCAGGACCCTTCGGTATATTGCTGTCCAAGTGAGGATAATTTATAATGTCAAAACTGAAATTATCCCTCTAGTCGTAAAGTCTGCGGGAGAGGAAACCGCTTTGGTTTTTGTACAAATACACTTCCAGATAAGATGTTTTATATAGAGAGTCTGTCGTTTCCTTAAAATCCAGCAGAGTTGGGTAAATATCTTTCACAGACTTTGCTATATATGTATTGTTGACATATTGAAGTCAGCAGATCATCAATATACCGTTTAGTGAATGAGAAAAATCGATCCTGGTGAGGATTACTCCTCGATGGTTTGACCATCCACAGGTTGCTAGGAGACTTTCTCACTTCCGAACTTTGCTGAGTAATGCCACTGGGAGAGTCGTTGGCTTTGTATTATCATTAGCCTAATGCATAATATTGTATACAGGTACATCGCTATCAACCAGAACTGGCCTCAGTTTTGGCCTACTACTTGTGATTATCACATACTGACATTTGATAGAAATTTGTACTTTAACGTGTGGAAAGAACGAACTTGTTTTGTGATATTTAATAGGTTTACAAACAAAATGAAAACTGGAATATAATATAAAGACTACAACGTCGGGAATAAAACCAGAACAGTTGTTATAACGTTGTTATTTTGGCTATTTTCTGCTTTTTGTCGGAAACCGTAGGTCATTATTGGTCGATTATATCACGTGATAAGCCGATTTTAAACCTCGAAACAAAAAGGGTGTAGTGAGATAAAGTTTGGTGTGTAATAAATATTTAATATTATTTATTACAGAAATATAAAACTGACGTCAGAGAAAGTGTGTGAATGTTCCTAGAGTAACTTTGATTGGTGTTTTACGCCGATGTTTTAGAGTGAGTTATAGATTTAATATCCCACAAGGAAAATAATAAAACGCCGTGTTCGTAAATAATCTTTCGTCTTTCCGCTCAAGTAAAAATTCTTCAATTAAATGTTTGAACAAAAAAAAAAAACAGAATTTATAGCTTGTACATTCTTAGATGGTTCCACCTTTATTTCTAGCTGATTTAGAAAACAAGTTAGATGAGTAGAAAGGATAACAAAGTCTTGCAGTTCAGTCTCTGGTATTATGTAATTATAAAAGTGTTTTCATGGTGATGATTGTGTTAATTTTTTTGTTATTTTGAAGACGCGTATGTAATTTGTAGTGACAACGTATTTTTTTGGTCAGAAATAAACACTACAAAACTAAAACCATGATTGTCCTCCTTGCATTTCGGAACGTTGTGACGTCAATGTGGCCCTAGATTATTCCCCGAACACTCAGTGACGTCACAAAAACTGCAACATGAATGACAGGTATGACGTCACGACATTTAAAAGAAATAACAAAAAGCAAGAATGGCTGAAACCACCTAAGAGGATCCGGCGCTGACGCGGGAGATACGGGTTGAGTTACCGTAACAGTGGGATGCTACATATGAACAGGCCACCTATGAGCTACTCATTCTTGACTGACGGCTTCACAGAATCGTGGTGGTTAACTTGAGGCTCCAATATCATTAAGCTGTCCCTGTATACAGTATTTTAATGGGGGCCTGTCAAACGCCCTCATCATGACCCTATCGTCATTTTATTGACATCAAATGTTTCTTTCTAGGCTCATCATGATGACATGACATTAAAGACGGTACGACGTTACAACAGAAACTGATACATAGTAAGGGTGTAGATGTTCCGCTGCAATCCATTCTTGACATAACAATGGCTCGCGTTCCAGGTTCACACTAGCAACATCTAAGGGGATGAAAAATATGCTGATTCCCCATTAAAGGAATATCAAACGTAATGTTTTGGCACTCTTTATTTAGTTTATATGGTCTGTCCTAAAATGTATTGGGTTACACATTAGTTTCACAGTCTCCTTTTAATGGGTTAAAATGGCTTTAGAGGTGTGCCTCAAAGTCTTTGCGATATTCTTTTAAAGTTAAGAAACTAAATACATGTATATCGATTGTCCGAAAAAGTTAACGTAACTATTATCCTTAAATGTTGTTTTTTTCACGTTTTCTAAATTTTGCTTTTAATAGCCATAAAGTCCATTCACACGTAGTTAGACACAACCACAAGTCAGTTATCATCCTCACAACCACAGATCAGTTATCATCCTTACAGCCACAGGTCAGTTATCATCCTTACAACCACAGGTCAGTTATCATCCTTACAACCACAGGTCAGTTATCATCCTTACAGCCACGGGTAAGTTATCATCCTTACACCCACGGGTAAGTTATCATCCTTACAACCACAGGTCAGTTATCATACTTACAACCACAGGTAAGTTATCACCCTTACAACCACAGGTTAGCTATCATCCTTACAACCACAGGTCAGTTATCATCCTGACAACCACAGGTCAGTTATCACCCTTACAACCACAGGTCAGTTATCATTCTTACAACCACAGGTCAGTTATCATCCTTACACAACCACGGATCAGTTATCATCCTGACAACCACAGGTCAGTTATCATTCTTACACAACCACAGAACATGCAAACCTGCGATTCTTTAAGAGCGCCTTACTTTATATAGCTACATCCCATACTGACTAGATAATTAACGCATACACACTGAAATGAATGATTACATCAACGCAGCCGATTTTGGAACATTATTTCTAAACGGAACGCGCATACATTTACAAAACGTGGGTTGCGCGGGGTTAGCCATAAGTATAAGTAGCGTTGTTCCTGTGTAGAGTTCTGTTATCTGTCATCAGTTTACCCTTGTCAAGTAAAAATATACTTACTTTCATAAGAGCTTGTGTTTTCGTTGACAAAAGGTTTAACAAAAGGTTTTCGCACTAACGTTTTGGAACTGGCGTCGATGCCGTCTCAAGTGTAGTCCCATACCGTCCCAAACGTGCTCAATGTAGGTGCTATGTCAGGTGAATTTGTAGGTCAAGGGTCTACATGAAAGTTGTTTGCCTCACGAGCAGTATGGGGACGAGCTTTATGCTGATGAAATGTGATCCAGGGAGCGTGAAAAAAAGGGACGACAACGGATGAAGGATCTGGGCTCACTTTCACAAAGATGTCGTACATGTACGATAATCGCACATATAGGACAATGGTACGGTAATAGTGACGTGCAAAATATCATAGGACAAATGTACGATAAAAAAAGTCGTACACCGCTTTGTGAAACTGGACCCTAGTGTTCTATGTGGCTAATGGCGTCACTTTGGGTGACGTACAATCTTAGTCTTGTGGCGATTTTGCTAGAGACAGTATATTATTTCATATAATTGCATGGGAGGTTAGGGGTTAATTTTCTGCCTTGTCCATAACGTAGACACAGGTTTTACCCGTAGAATGTAAATTTTTATGTAGAATCCGACTATTACGGTAATTCAACCCGTATCTCCAGCGTGAGCGCCGGATCCTCTTAGGTGGTTTCAGCCATTCTTCTTGCTTTTTGTTACTTCTTTTAAATGTCGTGACGTCATACCTGTCATTCATGTTGCAGTTTTTGTGACGTCACTGAGTGTTCGGAGAATAATCTAGGGCCACACTGACGTCACAACGTTCCAAAATGCAAGGAGGACAATCATGGTTTTAGTTTTGTAGGGTTTATTTCTGAGCAAAAATATACGTTGTCACTACAAATTACATACGCGTATTCAAAATAACAGAAAAATTAACACAATCATCACCATGAATACACTTTTATAATTACATAATACCAGAGACTGAACTGCAAGACTTTGTTATCCTTCCTACTCATCTAATCTAACACCTTAAATTAAATTAGAATTTTTGTGGAATATTTTGAAATATTTTTTTAACATATAGAGACAGAATATTTTGTGGGCTCATGAGAGCAAGTTGTTTTTGGCGCCTTAATATAACTTTTGAAGGACACAGTTTCCGTGGACCCCTGTCCTTTCCAACGTAAGAATTTTAATACTTGATGACTTAATTAGAACACCATATTTCACGTATAATACATTGACATGTTGAAGGAGTTTCTCTCCAAGCTAGGTGATCAGACATTATTTGACTAGGTTGCAAACAACATTTTTTCTAGCGACCTTAAGTTTGGCGAAACATCCGCCATTGTTAATATTTTGAAGTGACAAATTCGAGTAGCGTTTCCATTACTTTTGGACATCTTCTTGCTGTAACAAACCACCTACGGCATCTTTCCAGTTAAAACAACATTAGCACTCACTGACTGTGGCATGATTTTGGCATAAAACATCCTTTGTACCAAGTTTAAGACACTAAATCATTTTTTGTTGTTGTTGTTGTTGCTTCACCGCGCACGAGCGTCGTTCACGGTGAACTGCCATTAGACGAGGTTGTCTACTTAACGACATCCTTTAGTGTTAAACTCATATTGAAGAGTTTCAAAAGGGGCATTAACTTGTATTTGCGAAAGTAAATAGTTTCACTCTACAGGCTCATCTCCTTTCTACCTACAAGTTATTGTTCATCTTTCCATTATTAAAAAAAAAAGCCTGGTGTCTCGTCTAGAAGATTAATACTCATCTTCGAAACGAAATATCAAGCCGCTACTCACTCAACACGCTGGTACAGCGAACTCATCACAATGAAAACCATTACGTACAACATTTTTTAGATTAATACCGGTACTTCAGCAAACGCACGCTGGGTTTTCGCGCATGCTTTGTCACTGGGAAGTCGAGCACAGGGCCCGACTTAGGACCTAGGTTGTCATATGTGTTAGACCTGCAAGAAAATCGATTTCGATTAAATTTGCAAAGGTGTAAATTTATCGGTGTCTGGACCCACAATCGATATCTAAAGCGACACTTTCTCTTCAGTAAAAGAATTAACCAGGACCCCATCTGTCACGGTCTGCTGTCGCCTGACCCTGAAAGGCTGTTGACAATGAAGTTTACATGACCAGAGCAATGTTTAAAAGGAAAAACAAAACCCATTCTCTACGAAAAGTCCACTGGGAAGAAATGTTCGAACCGCCTTGCATCACGTACTATTTAAAAGCATTAATGGCAGAATTACTGGTAGAGGAGAGTTTGTCAAGGTGATTTTCATGTGTTAACAACAAGATGACTTGGGGATTAAGAGTGGACCGAGCATTAGGATGCATTTAAATTGTAAAGGTAAGTGAAAGTTTCCTCGCCAGAAATATGACTGGTGCCGTGGGGTGAAATATGACTGGTGCCGTGGGGTGAAATATGACTGATGCCGTGGGGTAAATATGACTGATGCCGTGAGGTGAAATATGACATGCCGTGGGGTGAAATGTGACTGATGCCGTGGAGTGAAATATGACTGGCGCCGTGGGGTAAATATGACTGATGCCGTGGGGTAAATATGACTGACGCCGTGAGGTGAAATATGACATGCCGTGGGGTGAAATAAGACTGGTGACGTGGGGTGACTAGTGCCGTGGGGTGAAATATGACATGCCGTGGGGTGAAATGTGACTGATGCCGTGGAGTGAAATATGACTGGTGCCGTGGGGTAAATATGACTGATGCCGTGAGGTGAAATATGACATGCCGTTGGGTGAAATAGGTCTGGTGCTATGGGGTGAAATAAGACTGGTGCCGTGGGGTGAAATATGACTGATGCCATGGAGTAAAATATGACTGATGCCGTGGGGTGAAATATGACTGATGCCGTGAGGTAAAATATGACTGGTACCATGGGGTGAAATATGACCGGTGCCGTATGAACGATCATGCAGGCCGTTGTCAGTATTTTAAATAATTCCATGCAATTAATACAAGTTACTCCCTTCTTCATGCAGATAATAAGTTCTATTGGACAGTTGTTACTAAACACACGCTATGTGCAGCTAGGTAAACTTTGATTTTATCATAAGCATCGGGTTCTACCGCGGACACAGTTTGATAGGAGACCGGAACCGGAACTGTTGGTAATGGTCTTACCCCGAAGGTTTCTAAATTCTTTATCAAATCTGCCTGTCATAATGTCAGTGTGAAGGCAATAGTATTTATGGATGCAAACAACATTCATGTTGACCATTGGTCTTCAAATTCACCTGACATCGCACCTATATTAAGCATGTTTGGGGCGTTAGGGGCCGACGCTTGAGAGGGCAGCGACGCTAGTTCCAAAACGTTGGTGCAGTGGCTAGAGATCTAACCAGAATCTGTGCGGAGATTCCGCAAGGATTTATTGCTCGTCTCAAGCGGACGGAGGTGCACTGAAACGACACACCCGTTACTGGACTTGCCGACCTTAATTTTGGTCTATCATACATCAGTGACCTTGAACATACGTTATCGATGTGAATAGCCATTTTTTGTCTGCTCATTTGTCTGCAAATCTTGTAAAGCAATGTATTCGAAGATGGAAGAACAACATATTTATGTTTGTGCACTGTTACTTTCTTGAGTGGGTGTATAAGCTCTCTACAACAGCCTATCGACTACTGTCGTCTGATGGATGGAAGATGCTAAGATAGTGGTATTTCCAGTGGGTCTTGTGTTTGTGTTCTCTTTCTCTTCCACCATATTCAGCAGACATTTTTATTTGAGCATTTGTAAGTCACATGTCTGAATTCAAGTACGTTAGTCACATCCCAAAGGTTGGTGTTTTTAAAAAGCATCCAACACTAATAACCGCTCAGAAGACTGGTAGTTAACATGACTTCAGCTGAAGTGTGAAAAGTCATGCTGTAAAACTAACGAAAGTCAAGGGCGCGCAGCCTTACGGTCTGTCAAAACCCTACGGTCCGTGTGTACGTTTAAACACGCCATGTGATAACCACTATTTTGATTTCTTGGTTGGTTATTAAGCCGGTAAATGATAAAGGGCGTAATGGAGAGATCAACCAGATTATTTCGTTCGGCTATCGACCACCATAAGTGGTCAAAGGGACTTAACTCGAGCATTCCTTGGTGACAGGAGACGGTATAGGACCGTCTACTATTCTTAGTGAGGTCACACCGGTTTCCTCTACTTTCATGGTTGAACACCATACAATCTTCAACACAGTTAATCAACCATCCAAAATACAAATTATATACCACTGAGCATTTTTGAACATCGATATTTTTTTATTTATTTATCAATAATTAAGGCATTGCATGATTTGACGCCGAATCACTAATCAATCACAAGAGAACAGAAGACCTAGTACATAAGCACGCATGTTTGAGCGTCAGTCAAATAAATAACCCAACAGAAAACCAAAACAAAGAAATGACATGAAACAACAGTGGTCGAGAATTGTGTAGAAATTTAATGAAGTATTCTAACAGCATTAACAAGCTAAACGACTTATTTATTACTGTTTTAATTTTTTCTCAATTCAAGTGCATAAATACACGCTAATATCAAAACTATACCGGGGCATAAAGTCTCAAAATAAACCCAGCTCTTTCGTGAATGTTAAATGCTGAACACCTTTTTACCAAGTTTTGTAATGGTGTTTGGATCTGAACCACGGACGGTATCACCTTTACGTAAAACTGCGTGAAAACTCGCTCACTATTCTATAAATTGGCTATAAAAATAATCAAATAGAAAACTTTATGACCGGATGTAATAGTTGACGTAACTTAAAGCGTAGTGTTGGAACAGCAAGGCTGTGATAGTATCTTATCTTGTCGTATCCTTTAATATCAAAATAGTAACTAAAACTAAATCTCTCTATAAAAAATCACAATTTCGTATATATATATATATATATATAATATATATATATATATATATATATATATATATATATATATACATATACGAAATTATATATATATATATATAATATACAAACACATTTCCGCTTATCATACTTTAGAAGGCCATGTAACGCCTTTTGTGTCATCATTGCCTCGCACCTTTAACACGAATGAATGACTATGGCTTAACGCCACATTGGCAATATTTCAGGCATGTCGTGGCGAGAACATTTACGTGTAATTACAGAGTGGGGTACGTAGAGACGCAGCCTAGCTAACTCGAGATGTATCATAGATCTAGCTACCTCGTTTGATAAATATGCTTCAGTGAAACAGAGTGGCAACATACGGGCTGTGACAAGGCCAATACGGCTCCCGGGAAGGCCATCACCTAAAAATGTGTTAAAAATTAATTAATATCTCATCGTTCAGATCTATTCGTTTATACATACGGAACATAAAAACATAGGGAATCTCCCTGGCCGAGTGTTAAGCCTGGGAGCGCAGCACAATGTCTCAGAAGCCCCTCATCAATCAATGCGGTCGCTGTGAGTTCAAGTACAGCCCGTACTGGCTTCCTATTCGGCCGTATTGGGGGAGGTCTGCCGACAACTTGCAGAAGGTCGTGGAGTGACTGCAATCATTTACGTGGGTACAGCGTAAAACACATTCAAATAAATAAATACAAGCACATACGTTGACAGCGCTCCCATTGAGGTTTAGCCTAAATTTGCTGTAGTAGAAACCTAGGACAGATTCGACAAAGCCATTTTTGACTTCAGTCATAATTTAAAATATCATCACACCGCTTAGTTTACGGTAGTAGAAGTTAAAATTTTGACATATTTGTCATGAAAGATAACATTGATAAAGTTGTCAAAATCTTAATTCTCAGAATCCGGACATGAGCACTAAATCGTATTTTAAATTTTAAAAATCGTATTTTAAACTAAGCACATCACCGAAAATATTTACACATATAATCTATGCTGGCTGACTTACCGCCATTCCTGGATGGAAAAAAAACGAATGATATACGCAAATAAATTTATGAATGTAATTAATGTGTTTTCTGTAACTTCGAATTTGAAGAACAGCTATGTTCTTTCGTTCATTGATGATACTAATGATATATCTTGGTTTCCCGGATAAATATAGCTGTAAAACGTAAGCTCGAGACTCCATCCATAAGTACAAATTTGCGTCTGGGCACCCTGGAAGGGTTGTAAGGGTTGGAATTCTGTCTGATCCTGCTGTGTCTACATCCCGGCTTTACAGACAGACAGTCTGGGCATTAAGGATCTGATTTGTCCGGGCAATGTGCACCGTAAGATCGTTCTGGTGAATGTGTCGGCGTTTGGGACAGCGTAGCCTCTCCCTCCACCTCATGATCGCACATGTCCACGTCATCCGTAGACAACTTGGGCGGCTTATTTGGTTTGTGGAAGCATTTTTTCCGAATAAATCGAACTAAAAACCAAATCCATAACAGGATTGGAGTGAAAATTGCAGAGGCGATAGGCGCCACAATGGCGAAGTCCGAATCCGGTTTTGGAAGAGACACCTGAAGAAGAACTATGGGGATTCCCGTATTCTGAAGACCAGTTTCTATGGCAATGGTTTTGACACGTTTCCACGGCTGTCTGAAAACAAGGGCGGCCACACCGCCAAGAATGAATCCACAGTTGGGTAAAATGGCCCCGGCAAGAAGAACTTCTGGTCGTAATAGTTTAAAAATGTATAGGTTGGCGTAGATTCCAACGGAGAGAATGACGATGAGAGTCAAAATCATTAGCGGCGTAACCGCTCTCAAGATGGTCTTTACCCAATGAGGCCGCTTCCAGCGAATCAAAAGTCCAATGAGAACTGGAAAGATTAGACCAATCAGAGACGTGAATATATTTTCAAATGGAATCCGGACCCCCTGGTCCTTGTACAACACCCGGGTCCCTATCGTGAAAAGCCATAGGGGGATGAAGGCTGCAATGGAAACAAATTTCAAATTATAACCAGGTAAAAAGAGACGATAACTTATTTATCTGTCCTCCGACTTGATCAATTCAATCATGTGATTACTCCCCTTGGATCAATTCAATCATGTGGTTACTCCCATTGTGATGAAACCTGATTGTGTCCAACGATCGTGATTTTGTCATTGCACAAATAATGTTAACATCAACGACAAAGACAAAGAAATTGCTAACATAATGTATGTACCAGATGAAAGACCGTTAAACACTATTCGGAAAAACAGTTCGATTTATTTTCCCTGCAAGTTTCCAACCGACTGAAACGCATTTAATACATCGGATTCTACATTGACCTATTCAGTGAATATCAGTGACGTCACACGATAAGTTTAGTATAAAATAGTTTCTTTCAAGAACCAATGGGCTAATGGATTACGCCTGTGCGTTCGCACGTGAATGCAAAAGTCTAACAGTACATGTGCATTAAAGGATATTATTATGAAGTAAAGAGTATGGTTTTAAGGAAAATGAAAAAAGATATGCCAAAAATTGAGAGAAAAATTCTCATTTTGAGGCATATTTTATATTTCTTAATAACCCCTATTTTATGCATATTTTCCTTCAGAAATATTCGGAAATGACGGCATCGATAAACATACTGCATGGGAACGGCTTAGTGCTCCTAGTCGGGGTCTCCCCCAACAAAGTGGTTGAAAGCTATCACCGTTGAAGTTCCCACAGCAGGCTTCTTAATTTCCTGACCTACAGATGGGGACTTAGGAAAACTGTAGTTTATACTCTATATATATGTGGCCAAGGGTCTGGTATTCATGGTGTTGACTAAGGTACAAGTTACTAAATGTTTTAGTATACCGACTTTTATTCCATGCAGGGTGTGTTGGCCGTTGAGGGGAGGGGGGGGGGGGAGGGCAATGGATCGCGTATACAGGCATTTAGAGAAAAATACGGAACCGTCACAGAACTCGGATTGACCAGTGAAAAGTGGAGATAGGTTTAGGAGTATTCACGATGTATAATAACAAGAAATAAATACCGAGCGTTTCGCGCATCCTGACGGTCACAAAAAAAAAAACTGTCAGAAAAGACCAACGAACAATACAATGTTTCAAACCGAACTACTGTCGTAGACAGTATTTAATGCTCTTTTTGTGTGACATATACACAATTTCTTTGCCTTCCAAGTGGTTAAACTGGTGACATTTTTGCAAAAAATCAATATTCGCTAATCAAATCAAATTCTCTCCATTTCCACAAAAAGTAGCTCAAATTACAGCCTTTCAGAAAATATCCCGTATGAATCTGTACTATTCAGTAATAAAAAGACCCACCTTAATTTGGAAATTTTGTTCGCAATTTTGAACGGCAACAAGTGCACAGAGAAGGCTGATAGTTAGTGAAAGGTAGTTATTTGGGCGATTCTTAAGTAATCGTAAACATTCTATCCGATTTGCCCTCATACAGATCTTTAAATTCAAACCTAACCAAAAACACCAACAAACATAATTGTCTTACCGAATGAAGCAAGCGTACTGATGAGTGTCATAGTGACACTGAGCGACACGTCCCCGTCCAAAAGAAATGAGTAAGCGTTACTTGCTCCACCCCCTGGTGCGCAACCCGTGGCGAACAATCCCAAAGCTGTACCTGGGTCAAAGCGGAACGCCTGGCTAGCAGCGAGTCCAAGCTGAAAATAGAACACCATCTATCAAGCATTTGACACTAACTCAACATGTATTATTTGCAACCGTTTATCGATATCATTACTTTGTTCATTTATTTTTAGTATGCAGTGCTGTACTTATGAACTGTTCTCGTATACAACGGTGAGCAGATTTAAGGGTGGAGGAAATAGGAATACCTAGAGGAAATTTTCAGGTGCCCCATCAAGGTAACCACAGTGACTCCGGCATTGTTCAAGTTTTCTGAACAAAATTTGCTAGTGGTAGAAGTGAGGAAAGTTGAGCGTAGAAAGTGACACATGCACTGTAAAAGGTATACCGGCGTCAGCTTGCCGTGACTGTGTGAAGCATCATTTCATGTGTTCGGCATGGCGCTCCAGTGAGGTAGCACTATATACATACGTCGGCATTGAGACTGACCAACCATTAGATCAAAACACGATAATACAGACTATCTTTGTACATATTTAAAAGGACCTTCAATGGTTTAGTCGCTTTCAGCGTTATTATCGCTGTTTCCCTAACCACTAAAGTCGCAAGATCGATCCCAGCTCTGACTGGTTATGTTGAGGCTGTGAGTTAGAATTAAGGTGGCTGGCGTTTGAACATGACTGGACCTCAGTATTGCGCTGACGTGGCTTAGCCTCGGTGTTCCGTTTTCCTTCTGATATTTGTACAGGTGACTACTGTCATGAAAGTGAAATATTCTTGTGTATAGCACTAGGCAGTACTTGGTCAAAACAAACAAATAAATAAATAAATAAATATAAATGAATAAATACACATTTATAAATTATACCCTGTAATGCGGTCTCCAAATGTATCGAGATGTGACTTGTCATACAACGTGAGCGTTAAGGATAAGTGAAGAAATCCATTTGTTAACTGACTTTTATACGTAAGCGCAGATAGTGATATCTGATCGCAACACTTACCAGAGGCATTATGATGAATTGAGACAGCAAGCCGACCACGGGTGCTAACGGTCGCCTCAGGATCTCCTTGACAACCGCTATCTCCACTTTACATCCCATGGCGACGTTTGCGAGCACCACAAGCACAATAATGGACACCAGAAAGGCTGTGTTAAGAGGACCATCCTCTCTTATTACTGTCACGTCGTACGTGTAGGGCAGCGCCGTCCAGCCATCATGTGCAACTCCGCCGCCGGATGTATCATGGATTACGATTTTAGCACCACCCGCGTCACGGCTGACCGAGGCGTTTTCGGCAGTAGTGTTTGCTGTTGAAAACGTTAGTTTTGTGCGTCCTAGGAAAACGCCTTTCACTTTGATTACTTCCAGGCTATTGTTGCTGCTACTGTCATTGGTTGGGGTTAAAGTGAAAACCTTCGGATTTTGAACTTCAGCAATGTTTGGGTCGGCGGGCTCCACCCTCAGAAAGATTGGGTTAGTGGAGAGGAGGTGATAACTGAGACTCACATGCGCGATGTCTTCTTCTACAAGCTGATCGATGTCACCCGGGTCAAAAGACGCATTCAGTCCGAGCCTAGGGGCGAACAAATCACAGTAGATACCCAGTACATTCGCTAACAGAATCAAACTTAGGCAGTATCCGCGCGATACCCTTGGGTAAAATGTCTTACTGCCGGGCTGATGCTTGAGCCACATAGCTGTAAGATTATAGGGGGGTCTAGTCCCTGACTAACCCTTGCCGTCGGTATAGCACCATGTATTAGAGGCTGGGGTTCGGTATGATCTACATGTGTGTCACTTGTCAACACATATACATGTCTGTTGATAAAACATGCCTAAAATCAGTAAGTCACTGTCGATGCTCACCGTCCCCAGTTTATTTAACCTCGAAATGGCAATCGTCACGCACCCACTACAGAATTTAGGTCGACTATAGTCTGTTTCATTCTGATAGCGTGAGGAGAATAGGCCTAAGTCCGGGTCACCAGGTAAAGCGACTCTCTGAGATGACATGTCATCCGGAACGCTTTTAAAATAGCTTCGTACGCAGCTGTGCATGTCACATGGCTCCTGTTGTTACTATTGCTTAGGCCTACGTCTTTTCGCAATCCCGAGAGCGCATACAGCACGTCTGAATGCCTACCACTGAGCTGAGCTTGTTGCAGTCTCAGTTAAGGGTCTGACAGTGACAGTTCGTGATTAGACACTGTGAGACGTGCTATAGGCTCGCGAAGAAATCAATAAAGCGCCTTTGTTTTCCAATGGGCAGTTGGCTTAAAAGTGAAAGGCATTGGATATCATTATTTGATTCCGTTGTTTATATATATATAGAGAGGGGTAATATAGCTGTAATCCTTATTTAGATGATGGTTTTGTTTTATGGCCATCAAAAATGGGACAGTCAAATCGCTGTGTGCTACCCTTAATGCACTGCATCCTCAAATTCCTTTTACATTGAATACAAATGTTATCAATATTCCTTTCTTAGACATTCTGTTTGTTAAATCTGGATGCATTTTAACTACAGATATTTCGGAAATCAAGCAATACCCAGCTGTATCTTCAATTTAGCCCCAATCACGACAACACTAGGAAAGTATCCCTTAGTTACTCGCTAGACGGGTGTGCAGAGCCTACGATGTACGGCCTACTATACATGGCACTCTATATTATCATTAATTCATCTATGCGGAATAAAGTCTGCCTTACTCTGTAGGGGACAACTAGAGGGATTAACAGTCGTTGGCAGTAAGAAAAGTTTTATCTCACAGCACAAGTGTTTTAAGACAAATCCCACAAAAAATGCCAATCAAAATATTATTCCTTTGATATCTACTTACAATCCCAACAATAATAATGTATTCCCCATAATACTAAATACGTTACCTATATTGAACAATAGTGCTAAAATGAAAGACATCATTTCCAAATCGGGGTCTCTGCGGCCCAGTTGGCTAGCACGCTAGCGCAGCGTAATGACCCTGTAATGTCGCTGTTCAAGTCCAGCTCATCCTGGCTTCCTTTACGGCCGTAAGTGGAAGGTGTATCGCAACCTGCGGATGGTCGTGGGTTTCCCCAGGGCTTAGCCCGGTTCCCTCCCACCACAATGCTGGCCGTCGTCGGTGAAAGTGAAATATTCTTGAGTACGGCGTAAAACACTAATCAAATAAATTTCCAAATCTACAATTTTTAACAGCAAACGATCGACAGAGCTCAAATCTGAAGAAAAAGCGAGGGCACGTTTGACAGGAAACGAATTTTAATGCACGCGTAAATAAGTGTAACAAACCGAGGTGTGAAAGTCCGAGAGTTAAATTTATTAGAACGGACTCCATGTTGATCGTTAAAATGAGCATGTCTTGTGAATCTAAATGTATGGTATGCGCACTTATATGCCAGGGTGAGTGTCAATTTCTGTGGTACGATTGAGCTTACGGATGAGTTATATACTGAATGATCCCCCTCAATCCTTGACGCTGTTAAACATTTAAACACTTAAAATGAAGAAATGCAAAAACGTGAAGTAAACTTTGATCAGTAGAAGACGACTCCAGAGAATATATGAAAATTATCTTTTTTAGATCTTTTCCAAATTGCAGTTAAATCGGCTAAAGTTATGCTGTTGGTTTTCAATGACTATATTGATTAAGCCGGATGCCAGTGATGTCAAACCAAGATTTTGTTCCATTAATTTCAGTCAAAGTACCCCTTGCAACCACATGGGAAATCGTTTCCGGGTGGTTCAGTAGAAAGGTGTAATGCACAGGAATAGAATTACTTGTACCTAAAGTATGTTTATTTATTTATTTATCTGATTGGCGTTTCGGTCAATTGTCAACAATATTTCACTTATACGACGGCGGCCAGCATTATGGCGGGAGGAAACCGGGCATAGCCCGGTTGAAGCCCACGACCATCCGCAGATTGCTGCAAGACCTTCCCACGTACGACCAGAGAGGAGGCAAGCATGAGCTGGACTTGAACTCACAGCGACGGCATTGCTTGGTGAGAGCCTCCAGGGTGGATCTAAAGTGCAATGGTGTACTAACTGTTAAAAATTGAAGTGCTGTTATTCATATTACACTTTATCGGAAGACAAAGGTAAGGTCAAAATAAGATTATACCAGTTTAACTTTTCTGGGGGAATTTCCATCATAGTAAAAATATGATGACGTGAAGTAAAAATATTTCAACATACACATGATATCAGTAAGAATGTTGTAAACTCTTCCAAACTATCATACTGGTTCACGCAACCAAATTTATGTAAATGGGGAAAAAAAGCAAAATATTTGCTAGGACCAATGCAGCCATACATTCCCAATATGACATGACATCACGAGTTCGATTCCTGTCACTGCTTTCACTTTTTCGTGCATAACATGAGTTGCTGAGAATGAATAAGGCATACGAAAAACTAGTTTGTTTAATTTTCACCAAGTCTTATTCTTAGTTTAAAAAAATATTAAGTATACGTGAATGATGTATGGTCCACTTAAAGCTCAAAGCACATAAAAATATGTAGGCTATGTGTTGTTCCGCTTGGGCATGAAGCTTCAGTGGCGAAAGCACTTCGGCGGCATGGACTTGCCCTGACACAAAATTCACAATACATGCGTATGTACACACAGCTAATGACTTCTCATCGCCATGTGACTGAAATACGACTTTAACCCCCAAGCATTCATTCATTCATTTTGAACAAGTCTCTTCGTGAGACAAAACTTGTTTCCAAAAGCCAACTCCGATGTGGCGTTAAACCATAATCATTCATCCAAAAACCAACTAAAACATTACACAGTAATGCCAAAGAATGACAACAACAAAAACGCGTGGTTGTTCTTAATCTTGACCCAGGGGTTTCATGACGAGGCGCGGGAGTCGAGAATCCAAAAAGTTAGTGAAATCGCGCTATATTATTGCTAATCTCACGTGAGAATAACAAGAAAAATTGCGGCGTTTTTTTTTGCTAATCTCGACTCTCCTGTTCTTGACTTGAGGGTTTTGTGAATGGTAGTGGTCAGATCATGCGATATTTTCAGTTATTCTCGAACCTGTTTGTATATTTATTTATTTATTTATTTATTTATTTATTTGATTGGTGTTTTACCCCGTACTCAAGAATATTTCACTTAAACGACGGCGGCCAGCATTATGGTGGGAGAAAACCGGGCTGAGCCCGGAGGAAACCCACGACCATCCGCAGGTTGCTGCAGACCTTCCCACGTACGGTCGGAGAGGAAGCCAGCATGAGCTGGACTTGAACAGCGACCGCATTGGTGAGAGACTCCTGGGTCATTACGCTGTGCTAAAACGACGTCGCTCGAGAAAGTGAGTGGTTGCATCCGTCTTTCACAGCAGACCTTCGTGTTTGAGGGGCTATACCTATGGATTACTCCACAATACTCCCTATCCCCGTCCATAATGCACTCCTCATTTTCTGGGCCAGGTGGAGATGAGCGCCGCGATACTGTACCCTATTTCGCTACACCGAACATTGCGAACAGAAGCGTATTCGACGGAAGCACGTAGAATCTGAACAGGAGGAATTAAAAATGGTAAGTTTATGAACATCTATACCCTTAATATTTTTATTTCATTAAGACATTGGCTGTATACATTTCTCACCATAACAATAGTGAAGTGAAAAAGAATTTATTAGGTTTTTTCTGCGCGGACATCTCATATAGCTAATGTTTTCACAGTGTCACTTTTAGCCGAGTAGGGTCGTTTGCCACATAATTCACTACATATTTCGGCATATATCGTCTCAAACTCTATGCTCTAAGCCTTATCGCCAGAGCTGACTCCTGCAAGTACTTCACTAATAAAGCACGTAGTTCTGTGTAAAATGACTGTTTTCTTGTGAAAAAATGTTAAATGTAAAAAGTAACACTTTTATCCCAATCCATATGCTCTGGGACATTACACTTCTAAGAAATAACGCTGTTGTTAAAATTTCTAACACTATTGCAGATCCATATATTCACATAACGTGAGCCTCCATACCTGACCAGATATTGAGAAAGTGACTGTAAATTGGTTGGAAATTCCTGTCTTTAGAAATTTTTATCCAGGCGTTACTCGATGTTATACGTTCATGACACTTTGAGATTCAAAATACAATGTTATATTTTAGGCAAAGTAACAATCCCGTAAGCAAACGTGTCCTCACGTGCAAACCCGTGTATTTGATATCATTACGTTTGAACTGACCTTGTCTGAGTTTTACTGATAACTGAATATGACAGAAATTTGTATCCGTTTGAACTAAGCAATTTAACGTTTGATAAGCAACGTCATATCCCATTCAAACTACATGCCTTTAAGCTCGTGTGCACGACAACCGAGTGTTGGGAGGCTGAATCCGAGAGCTCTTACATTCACTCGAGGGAAAAACAACTTTCTGTTTATCTTATGTTACTAGAAAATATAAAAGCTACATAAACTATTTATGCTGTCACAATATTGTCTGGCTTGTTCATCTTTATGTGGCTGTCAGTCCCGTGTGGTGCATGGCCACCGTCCGTGATGAAATGGTGAAAAAGACTTCAATTTGTGTGGGGTGGAGCTTGTACTGAGTCAACTCTGGAGTAATGTAGCAGTTTAGTTAACCCCGGGTCTTCCTTTTAAATCAGCACACTGGAGAGTTCCAGTGAGTGACAAAAGTTTATTTTTCCGAGTGAAGGCCACCCACTGTTCCAAACAGTTTAATTAGGGTAAAAACGCTGTGCATATCGAATGTTTCACAGGGGATTATGTAAGAAAAACTTTTGGCGATTTGTGGGGAAACAATCTCATCTTGAGCGACTGGCTGACAAATGCACAGAGCCAGACAGAAGAGTTACACAAAAACAAATTACCATGTTACCAGATAGCAGTAGAGAGCTTGTAAGGAGCCCTGGGATAGTGTTGGCGAACGTAGGCGTTAGAATTATGAACAATGATGGCCTTAGTGCTGGGGTTTAATAGTTACGATCATGCGTTGTGTGCACAACTGGATGCCATCATAAGCATCACGCACTAGTCAACCATCTGTTGGGAAAGTAATAAGTATGTAGGGACTGAATGTCATTTGCCACTCCATCTTCTTTTCATGCAGGATTCTGTGTTTTTTTCTCTTGGTAATGTGAAATATAATTGCAGATGGTGGATGGATTGGACATTGGTCTCCTAGGAACCCATCTCATCCGAGGTAACTAGGGCATAGGCTATGTAGTCTGTTGTACAGTCAGGTCCTTGAGTTGAGTGACTTTTTGGCAAAGTGGTCACGTAATATTCACGTATAAGTAAATGTATATGTATTCGTCACACGGTGTGAATAGGAACTGATCACTTTATTGTAGGGAGATAAGATTACCCGCATAATCCATCAGTGTCTCCTACATAGGAACTCATTGTCTCCTACATAGGAACTCATTGTCTCCTACATAGGAACTCATTGTCTCCTGCACAGGAACTCATTGTCTCCTACATAGGAACTCATTGTCTCCTACATAGGACTTCATTGTCTCCTGACAGGAACTCATTGTCTCCTACATAGGAACTCATTGTCTCCTACATAGGACTTCATTGTCTCCTGCACAGGAACTCATTGTCTCCTACATAGGAACTCATTGTCTCCTACATAGGACTTCATTGTCTCCTGCACAGGAACTCATTGTCTCCTACATAGGAACTCATTGTCTCCTACACAGGACTTCATTGTCTCCTGCACAGGAACTCATTGTCTCCTACATAGGAACTCATTGTCTCCTGCACAGTACTTTCTTATTCACGAAACGGTATATTGATGATCTGCTGGCTTTAAACAAGCCATATATAGCAAAGCCTGTGAAAGATGTTTACCCACCTTCGCTGGATTTTAAGGAAACCGTTGACTCTCCAGATCGTACGTCATATCTGGACCTATTTGTATAAAGACTAAAACGGTTCCCTCTCTCGCAGACTTTACGGCAAGAGGGATAATTTCAGTTTTGACATCGTAAATTATCCTTTCTTGGACAGCAATACGCCGAAGGGTCCTGGCGCATACATATCTCGCCTTTGCAGCATTTGTTAGATCCTGCGTGCTATGCGACGATTTCAGTCAACGTCACAAGTTATTACTGAAAAAAAATAGTGTGTCAAGGGTTTTTTCATCAAACGCCTGCACCCCAAGTTTCTTAAGATTTACAATGAGTGCAAAGGGGGTGTATATTCATCGTACAGAATTAGGTCGTCATGCTGGTATATGTGAACAGCTGCAATCAAAGCGCAACTGAGACACATTTTGTTATCGACAACTGATGATACACAGTTTGATCTAGCATGATACACGGTTTGAATACTGACTTCACTCAGTCGACTAGAATACACCTGGCGTATTTCCAACATTATTGAAAACTGGAGACTGCTTCTCTATGTATGATTCCGTCCTATTTTCGCACTTACTTTACTTTCTTAGTTCTTTGGTGGTTTGCAATATACGTGGTGTTGTGAATTCACCTTGCGATTATTAACCTAGAACGCCCATACTGGTTGACGGCTGATGTCCGAAAGTCTCCAGGCATAGACTCAAAATCTCCCATGTAGGATTTCTCCAAGGTAGCGGTATGGTGTGTCAATGATATGCACTTTGAGAAAAATGGTGTTCACGAACTTTGATGACGCATTGTGCACAGCTTGGCGCTGGATGAAGTACCAATCCATTTAAGTTTTTGTGGTGATCTGGATCTGGAGCCGGAATTTAACAGTTTTACAGCATTGTCGGATACCACACCAGGGCATTTTTATCTAATAAGTTATTTTTACCCTTTCAAAAGATTCACCAGGCTGTTTTCTACATATATCAGAGGTTTGGACCCTATTGACTGAAGTAACTTCTTGTCAGACTTTGGTTTAATCTTGTAGAGAATTTCAAATTCTACCGTCTTTCAGTTCTGTAGGTTCAACATGTATGTCAATTAAAGAAGAGTCAAGGGTCATTATGCGCAAATTGACTGTTGACCTTGTCGTAAGTGACCATTTCACCACATAAACTTGTCTTCAGTTGGTGCTAATTGAT
Source organism: Liolophura sinensis (assembly GCF_032854445.1). Lineage (NCBI taxonomy): Eukaryota > Metazoa > Mollusca > Polyplacophora > Chitonida > Chitonidae > Liolophura > Liolophura sinensis. Next base: position 16,227,559 of record NC_088299.1, on the reverse strand, counting down.
TAAGAGATCAAACTCTACATTTTTGACCAGTTTTCAGTTCTGTGGGTTCTTTATCAAAGTAGAATCAGAGCTCATTCGGTGCAAATTGATCCCATACATATACATATAAAGTGACCTTTCTAACACATAATCTTGTCTCAAGCTGGTGATTCTTGCTATTTAAGCCATGCTGAAAAACATTACATCTGGTTCCAACGTTGTAGGTTTTGTGTCAAATAAATCCTTAATTAGTCCTTGTGTTAAGTGGCCTTTCCAGCACAAAAATCTGGTCTTAAGTTGCAGATTTATAACTAGTGTGATTTTCCTTACAATGCAGCATTTGTGTTAGCCTCATCGGCGCCAGGTCAAATAAAACTGAATTTGGGGGTAATTAGAAAAAGCCACACAACCCCAGCCATCACTGGGTGCATTTAAGACAAAGCTTTCATCAGCTTTGATGTCTATTAAACCTCAATTAGCTCTTGGTCTGCATGGTGTGCAAAAATGAACATCTCGTCGATGGGAGATGAAATCACCTTCGTGGGACTCGAATATCCCCTGCTTAGGACTTCAACATCTCCTACGTAGGCAATGTAAGGGCTAGTATTTCATCATCGACGCACCATACTAGCCCTTACCTTGCCTACGTAGGAAATGTTGAAGTCCGAAGCAGGGTCCCACATAGGTGATTTTATCTCCCTACAATGATGTGTTCATGCACTGTGCGAAAAATGGTGTTGGCAGACTTTGATGAAATTTGTCCACAACTTGGGCCAAGTACGGAAGTACCAGTCCGTTTAAATTTTTCATTAACAAAAAATTCTGAAAATTTATGAAAGCGTTTTACACCCTGATGCACAACAATGCATTTTACCAAACAGGGTTTTGTCCCTTTCACAGAATCAGCATGGGGTTCACTACACATATCTGAGGTTTGCACCCTCGTGATTGGAGTGCTCGTTCATTTAAATCACATGGAAATTACAGTTCTGATGTCAATATCCACTTCAGCTTTCTCTTTGAACACCCTTACTAGAATACTAGTCTCCGAATACCGACCAACACCCTTTATTAGAACAAAACATGGAATAGTCTCTGTATACCGGCCAACACCCTTTATTGGAATCAAACATGGAATAGTCTCTGTATACCGACCAACACCCTTTATTAGAACTAAACAAAGAATAATCTCCGAATACCGGCCAACATCTTTCATTAGAACCAAACATGGAATAGTCTCCGAATATCGGCCAACATCTTTTATTGGAACCAAACATGGAATAGTCTCTGTATACCGGCCAACACCCTTTATTAGAACTAAACAAAGAATAATCTCCGAATACCGGCCAACATCTTTTATTAGAACCAAACATGGAATAGTCTCTGTATACCGGCCAACACCCTTTATTAGAACCAAACATGGAATAGTCTCTGTATACCGGCCAACACCCTTTATTAGAACCAAACATGGAATAGTCTCTGTATACCGGCCAACACCCTTTATTGGAACCAAGCATGGAATAATCTCTGTATACCGGCTAACACCCTTTATTGGAACCAAACATGGAATAGTCTCTGTATACCGGCCAACACCCTTTATTGGAACCAAACATGGAATAGTCTCTGTATACCGGCCAACACCCTTTGTACCGGCCAACACCATTTATTAGAACTAACTATGGAATAGTCTCCTAAAACCGACCAACACCATTTATTAGAACTAAACAAGGAATAATCTCCGAATACCGGCCAACATCTTTTATTAGAACCAAACATGGAATAGTCTCTGTATACCGGCCAACACCCTTTATTGGAACCAAACATGGAATAGTCTCTGTATACCGGCCAACACCCTTTATTAGAACCAAACATGGAATAGTCTCTGTATACCGGCCAACACCCTTTATTAGAACTAAACAAGGAATAATCTCCGAATACCGGCCAACATCTTTTATTAGAACCAAACATGGAATAGTCTCTGTATACCGGCCAACACCCTTTATTGGAACCAAACATGGAATAGTCTCTGAATACCGAAATTTTTAGGTCGGCGTCGGCCCCTAAATTATTAAGCTCAATGTGAACAATTGTCTCCGACATGGCATACTAGTATATCCTTCTTTTGGAGATAAAAACATCACCACCCCTAGACTACCAGGGGTCGAATTTAAGGAAATAAACGATACACCCAGGTTTATTTATTGACAAATTTTAAATATAGGGCTACAAAATAATAAGTCTACAGGGGGTTCTTGTATGTCTGTTTTAGACATGGGTCAAATTCAACCGAATTTCTTTTTCGAAGTACATATGCACTCAGACTGCCAGGTCTATTCAGCATTCCTCAGCTAGCATAAGGAACATGCTGTGCTCTTGGCGACCGTTACAGAGTGGGTTACACAGATAGACCATTGTTGTCGGGTGGTTACACAAATAGTACATTGTTGTCGTGTGGTTACACATATAGGCCATTGTTGCCGTGTGGGGACACATATAGTACATTGTTGTCGCATGGTTACACATAAGGCCATTGTTGTAGTGTGGGGACACAGTTCATTTTTGTCGTGTGGTTACATATGTAAGCCGTTGTTGTCGCGTGGTTACACATATAGTACATTATTGTCGCGTGGTTACACCGTTTAGGCCATGGTTGTCGCGTGATTACACATATAAGCCATTGTTGTCGTATGGGGACACAAATAGCCCATTCTTGTTCAGTGGTTACACAGATAGTCCATTGTTGTCGTGTGGTTACATAGATAGTGCATTGTTGTCACGTGGTTACACAGATAGTCCATTGTTGTCGTGTGGTTACACATAGTACATCGCTGTCGTGAGGGGACACAAATAGCCCATTCTTGTTCAGTGGTTACACAGAGAGGTCGCTGGTTTATCCCCCTCAGAATTGTTTTTTACTTGTACAAGACGGTGGTCAGGTTTCAAGTTTATTTTAATTTTTGCAAAATAAAACTAAATTAAGTCAGCTGTATATGTGCTACTTGCCTCCGAAATGCCCCAGATTCTGAAAGATAATAAGGCCATATGGTTAAACCATATGTACCCGGAGATAAGCCTTCTCACGGTGCTGTACATGAGACCATAAGGTCTGTTGGACCTCCATGTTGAGACTGGTACACACAGTCATCAGTGGCAATCAGTAGCACATGTCACAGTGCGCCTGGCGTTCTACACGCATGTATATATGCTCCTAACGTTATACACGGATTGTATGCCCTTCTCTACTTCAGATGTTTTTTCTGCCTGTTGGAGTTAACCGCTGGATATCAGCGTGTCTGGGGTCAACTCCTGGCTAGAGCACGGGGTACAGCAGGGAAGTCTATGCAGTCAACCATACCCAACTCCTGTTGGCTAAAGTTTCTTTCACAAGTGCCCACAACAAACTGTTTGCGCCATGGATGTGAAAGTGGACATGGAGCCAAGAGCTGATGCTGAGAGTAAAATGCTTAACGGCGACGGTGATGCCTCGGAGGATGATGACCAGTACTCAGGATGTCCGAAAGTATCGCGTACCAGCCCACGTGACACTGAGAAGGCCGGCAAAGGTGACACAGACACCGGGGCTAAAACCAAGTGTTCGGCTTGCTTCAGGCGCACGGAGAAAGAGTACGACCGTCTACGCTCAGCTCTTGCCCGGAACAAGCCGCTGTTGTTCAGAAGCGTGCTAATACTTTTCGTATTTCTCTGGCTGGTTTACCTCATATTCGCCGTTGCCAATCGGCGGGATAAGGCCGTACCCATCGTGATATTGTCTATATGCGTGTTCCTGGTTTTTGGCTGGAAACAGTTTAGGAGAACAGTGGGTAGTAAGATTGTGAGGTCACTTAAAACCCATTGTGTGTGCGAGGACAGGACGAAACTGTGGGTAAAGAGGTAAGTACATCATCATCATCTTTGCCATCACGGTAGTAATCGTCCTCATTATAGCCAATAACATTATCCTCTTCTACATCGCCAGTATCATCTTTATCGTATTTAAAAAGATTTCCGTAATTGAGATCTTCATTGTCGTAATTATCGTCATCATCAGTGTCATTAACATTATCGTCTTTCTCATATATCATCTTCATTGAGATCTTCAATATCATAATTATCGTCATTATCAGTGTCATTAACATTATTGCTGAACACGATATGCTTTAGCTGTATTTTGGAACTGGGACTGGAACTTATATGAAAATTGTAGGCTTACTGTCACTGGGACCTTGGTGACAGCGGTCAGTGGTGCTTGTGTAGAGATGTTATATACAGATGTGATGTTGTTGCCACAGATATGAATAACTACTGGCCTACGTCATTTCTCAAAAGTTAATCGGTATCTTGCCACAGATCGGTGGTTTACCTCCAGCACTCCTGTTTCCCCCACCTATAAAACTTACCGCCATCGTACAGGTGAAACTTCTTGCGTATAAAATCAGATAAAATAGATATAATCAATCAGATAAAATCTGGTTTGGAACTGAAACGGGAAGTCGTTTGTTCACGGCCAGCATAAGGGACCTTACGACCAAATACAGTCAGAGCATAACGTTTTGTCACACGGCGATATTAGCTTGGTGAATATATAGATATAAACGCGGATGTTAAATCATCAACATCAACATGACATTACCGGTGACGAGACAGTTAGGTGACATCATCATGACATTACACGTGACGTGGCATTTAGGTGACATCAACATGACATTACCAGTCACGTGACATTTCGATGACATCAATATGGCATTACCAGTGACGAGACATTTAGGTGACATCAATATGACATTGGTAGTAACGTGACATTTATTTGACATCAACATGACATTACCAGTGACGACACATTATCGGTGACATCAACATGACATTACCATTGACCATTACCATTATTCTTGATTATGTTGTAAAACACCAGTCAAAGAAATAAATAAATAACGGCATACTGAAGAATTTTTCACTTTCCGTATACCATGGTTTTGTGGATGGAAGAAACCGGAATGACCGACGTAAACCGCTGATCTTTTGAGACTTTGCCACGTGTGACGTACAAACATACACACAATACTGGAGGCAGACAAGCAGTGTTTGCTACAGCTACAACCCCCCCCTGCGGTCATCGGTCCGAGATTGTGGGTACAATCGATTGTAGACCCTACAACTGAGTTTAGAACCGATTGTACGAATACTATGAGCTTCTTGAACTAAAGAATTGTAAGGCAGTTATGAATTTTAGAAGTTAAAATCACGACCGTAGGCCAAATTTGACCCGTACATAAAGGTGACCTGTGTAAATGAACAATGTAGGTCTACTTGTCATTAACTTTTCTTGCCTTCATTATCAAAAAAGTTTCACATCATAATGATTCAGCAGTTACAAAAGTTACGAAAAGTACACACTAACAGTCTGCTTAAGGCAAGTATCTGTATTTAGCGCCAGTTTTCTTGACGCTCCGTCCAACACGCCATTTGTTCAATATAAATGTTGTGGTACTACGTTATGTTCATATGAATTCGACAGCAGAAAGGCTTGGGGTAGGAATAATTTAATGGCGTCGTTACTTCGGTACATCCGCTCTAAATACGTCATTATAACATCGTGCGTAACTGTCGCCTTTGGAAATTAATAATGAGACAAACAAAATGTTCCATTGTCTCGAGGTCGTTTCTTTGTGGAGGAAACTGGAGTGACTGACGAACTTTCTCAGACTTGCAAGCATCCAATACTGGTGGAAGACCCTTGGTCAGTACTGGTAGGACTGTACACACGGCTACATCAGCGTCGTCGGCCGCTTGTTACCTCCAGACCCCACGAACAATGAGGGTGGGAAAGTCTACAAAGACCCATGGTCAGTACTGGTAGGACTGTACACACGGCTACATCAGCGTCGTCGGCCGCTTGTTACCTCCAGACCTCACGAACAATGAGGGTGGGAAAGTCTACAAAGACCCATGGTCAGTTCTGGTAGGACTGTACACACGGCTACATCAGCCCCGTCGGCCGCTTGTTGTCTCCAGGCCCCACGAGCAATGAGGGTGGGAAAGTCTACAAAGACCCATGGTCAGTTCTGGTAGGACTGTACACACGGCTACATCAGCCCCGTCGGCCGCTTGTTGTCTCCAGACCCCACGAACAATGAGGGTGGGAAAGTCTACAAAGACCCATGGTCAGTACTGGTAGGACTGTACACACGGCTACATCAGCGCCGTCGGCCGCTTGTTGCCTCCGGACCCCACGAACAATGAGGGTGGGAAAGTCTACAAAGACCCATGGTCAGTACTGGTAGGACTGTACACACGGCTACATCAGCGCCGTCGGCCGCTTGTTGCCTCCAGACCCCACGAACAATGAGGGTGGGAAAGTCTATAAAGACCCATGGTCAGTACTGGTAGGACTGTACACACGGTTACATCAGCGTCATCGGCCGCTTGTTGCCTCCGGACCCCACGAACAATGAGGGTGGGAAAGTCTACAAATTCAAAGCCCAAGGCCGGGATTGAACCCACATCTCATGTGCTTCGTTGTCAGAAGATCGAAACCCACAGGGGTCTCAGCTAATTGTCACCGTTAAAATGCATGCTATACAGAGAAAGTGTGAATCCGTAATAAACATTATGCTGTAGCTGATGACAATGTCTGCATGTAAAGGCATCTAGATTGTATTTGTTTTCTTTTGCAGATGCGTTCTGTGCCTCTTAGTTGTCGGCTTACTAATTTTTATTGTCGCAGATACTGGGCGTCACGTGGAAAACATAACCTCACTAGCTGGACTGGTTGTGTTTGTGTGTATTGTGTTTATCACCTCTACCAATCCCTTCAAGGTGAGTTGGTTTAGTGGTTTTTGTGTGTACTGTGTTTATCACCTGTGCTAATCCCTTCAAGGTGAGTTGGGCAGGGGCTCCTCGTGTCTATCGTGTTTATCACCTCTACCAGTCCCTTCAGGGTTAGCGGGTCTGGTAGTGTTTGTGTCTACTGCGTTTACCACCTCAACCAATCCCTTCAAGGGAAGGTGATCTGGTTGTTTTTGGGCCTGTAGTGTTTGCCACCTCTACCAGTCCCTTCAAGTTGAGCTGGGCTTGTTGTGTTTGTGCGTATTGGGTTTATCACCTCAACCAGTCCTTCCAAGGTGAGAAGGCCTGGCTGTGTTTGTGTCTGTTGTGTTTACCACCTCAACCAATCCCTTCAATTTTAGCTGGGCTGGTTGTGTTTGTGTGTATTGTGTTCATCACCTGTGTTAACCCCTTCAAGGTGAGCTGGGCTGGTGCTTTTTGTGTGTATTGTGTGTATCACCTCTACCAGTCCCTTCAAGTTCAGCTGGGCTGGTGCTCTTTGTGTGTATTGTGTGTATCACCTCTACCTATCCCTTCAAGGTATTCACACGCAGTAGCACTAATGTCCTCTGAACGCCCGAATCTTTTACAACAATATACGCAAAACGTTTTAAAAGATAAACAGTTTAAGATTTTGAGCATTTCTCAAATGGCCGATGAAATATATATCGAAGAAATAAATGTAAAAATAAATATAGAGCAGGAAGTATAGCAGGTCATCGATTACAAATGTAACTCGCTTATGTGTGTTGACCAGGTTAAATGGCGGCCTGTACTCTGGGGACTGGGCCTTCAGTTTGTTATGGGGCTCATCATACTGAGGTGGGACAAGGGCTATCAGGCCTTCAGCTTCCTGGGGGAGCAAGTCAAAACCTTTCTGGAATATGCTGACGCCGGGTCCAAGTTTGTTTTTGGCCCGGAAACCTATCTGCTACACCCTTTTGCATTCAAGGTACGTGTATAACATCCAGAGGTTATGTGTTTATTTACTTATTTGATTGATATTTTACGCCGTACTCGAGAATATTTCACTCATACGACCAAGGTTCCGGGGAAACATATAACCATCCGCAGGTTGCTGGCATACGTTGCCACGTACGACCGGAAGGGAAGGCAGCATGGGCTTAATTTGAAATCACAGCTGTACCATTGGTGAGAGTCTCATGGATCATTGCGCCGTGCTGGCACGCTAATCATCTCAGCCACGTAGGCCACTGCAGGAGTTAACGTCGTAGAGTAGACAATAAGGGAGTTTCGAGTGGGAAATGTTGTGTCGTCAAAGATAAGACATGTTTATTGCCTCATATGACTTGTGAAAAATTCTAGGCAACCTGTGCTGACATTAATTTACCGATCACCTGTCTTACCGTGTTCCAGAGGCACAAATGACGCCTCCTCCTTTAGAAACTTTTCAAGTCCACAAACGTTCAGCTTCTTATATTTCTCCATCATTCGTCTTCTCTAAATTATTTTTAGAACACTTTTTCAGATGCCCGTATTATAATATATGTGATTAAAAATATTTTTTTTTGACAGGTCACATGATACAGTTTGACTTTTTCTAACTTTATTGATAAAATAGTTCGCACTCAAAACTCAGCTATTTACTAAACTCACTACTCACTAAAAGTTACACCGGTTTATGAGGCCGGTATCTGAAAATGCCTTCTCTTATTTGAAACACTTTTTTGAAATCCCTTAAATGGACATAAATATTTTATTTTGGCTTTGTCTGTCCGTTTGTTCAAACTAGTCGTATTTCGTCGTGTTAAACTAAATTTCATAAATACCCAGCTTCTCTCGAATCAGAAGTACAAAACTTGGTCGAAGCACTCATGAAAATTATGTGGCCATAAAAGTGATGGTTGCTTAGTAATAACCCTCCAAAAATGCACTCTTGATGCAAAACGCCAATTTTTCGATCAAACGAGGCACTGTGTTTTTTATTTATACAGTATGAGTATGAAAAGCAAAGTTAACCCGAAAAACATCTTTACTGAAACTTTCCTGTATGCATTTCTACCTGCTGTTAAAGTTTCGTGTTGGCTAACCTTTGTCTTCATATGTAAAAAATAAACTTCATAATGTTGTGTGAGCGAAGATGCAGGCTGTATTGTTGTGTAACTGAAGATGTAGGCTGTATTGTTGTGTGAGTGAAGATGTAGGCTGTATTGTTGTGTAACTGAAGATGTAGGCTGTATTGTTGCGTGAGCGAAGATGTAGGCTGTATTGTTGTGTAACTGAAGATGTAGGCTGTATTGTTGTGTAACTGAAGATGTAGGCTGTATTGTTGTGTGAGTGAAGATGTAGGCTGTATTGTTGTGTAACTGAAGATGTAGGCTGTATTGTTGTGTAACTGAAGATGTAGGCTGTATTGCATTAAATAAATGTTCTCATGAATTAGAATGGATAATTTTAAGCCGTGGTATAAGGTAATGTATGGCAACTACAGCGAAATGATACTTGAATCATGGTTGAGAGCGCACGTGGTTCTCTAGCTATCGTTAACATCGACATGTTATGAGTTACGGAAGTATAAGGCTGAACATTTGTTATATATGTATTTAACTGATTGGTACATAACTGCGTTATCAAGAATTTTTCAGAAAGTTACATTAGAGGTGCAGTGATTTTCCTCCATTCTACAGTGTGTAATGCAAAAAAAGGTATTTCAGTGTGACTACAACTGGCTACCAGTTTTTAGATTTTATGAGCTATGCGTTGCTTCAATGCATTCTTGTTATATAACAGGAAAAGAAAAGCAAAACAGAACTGAGAAAAGAAAATACCATATGAGTGTGTCAGTAGCTGTCACTTATAATATATAATCAGTTTCGCTCTTGAGGTGCACAGTTTTTTGCACTGGGCCAATTCCCCGTTTTACCACACCAGGCCCTTTGTATCACGATTGAGTGTGGTAAAGGTTATTTTATTGCGAATGTTGTTTGCAAGTTGTCAACAAGGCAGTTTGTAAAGTTTTGCACAGGTAATCCACTTTTCAAATGTCTGGTTGCATTAAGCTGTTGTTGTTTTTTTTCATTTCTCCGTCAGGTTTTGAGGTGATAATGCTTTATGTCCTTTCTCAGTCAGATTTGCTTTGAAAACGTTTTTATGTCTTTTCCATGTCAGGTTTTGTTAGTGATAATATCTAGGGCCTATATGTCTTGTCTCTGTCAGGTTTTGCCAGTGGTAGTGTTTTTCAGCGCTGTTAACTCGGCGCTACATTACTGGGGGGTAATACAGTGCGTGGTAGAGACCTTGGCCTGGATCCTCCAGTACACATTGAACACCACACCAGTAGAATCGCTGGCCGGAGCTGCCCATATATTTGTAGGCCAGGTAAGAGAACCGCTATCTACGAAAGAGAACCACTGTCTGAGTAAGAGGATTGCTGTCTGGGTAAAAGGACCCGCTGCCTATGGTCTATTCTTTTAGCGAGTCGCCTAATCTGGTTGTCTGTAAAATTCATTTAGTAAGGTTATATTATACAGAAGCTTGTAAACAATTCAAATATAGCAGTTTCATTAAGAGGGTTTACAGTTAAGTCGATAGCAGTTTAGGTAGCTGGTGTCACCCTTCGTCAAAACATATTGATCTCCGCCCAACAGTCAGCATGCGACTGTTTTTTTAATAATTCTGAAATCATCCGAGGCAGTGGTTCTTGCCGTCGAAACCGGGCCTAATGGAGTTTCACATTATGAAATAAATAAAGTCTTCTAACTTGATTTTCTAGCAGAATATGAAGTCCCAACAGATCCATGTGCAGAGCTTGTTTTGATACGTGTCACTGACTAAAGACCATTTTGGTAGCGAGTATGACTGATTTTATAGACAGCTGAATATAGGCGAGTCCGCTAAAGAAATAGACTTTTGGTAACTGGACTGCTGTCTAGTTACCAACAGAGTCGCCGCTCAGGCAAGACAGTCCTTGTCTAGGCTTTCATAAAACATTTATGAAACTTTTTTCGAGACGATAAAATGTATGTGAAGTGGAGAAATTTTTTTTTGTAATAGCGTTGACCACTTACGAAAAAACTCATTTACGGTGGTAAGGGATATTGCAGAGGAAGTAAACAATCGTAGTTAATCGCAAGGTATCTGACAATAATTCCTAACTTAATGCGGCAGCCAAATCAGTGGCATACGGACTTGAAACTGTGACCAGACAAACGTTACAGGCAACTGAGCCAGCGATTATTTTTTGCCTTTTTAAAACATAACCCATTCTTAAATGAATATTCCGAAACTTTATAATCAATATTGCTGGATCAAAAAACAAATTATGGTATTCATTTAGTTATATAATATATTGCCATACTGTTTTGTTTATTGATATGATATATAATCTTACTTATTCGTTCATATTGTAATTTTAAATAAAACTTAAACTCTTGGTTAGCGCTACATTCTCATGGAAGTTGAAATATCTTGATGCTAATCCGTAAATATTTTCGCAGATAATCTGGAAACATTTTCACCGTTTTTTATTTTATTTTTACAACTGATGAATTACCGTGTTTTGGTTTTGAGCTAATTGCTGCGGCATCATTTGTAAATTAAGTGAATAGGACTGTGTCTAAGTACCCTCATTGTTTTCATTTTGTTGTCGTTTTCAGTTGGAAATCCAGCGTAATGCTGAAAAAACCCTTCCTACCGAAGCTGACCGTATCAGAACTACACGCAGTCATGACAACAGGTTTTGCTACCGTTGCTGGTACGGTTGTTGGGCCTATATCGAGTTTGGGGTGAGTGTCTCGAAGAAATATTGATTCAGAAATGTGCTGCTATAGTCGTGAGTGTGTTATGTAATATATATATAACGTTATCTGATTATACTGGATATCTTATCTTCTGGTGCCATTATGGTACATGTTAAAGGCCTAATGTAAAATAAGTTTGAGAATAAACGACAAATTTGAAGTTGAAGTGGAAGTTTTAAGGTTAGAACGCGTGCAAACCAGCAATAGATGCGAGATCTCTGGCAAATGTTTTAATTAATATTAACCACGCAACCCTTTCCCTTGATGAACATCTGATTTAAGCTCACTTTTGCAAATCTCCGTCAGTCCATTTTCTCTTATTTTTGCTCGTAACTGTCTTTATCTGGATTAAGGGGCCTCCGTGGCTCAGTCGGTTAGCGCGCTAGCGCAGCGTAATGACCCAGGAGCCTCTCACCAATGCGATCCCTTTGAGCTCTAGTCCAGTTCATGCTGGCTTCCTCTCCGGCCGTACGTGGGAAGGTACCTGCGGATGGTTGTGGTTTCCCCCGGGCTGTGCCCGGTTTCCTCACACCATATTGCTGGCCGCCGTCGTATTAGTGAAATACTCTGGGGTACGGCGTAAAACACAAATCAAACAAATAAATAAATTATCTGGATTAAAATGTCACTGATCGCGGTGATTAAAGTCGTGAAGAATACGTGAAGTCCTGGGCTTTATAACCGAACATTCCCTTGAACAGTTCTTTAAGCTGTACGTGAATAATACTGATTTGATTGATCTGAATTTTGGCACTGTTGGTAAATGGCGTCACCGAATTTTCATATTGTTTCTCTGGCCGTAATTGGAAAGGTCCGTTGGCAACTTGCGGTTGGTCGTGGGTTTTGTCCGGGCTCTACCCGGTTCCCTCCCACCATAATGCTGGCCGCCGTCGTATAAATGAAATATTCTTGAGTACGGCGTAAAAACCAATCAAACAAGAACACAAACAAACCCCTTTTTGTCAATGAGAAATCCCAGCAATTTAGTGAAATGTCATAAATCTCTTTATACGGTATGTGCTCTTCAATGGTCTGATTTTTGGTATCACGTTTGAGTTTTGAAGAATCCACATGCAGATGACACCTGCAGTTTTTGTAATGTAATGTGCTTATTCCAAAGTGACAAAATTTCGTGTAAAGTTGTCGCCTATAGGGTTGACAAAAGTTTGGTATCGTTGGAGCGCCTTTCCAACGTAATAGATAACTTTTGACTGCTTCTCTTTGCTTTCTTTGTTCTTTGGTGCTTTGTGTTAAACGTCATTTTGTTTCGACTCATAAAGTCGCAGTACAGCAAGCTTCATGGAAGTCAATTTAGTTTGTTAGATAATTCCATTGTGTTCGCCCTCTTTACTCCCCTTCCCCCATCCCACTCACACTGCGCAGATTATGTTCACTGTATGACGTTGTATGTTGTACTTGTGGGCGAATGTATATCCGCTGTATGAGGTGTCTATGATGAACTTGTACGCGGATGTATCTCCACTGTATGGGGTGTCTATGCTGGATGTATGTCCTATGTATGACGTTTCTATGCTGTACGTGTAGGAGAATGTATATAAGCTGTATGTGGGTTTCTATGCTGTACTTGTAGGCGGATGTATGTCCGCTGTATGAGGTTTCTATGTTGTACATGTTGGCGGATGTATGTCCCCTGAATGAGATTTCTATACTTTATCTGTAGGCAGAGGCCGAGCACCTTTTGGCGGCATCCTTTATGTCCGGTCCAGCAGCTCTTGCGCTCTCCAAACTCGGCTTCCCGGAAACGGAGCAGTCTCAGACCAAATCCAAGAAAGACGTTAAACTTCCCAGAGGGTGAGGCTGTCTGACAGCACTTTACGTGTGAATTTTTCAGGCGCAATTGTCTTATATGACTTTACATGTGCTTTCGACGGTTTCTGTGGCAGTGCCCTTGGAAGAGGATGTATTAAGGCGAAGAGTTTTTATTTTCATTAAAACTGTTAATCTTAAGACAAAGCATCAACTTTATTCGTTACCGTCGAGAAACTCAACATCATTGTTTTGGTGAAATACAGTCTCACACAATTTTTATTGTGTAAATAATATTCCTATCTTTATAATCATTATAGCTTTTCCACTAGCATGGCCCAGTATATATACATCTTTCTTTCGACCCTTTTTGTTAAACTGAAAGATATGCCGTTCATTTCCACCACACTGGTCTCCCTTAAAGTTTTCTGTGGTGCTCTTGGTATCAGTGTTTTTTATTGGTTTTCCTGGTCATTTTCTGTAGTGTTCTTCGTTACCGTTTTCGGGGGCCTCCCTGGCCTATTGGTTAGCGTGCTAATACAATACAATCACCCAGAAGGCTCTCTTCAAGCGGTCGTTGTGAGTTCAAGTCCACCTTAAGCTGGCTTCCTCTCTGCTCGCAAGCGGAAATGTCTTCCAGCAACGTGCTAATGGCCGTTGGTTCCCCTGGCCTATGCCCGGTTTCCTCCCATTAGAATATCTTTCTTACAGATCTTTGGTGGTTTTATCACAGTTTTATGTAGCGGTTTTTTGTAGTGACCCTCCTTACAGTTTTCTGTGCTGGCCTCCCTGACGGTTTTCTGTAGTAGTATTCCTTACAATTTTTACAGTGGTCTTTCTTACAGTTTTCTGTCGTGGAATGTAGTAGTGCTTTTCGTTTGTCATTTTCCGTGGTAGTTTTACGGACAGATTTTTTTAGCGGTTTTCATTGCCATTTTGCATAGTACTCTTCCGTACAGTATCTGTTGTGGTGTTCTGTACAGTTTTATGAACCGATAGTAGTTTTCCTTGTAGTTTTCTGTAGCAGTCTAACTTACGCTTTTCTGTCGTAGACTTCTTTGCAGTTTTCCCAAGTGGACTTTTTAGCAGTTCTCTGTAAAGCACTTCCGCGCATATTTCTGTGGTGGACATCCTTGCAGTTCTCTGTAGTGCTCTTCCTTACAGTTTTCTGAAGTAGTCTTCCTTGCAGTTTCCCGTGGTGGACTTCCCTGCAGTTTTCTATAGTGGACTTCCTGGCAGTTTTCTGTAGTTCTCTTTCTTGCACCTTCCTTTAGTGGGCTTTTTTGCACTTTTCTGTAATGGACTTCCTTGCAGTTTTCTCTAGTGTTTTCTGTGTACAGTGATCTTCCTCACATTACATTACCTGTAATACTAATTAATTTTTTGGTGATCTTCCCTACACCTTACATTACCTGTAATACTAATTAATTTCAGGCAGCAGAGAAACGTAGTAGAGGCCGCCTCGGAGGGAGCCACCAATGCCGTGAAGCTGATAGCGTACATTGTGGTCAATATCATTGCCTTTTTGTCCATTTTGGAGTTTATCAACGCCATTCTCACCTACCTGGGGAACAATGTTGGTATCCACAACCTCAGTTTTCAGGTAATGCTTCTCGAGCCACACGTAATGTATGTAATTAGCGATTATCCTACCTACCGATCAACGTAATTGTCAATGAGCGTAGTTACAGACACGGAAGCTACCGCGATTATCTCCTTGGTAGTTACGTGTTTTTACTCTAGGTTCCCTTTGGGAAACATACACAGACATCAGTTGACATCAATCAAAACTGGGGGCCTCCGTGACTCAGCTGGTTAGCGCTCTACCGCACCGTAATGACCGAGGAGTCTCTCACCAACACAGTCGCTGTGAGTTCAAGTCCAGCTCATGCGGGCTTCCTCTCCGGCCGTAAGTTGGAAGGTCTGTCAGCAACCTGTGGATGGTTGTGGGTTTCCCCTGGGCTGTGCCTGGTTTCCTCCGACCATAATGCTGACCGCCGTCGTATAAATAAAATATTTTTGAGTACAGCGGAAAACACCAATCAAATAAATAAATAAATCAATAATGTCGCCTCTTTAGACGACTGACAATTTTTTCTTCTTGTGCACACAAGTTTTGTGCATACAAGGTTTAGCGGATATTTTGCTTATTGATTTCAATGCAGGCTGTATGTAAGCTTCTTGAGGTGACGTCATTTACAATGAGTAGGTCTTTGATTAAGTAGCTTCTTCGTTCAAACTTAAAATCCTTGCATATAGTATGTTTTACACGTTCACGTCTCGCATATGTGGACTCCACCAGCCACAACATCGTCACCGGTATGTCGATGTACCGTCTTGTATGTAGAGTCTGGTATGTACAGTTTGGTATGTACAGTCTAGTCTAGTATGACTAGTCACCATACACCCATTTGTCCGATCCGTTCGTTTTAACGCAAAACGCCCCTCCCCCCACACTTACTTCCATAGGAATCCCACACCCGGAGTTTGGAAATATCCAGGTACATCCCCATGCCTCCCGTCATGGTCTTATAGTACAGAGATGTTCTGGACCCAAAAGGGAGAAAAATTCTGGAGTTAAAGTCCCATGGTAACTTCCAAATGCTTCTGCAAACAATGAGATCAAGAGTTCGAATCCTGGTTCTGCTTGTTGGCCTGATGCTTTATTTGTCGTGGTGCGGTGGTTTTACTTTTGTGCTCTGATTGGTGGTGTTCATTCACAGAATGGTCACACGTAACTGGTTGAAAACCGAACTGAGAACAATAAAATCAAAACAATGCAAAGGGACCCCTCCTCGATGATGCTTAGTCCACCAGCAGAATCAACCAATATAAAAGACTATAGAATGGAGAGTAAAACAGACGTTTCTGTACTTTACAGATGATTTGTTCATACGTGTTCATGCCGGTAGCAGCCGTGATGGGGGTACCGTGGGAAGACACCAGCAAAGTGGGAGCTCTCATAGGAACAAAGGTTTTCATCAATGAGTTCGTGGGGTACGCACAGCTAGGCCCGATGATCAGAAGTGGAGAAATACAGGTGGGGCATCTATAATATAATCATTACAGACAGAATGGAAGTTAATTTTAACCCCTAATAGTCATATGGAGTGGAGATAAAAGATTAACTTATTGAGTTTAGGCAAAACATAAAACATATAAGACAACAATTGACTGCCAGCCTCGCGTCTCAACTGTTCTCCACTGTCCTCCACTGTCACCTACTGTCCTCCACTGTCACCCATTGTTCTCCGCTGTCACCCACTGTCCTCTACTGTTCTCTACTGTTCTCCACTGTCCTCCACTGTCACCCATTGTTCTCCGCTGTCACCCACTGTCCTCTACTGTTCTCTACTGTTCTCCACTGTCACCCACTGTACTCCAGTGTCACCTACTGTCCTCCACTGTCACCCACAGTTCTCCACTGTTCTCCACTGTCACCCACTGTTCTCCACTGTCACCCACTGTTCTCCACTGTCACCCACTGTCCTCCACTGTTCTCCACTGTCACCCACTGTTCTCCACTGTCCTCCACTGTCACCCACTGTCACCCACTGTTCTCCGCTATCACCCACTGTCCTCTACTGTTCTCTACTGTGCTCCACTGTCACCCACTGTACTCCACTGTCACCTACTGTCCTCCACTGTCACCCACTGTTCTCCACTGTCACCCACTGTTCTCCACTGTCCTCCACTGTCACCCACTGTTCTCCACTGTCACCTACTGTCCTCCACTGCCAACCACTGTCCTCCACTGTTCTCCACTGTTCTCCACTGTCACCCACTGTTCTCCACTGTTCTCCACTGTCACCCATTGTTCTCCGCTGTCACCAATTGTTCCCCACTGTCCTCCAGTATTCACTATATTCACCACGGACATACACGCGGCTGGTGAAAATCTGTCCGTCAATGATGATGTGAGAAAGCACAAGGTCGCCGGTTGTTTACTCTTGACATGCGACTCATAAAGCGAATCGCCGTTGTAGTCTTGACTACCGGTCCCCAGGTAAATACTCCCCCCCCACCCCCCACCCCCACCCCCCGCCAAAAAAAGATCCAAGCAAATAATTACATTTATTTACCTTCCAAAGTCGGGGGACTTGGGGTCAAACTCGGGTCGGGTAATACCAATGACTTCAATAATGACACTTGTTGCTGCCTTGCTTGACGCTCAGCACTGAAAGGTTAAAACAAGGAAACATCACTGGTTTGCCCGGTATCAGGATCATGTGACTGGATGGGGTGCCATGTTAGGGGTCTTCAGCATACAACTAATACTTCAGCGGTGGCAGCACTTTGGCGGCATGGACATGCACTGTAGCAAGAAGGCACAGTATATCTGCACACACCTGATGGCTCCTCGTCGGCATAGAACTGAAAAATTGTTAAGTGCGACGTAAAACCCACTTTCCAGCATAATACAGTAACATGTCGACATTTAGAAAAGAAAGAGTTTCAAGACATATATACCTTTTAATTCAACCTAAACACATTATCAGTTGCATGTTCATGAAAAGCAATCAGAGTGCACACAACATATTTTGTCTACAAAAGTTTATTGGTGTTTTCTGTTTTGTTTAACAGAAGCGTACCGGTGTGATCGCCACGTACATCCTGTGTGGTTTTGGCAGTATACAGAGTCTGGGCATCACCCTGGGCGTGTATTCCGCCGTGGCACCCTCACGACGCAGTGACGTAGCCGGTCACATGGTGCGCGCCCTCGTTCTGGGAAATCTCGCGTGCTTCACCACCGCGTGCATGGCAGGTGCGTGACGTATGAAATGTTCATATCTTAATGGGTGAAATGAATTGCATGGATAGAATATTGCCAACTTTTGTTGGATAGAGGTATAATAATTCTCCTTTATTGACAAAGAAATTAATAATTAAAGCACAATAACGTTCAAGTACAAATCCGATTTCTATATTTTAACAGGAATGCTGTATCACGACCAAACGGATATCATGGGGTACGGTGGAAATGCCACTTACACTTTAAACTCAACGATGCCATAAATGACAAGATGATTGAAGATATGACCATATCTGCGACATCTGACAGCATCGAAACTACATCTCTAACGGACATGTGAGATACGGCTGTACATCTTCACCATATATGAATACATCTGAGATACGACACTACATCTCTACCATAACTGACAACAATTGAGAGACGACTGCACATATGTACCATGACTGACAACATGTGAGATACGGCAGTACATATCTACCATAACTGGGAAATCTGAGATACGACTGTACATCTCCGTCATAACTGACAACATCTGAGATACTGCAGTACACCTCATCTTACCATAGCTGACATCTGACATATGGCTGTATATATCTACCATAACTGACAACGTCTCAGATGCGGCAGTATATCTCCACCATCACTAACAGCATCCGGGACTCGACTGTAATTCTCTACCATGGCTGACATCCGTACTATAACTGACATCTGATATACGGCTGTACATCTTACCATGACTAACAACTTCTGAGATACGACTATACAACTTGACCTTAACTGACAACATCAGAGATACGGGTGTACATCTCCATCATAACTGACAACACACAGCAGGAGGGTTCTTCAAGCAAACGTGTGTTTTGTTTCACGCAGTAGAAGAGTTTCTCATATGGACGTGTGTTTTATGCCTCACACAGAAGGAGGGTTCTTCAAGCAGACGTGTGATTTATGTTTCACCCAGTGGGAGAGTCCTTAAAGCAGACATGTGTTTTATGTTTCACACTGTAGGAAGGTTCTGCAAGCAGACATGTGGTCTATGTTTCACACAGCAGAAGGGGTACTTCAAACACACGTGTGTGTGTGTTCCACACAGCAGGAAGCTTCTTTAAGCATACGTGTGTTTTGTGTTTCACGCAGTGGGAGGATTCCTCAAGCAAACGTGTGTCTTATGTTTCACACAGTAGGAAGCTTCTTCAAGCAAGCGTGTTTTTTATGTTTCATACAGTAGGAGGGTTTCTCAAGCAAATGTGTGTTTTATGTTTCACACAGTAGGAAGGTTGCTCAATCAGACGTGTATTTTATGTTTCAAGCAGTAAGAGGGTGCGTCGAGCAGACGTGTGTTTTATGTTTCACACAGTGAGAGGGTGCGTCGAGCAGAAGTGTGTTTTATGTTTCATGCAGTGTGAGGATTCCTCAAGCAAACGTGTGTTTTATGTTTCACACAGCAGGAGGGTTCCTCCAGCAGACGTGTGTGTTATGTTTTACAGAGCAGGAGGGTTCCTCAAGCAGACATTCTTTTACGTTTCATGCTGTGGGAGGGTTCCTTCAGCAGACGTGTGTGTTATGTTTCACACAGCAGGAGGGTTCCTCCAGCAGACGGGTGGTTTATGTTTCACACAGTAGGAGGGTTCCTCCAGGAGACGTGTGTGCTATGTTTCACACATACTGATTATACTGGTGACATTTTGACACAAAATCAATATTCGCTAATCAAATCAAATTTGGAGGAAATAGGAATGCCTAGAGGAAATATTCAGGTTCCCCATCAGGGTAACCCCTGTGACTCCGGCATTGTTCAAGTTTTCCGAACAAAATTTGCTCGTGGTTGAAATGAGGTAAAGTGAGCGTAGAGAGCGACACATGCACTGTATCGTCCTTTCATGTGTTAGGCATGGCGCTCCAGTGAGGTAGCACTATATACCTATGGCGTTCCAGTGAGGTAGTACTATATACACACCTCGCCATTGGGACAGACCAACCATTAGATCAAAAAACGGTAATATAGACTATCTTCTTAATATTTAAATGGACCTTTCATAGTTCAGTCGCTTACAGCGTTATTATCGATGTTTCCCGAACCACTAAAGTTCGATCCCAGCTCTGGCTGGTTAGGTTGATGTTGCGGGGTAGAATTAAGGTAGCTCGCGTTGGACCATGACTGGACCTCAGTATTCCGCTGACGTGACTTAGCCCGGTATTCTGTTCCCATTCTGGGCCAAGGCTAAGTCACAGTCCAGAAGGAAAATGGAAAGGTTTTCCGCTTACGTGACTGAGCCTCGGTATTCCGTTTACGTGACTCAGCCTCGGTACTCCGTTTTCGCGACAGCATCGGTATTCCGCTTACGTGACTCAGCCGTGGTATTCCATTTGCGTGACTGAGCCTCGGTATTCCGTTTACGTGACTGAGCCTCGGTATTCCGTTTTCGTGACAGCATCGGTATTCCGCTTACGTGACTCAGCCTTGGTATTCCGTTTACGTGACTCATCCTCGGTATTCCGTTTTCGTGACAGCCTCTGTATTCCGCTTACGTGACTCAGCCTTGGTATTCCGTTTACGTGACTCAGCCTCGGTATTCCGCTTACGTGACTCAGCCTTGGTATTCCGCTTACGTGACTCAGCCTCGGTATTCCGTTTACGTGACTCAGCCTTGGTATTCCGTTTACGTGGCTCAGCCTCGGTATTCCGCTTACGTGACTCAGCCTCGGTATTCCGCTTACGTGACTCAGCCTCGGTATTCCGTTTACGCGACTCAGCCTCGGTATTCTGTTTACGTGATATCCACTATCAGCTTTTACGACACCTTCCAGAATCTTCCTTGAGGGTGCTTCTTCAAATTTTTAATACCATTTGGATTTCCGGGAATTTTTCTGTTTCATGGCAAAACGCTATTATTGTCCCCATCCCAAAGCCCGGAAAGGATTCTACCGATCCAAATAACTATCGTCCTATTTCCTTAGCCAGTTGTGTATGCAAGACTATGGAGAGGATGATTAACGATCGCTTAGTCTGGTTTTTGGAGACTAACGAGTTGATAAGCGACATTCAATGTGAATTTCGAAAGAATCGCAGTACTGTTGATCATCTTGTTCGTCTAGAATCCTTTATTATGAACGGTATCGTTAATCGTGACCATGTCGTATCTGTCTTTTTTGATCTGGAAAAGACATATGACACTACTCTGAAATATGGCATTATGAAAGATATGCATGGATTTGGACTTAGAGGTCAGCTTCCTGACTTTATTCGTAAATTCTTAGACCATCGACACTTCCAAGTTCGGGTTGGGGCTACCCTATCTGACTACTTTGAACAAGATCAGGGGGTTCCTCAAGGCAGCATTTTATCAGTTACTCTCTTTAGCATTAAGATTAATAGCCTTGCCAGAGTTTTATCTCCTAGTATGAATGCGTCCCTTTTTGTGGACGATCTTGGTATCTCTTGTCGAGGCAAAGGTCTGCACACTATTGAGAGACACTTGCAGCTTTGCCTTAACAAAATCCATGCCTGGGCACTGGAGAACTGATTTAAGTTCTCCAAGTCGAAGACTAACTGTGTAAACTTTTGTCGGAAGTACTTACCCCATGAAGGCCCCAAGGTATTTTTAGATGGGTCCCCCATCAAGGTTGTGCCGAAGGCAAAATTCCTCAGGGTGATCTTCGATAAGCACCTTACATTTAAATCTCACATTAATTATCTTAGAGCCTAATGCCTAAAGGCGCTTGATATTTTGAAGGTTGTCTCTAGTGCTCGATGGGGAGGGGATCATGAAACCCTACTTCAGCTCTATCGAGCACTGATTCGTTCTAAGCTAGACTATGCCTGCAGTGTTTATGGAGGTGTGTTACATTCCCAATTGAAGAAACTCAACACTGTACATCATCAGGCCTTACGGTTGTGTTTAGGTGCTTTCCGCACCTCTCCTGTGGAGAGTGTATGTTGAGGCAAACGAGCCTCCCCTGAAGCTTCGAAGAACTAAACTATCCTTACAGTATATCACCAAGCTTAGAGCCAATCCATCCAACCCAGCCTTTGATTGTGTCTTCCATCCGGAATTTGAAGACTTATATGCTCAGAGGCCATCCATTGTTCCTCCACTAGGTGTCCGCATCCAGGAGCTTGTGCAAACAGCTGGACTTGGGCTGGATACTATCGCCCCCATACGCATAAAGGAAGATCCACCGTGGTTATATCCTGAGCCTCAGGTTGATACCTCGCTCTCCTCCCTGGAGAAATCTTCCACCAACCCTCTAGTATACCAACAGGAGTAGTAATATGTGTTCAAAGTATCCATTTTATCACCGTATATTCACTGACGGTCCCAAGGATGATGATGGGGTGGCTTCTGCCGTTGTCCTTGGGCCCAGAACCATTTCAACTCGGTTTCCAAATTCCTGTTCTGTATTTACTGCGGAAGCCAAGGCAATTTTGTGCGCACTCCGGTCCATCCCAGAGTTCGGAGGTAGCAGATTTCTCATCTGCGCTGACTCCCTTTCCTGCCTCCAGGCAATTCGGGCTAGTCCGCCTGTACATCCAGACATTCTGTCTATCAGGGAGCTGTTCAAACAACTTAATGACGATTTTATCATTGTCTTTTGTTGGGTATCCGGGCATATGGGTATCCCAGGGAATACTGCTGCAGATGAAGACGCTAAGGCGGCTCTGCATTCCGTTACTACCCAAACTGACGTTCCATATTCGGACTTGCGTTCACTTATTTGCTCCTATATCAGGCGCTTGTTTCAGGCTCAATGGGATGACCAGACAACCAACAAACTGCATGATATTCGTCAGTTTGTTGGTCCAGCACCTTCCCTTTCACGGCATCGTCTACGCTCTTGCATTTTGAGGAGGTGTCCTAGCGGTCACACACGTCAAGCACATATTGCTTGACTGTGGCGACTTTGCTCCTGCACAAGATCTCTTTTATCACGTGAGCTCTCTTGCAGAACTTTTCAATTCTGTAGAAAGAGATACTATTTTTGATTTTCTCTCTACCATTGGTATGGCAGGAAAGCTGTGATTTTAAACTACCGTCTGTGTTTGTTATGTGACTTCTGATATCCTTTTTTGACTGACTAGTAAATGAATTATCCGTAGTATATCGACTACTTGACGTTTTATTGTCGCGATAAAACTGAAATATTGTTGAAAGCGACGTTAAAACTTTCACTCACTTACTCATATTCCGTTTACGTGACTCAGCCTCGGTACTCCGTTTTCGTGACTCAGCCTCGGTACTCCGTTTTCGTGACTCAGCCTCGGTATTCCGTTTACGTTACTTAGCCTCGGTATTCCGTTTTCCTTCTAACATCTGTACACCTGACTACAGTCATGAAAGTGAAATATTCTTGTGTATGACAGTAGGCAGTATTCGATCAAAATAAATAAATAAAAGATCATGCGCATCCATCATCCATCATGCGCAACTCCGCCTTTCACTTTGATTACTTCTAGGCTGTTGTTGTTGCTGATACTGTCATTTGTTGGGGTTAGAGTGAAAACCTTTCGAACTTCAGCAATGTTTGGGTCGGCGGGCTCCACCCTCAGGAAGACTGGGTTAGTGGAGAGGAGGTGATAACTGAGACTCACATGCGCGATGTCTTCTTCTACAAGCTGATCGATGTCACCCGGGTCAAAAGACGCATTCAGTCCGAGTCTAAGGGCGAACAAATCACAGTAAATACCCAGTACACTCGCTAACAGAATCAAACTTAGGCAGTATCCGCGCGATACCCTTGGGTAAAATGTCTTACTCCGGGCTGATGCTTGAGTCACATAGTTCCAAGATTATAGGGGGGATCTGTCCCTGACTAACCCTTGTCGTCAGTATAGCACCATGTAGTAAGGCTGTGGGAATATGGCGCTAACCAACTGGCTGACTAACCCCTAACTGTTCATAGAAAAATTGTTTGTTGAATTGGTGTTAAACAATGAACTCAAGAAGTTTTCGCGGGTGGAGGAAATCAGACTGCTCAAATCAATGGAGTTAAGGCTCCATCGCAGTTAACTAACGAGAGCTGGATTCGATCCCGAGACATTGGCATAGTACACGTATGAATGAACCATCTAAGGTCACATATATACCTTTAAAAGAACAGAATAATTTATCCTGGACATTTTGCTTCCTAAAACTTATATTGTGGTTATTCCTTCGCTGTTATTTTCCGCTCAGTCCTCAAATTATAGTATTGTCACCGCCTTATCCTTCCTTCAAGGCCTCGACAGCAACTCTGACGTTCTAGAGCAGGAAGACTTAAATGATAAGAACCGAGCGGATGGTAATCCATATACTGCTCCAGTTGAGGGCTGTGTCTTGAACTTCATGTCAGAATTGATTACCTAGTGTTAGCGTAGCACACTAGCCCAGCAGGATCTTACCAATACTTGAGTCCAAGTGCAGCCCATGCTGTATTCCTCTCCGGTCGTACACGGGGAGTTCTTCAGACAAACTGCTGATGGTCGTGTGTTTCCCCGGGGCTCTGCCTTGTATCCTCCAACCATAATGCTGGCGTTTAAGTGAAATAATGTCGAAGTTTGTTTTATTGTTGAATAAAGGGACCCTCGCTAGCTCAGACGACTAAGGCACTGGTGACTGTGGCTTTAAGTCAGGATGGTTGTCGGGTACCTGACGGAGGCCACTGGATGACTCTAGACTCTAGACTCTCCGGTTCTCCAAACCAAAAAAACATAAACAAAAACAAAACAAAACAAAAAAAAAAACAACAACAAAAAACAGAACTGTGTGAACATGTACGGCCTCAAAACAAACGGATCATGTAAAAATATTGAAAAAATGTTTATACTTCCCACCATAATGCTGGCCAAGATCGTATAAGTAAATATTCGTGAGTACGGTGTTAAACATCGATCAAATAAATATTAAAAAAATTTAAATTTAATTAGTGTGCACTTAAACTACGGATTTGTCACGGTCTCAACTCGGTTTATGATTGTTACATAATTTGTATGTATGTAATAATTGATTGTATGTAGACCTAACTCTCTATTACATGTGACCGCATGTAAATTTTCTGCTTTTAAGTGCACATATGTCACATATAACTGGGGTCGCTGTTTATGACGTCAGTTTGAATTTTATGACGTCAGTTTAAACTCTTTGATGGATCGGCTTTTCATAATGAGCGTCTGAGAATGGGTCAACGACTCATAATGGACAGCAACCTCAGGTTTGCAGCACCCCGTATATGTTGTGTCATCCCTTTGGGGCACTCGCGCGAATTCTAGGTACAACAATGGCATTATGGTCGAGAATGTTCCATACAAATCACAAATATTATAACCATGTTACAGGACGGTGCTTGTCACGAAGTCACTAAAAACTACCAAACAAAACCACCGCGAAAATGTCGTGAAATCCCGCGTTATTTGCGGATGTACACCCATGGTGACTGGGAGTATGGATATCCCGCAAATTGTTGCACTCAATCAGATCATATCTTACAAACAAAGCATGGAAGGGCACCATTCTACCAATCAAATGCCACAATCACCATGGCTTGACCGCAAATTGTTGGACTCAACCATATCGGATCTTACAAACCTGGCTATTTCGCCCAATCACATTAGTTCTTACTCAGGTACTCGGGTTACTCAGGCACTCGGGTTACTCAGGCACTCGGGTCTATCAGTGACACGTGCAACTTGGGTCCGTGCAGTTATGGATTTCAGCCAAGGCGGTTGTTGTCCAACGCGGATCATCAGGCTTGCCGTTTGCTGTGCTGTGTTGTTGCTATTTATTATACATGGCTGATGTGTTAACGTCGTCTGGATTGTGTATCATCATTTTTGACAGGTCACATGATAAAATTGGACTTTTTCTACCTTTATCGATAAAAGAGTTCGAAATCGAAACTCCCCGATTATGCCTAAGATTTATCGTTGACAGATGATCACCGTGACCGAGGGCCGGGGTTACCACCCCAGCACGGCGCAATGACACAGGAACCTGCCACCATTGAGGTTGGTGTGAGTTGTAGGGACGATTGTAATGTTGAATGGATGAATCAGATCTTGATTGGACGATGGCAATGTTAAATGGATCGATCAGATACTGAATGGACGAATGAGGTCTGGAATGGACGATTGTAATGTTGAGTGGATGAATCAGATCTTGTTTGGACGATGGTAATGCTAAATGGATCAATCAGATAATGAATGGACAAATCAGATGTGGTATGGGCAGTTGTAATGTTGAGTGGATGAATCAGATACTGAATGGGCGAATCAGATGTGGAATGGAGGAATGTAATGTTGAGTGGATGAATCAGATACTGAATGGACCAATGAGGTCTGGAATGGAGGATTGTAATGTTGAGTGGATTAATCAGATCTTGTTTGGACGATGGCAATGTTAAATGGATCGATCAGATAATGAATGGACAAATCAGATGTGGAATGGACGATTGTAATGTTGAGTGGATGAATCAGATACTGAATGGGCGAATCAGATGTGGAATGGACGATTGTAATGTTGAGTGGATGAATCAGATACTGAATGGACGAATCAGATGTGGAATGGACGATTGTAATGTTGAGTTGATGAATCAGAAACTGAATGGACGAATCAGATGTGGAATGGACGATTGTAATGTTGAGTTGATGAATCAGATACTGAATGGGCGAATCAGATGTGGAATGGAGGATTGTAATGTTGAGTGGATGAATCAGATACTGAATGGGCGAATCAGATGTGGAATGGAGGATTGTAATGTTGAGTGGATGAATCAGATACTGAATGGACGAATCAGATCAGGAATGGACGATTGTAATGTTGAGTGCATGAGTCAGATACTGAATGGGCGAATCAGATCTGGAATGGAGGATTGTAATGTTGAGTGGATGAATCAGATACAGAATGGACCAATGAGGTCTGGAATGGAGGATTGTAATGTTGAGTGGATGAATCAGATACTGAATGGGCGAATCAGATGTGGAATGGAGGATTGTAATGTTGAGTTGATGAATCAGATACTGAATGGGCGAATCAGATGTGAAATGGACGATTGTAATGTTGAGTGCATGAGTCAGATACTGAATGGGCGAATCAGATCTGGAATGGAGGATTGTAATGTTGAGTGGATGAATCAGATACTGAATGGACGAATCCGATCTGGAATGGAGGATTGTAATGTTGAGTGGATGAATCAGATACTGAATGGGCGAATCAGATGTGGAATGGAGGATTGTAATGTTGAGTGGATGAATCAGATACTGAATGGGCGAATCAGATGTAGAATGGAAGATTGTAATGTTGAGTGGATGAATCAGATACTGAATGGACGAATCAGATCTGGAATGGAGGATTGCAATGTTGAGTGGATGAATCAGATACTGAATGGACGAATCCGATCTGGAATGGAGGATTGTAATGTTGAGTGGATGAATCAGATATTGAATGGACGAATCAGATGTGGAATGGACGATTGTAATGTTGAGTGGATGAATCAGATACTGAATGGGCGAATCAGATGTGGAATGGAGGATTGTAATATTGAGTTGATGAATCAGATACTGAATGGACGAATCAGATGTGGAATGGACAGTTGTAATGTTCAGTGGATGAATCAGATACTGAATGGGCGAATCAGATGTGGAATGGACGATTGTAATATTGAGTGGATGAATCAGATACTGAATGTACGAATCAGATCTGGAATGGAGGATTGTAATGTTGAGTGGATGAATCAGATACTGAATGGACGAATCTGATCTGGAATGGAGGAATGTAATGTTGAGTGGATGAATCAGATACTGAATGGACGAATCAGATCTGGAATGGAGGATTGTAATGTTGAGTGGATGAATCAGATACTGAATGGACGAATCAGATCAGGAATGGAGGATTGTAATGTTGAGTGGATGAATCAGATACTGAATGGACGAATCAGATCTGGAATGGACGATTATAATATTGAGTGGATGAATCAGATACTGAATGGGCGAATCAGATGTGGAATGGACAGTTGTAATGTTGAGTGGATGAATCAGATACTGAATGGGCGAATCAGATGTGGAATGGAGGATTGTAATGTTGAGTGGATGAATCAGATACTGAATGGGCGAATCAGATGTGGAATGGAGGATTGTAATGTTGAGTTGATGAATCAGATACTGAATGGACGAATCAGATCAGGAATGGACGATTGTAATGTTGAGTGCATGAGTCAGATACTGAATGGGCGAATCAGATCTGGAATGGAGGATTGTAATGTTGAGTGCATGAGTCAGATACTGAATGGGCGAATCAGATGTGGAATGGAGGATTGTAATGTTGAGTGGATGAATCAGATACTGAATGGACGAATCCGATCTGGAATGGAGGATTGTAATGTTGAGTGGATGAATCAGATCTTGATTGGACGATGGTAATGCTAAATGGATTGATCAGATAATGAATGGACGAATCCGATCTGGAATGGACGATTGTAATATTGAGTGGATGAATCACGTACTGAATGGACGAATCACACCTTCAATAGGCCAGTGCGGAGTTGAATGAGTTTGTCTGCCTATTAGAGTAGCTTAAGAGACGCACACAGTCTCACCACAGCTACAGTTATTTTTCCCCACAACAGAAATTTACTCCGGTGTCCTGTAAATCAGATGCATATTAATTATGCTGTCATGATATCAAATGTTCTGAACAGCTTCGGTGGCCTAGTAGTTAGAATCTCCATCTGGAAGTTGGAAGATCTCGGATCAAACCCAGGTCTCATCCCATCAAAAAGACTTTAAAAATGGTGCTTGTTCCTGCAGCTGCATCGATTGGCACTCAGCACTGAGCAAGAAACAGAACATGTTGGTCCGGTGACGGTATAATGTGACTGGACGAGGTTTCCTGTTTCCAGCATTATACTTCAGTGGCGGTAGAGGACTATTTCTATACCCACTTCGTCGTCATATGACTGAAAAAGCCACATGAAAAATATTTCGATTTTCAGTTCTCGAACTCCCGTGAAGATCTGGCAGTCTGCCGGGAAGGTGGCGCTTCGATTTTCTAACGACAGTGATGCCGGAGGATTGCATTATGGTCCCCACGTAATACACTATGTAAGTCTGCCAAGTCGCTAACATCCATGCCAGTATAATGAACTGAACTTTAAATATATTACTGGAGGGCCATATTTCTAGTCTATATTTATAGTCTTTGTTTAATAATGTCATAAATGAGCATGTAACACAGGTTTGATAAACATTTTTTTCACTAGAATTTGTTCTTTTCAGCTAACAAATGTATTAAACGTCAACTTGGATCATATTTATGTTTTTAATATTATTATAATTTAGGGTTAAATGCATATGTTCCGATTTAAATAACAAATCTACATTCAAATAAATTCATTAGACAAGCATCACATCCTTATTTAGAACATTATTATGCAACAACGATAAATACCAAAAGTTGGTCCCAAATACCCACCATACAAAAATATTTCCAAATACCCCTTTCTCTTGGCCCCAGTCGCTGATGGCTGTACGACTTGAACATTGACCAGTAGCGTGAAGTGGAGTCGGGTCGATATTTCACATACGGGAACTCTTAAGACCTTACGAGACAATGGAATTGATTTGATTCTTAAGCACTAGCGTATGCCGAGCTGTAAGCTGCCATGTAAGCCTAAATTTTTCCATTTTTATCCAAGGTCTGGTTCCTTCCAACATTAATCCGTCTGTTTGATTTGATTTTAGACAATCTCACTTGGGTATCGAAAATGATTCACTGCGTGCTGGTTTAAACATCTTCTTCTCCACGATTCGGAGAAAACATTATCAAAACCATAGTTATTCATTTATTTTTTAGCTCGCCTGTGCGAAGTGAGGAGAGGTATTGTGAGAGAGGGATGAGATGCTGTGGGCATCCAGTTTGCTTTGGCCAATCACAAGGGTTGCAGTGGCCATCCATAGTACAATCGCAATATATAGCCGGTAGCGATTTGCAAATCGCAGACCAAAGAAGATTTATTTACCTCATAGATTAACCTTTCCTCGGCCATTGAAGTAGCAATCCATAGTGCATGGGTTGCAAAATTCAGTTCGTTATTTGCACATCAAAGACTTCTGTGGTAAATGTGTGCACGGACTCTCAACAATGTCTTTTTACCACCGCAATCATTTACAACTCCATAGCATACGAAGTCACTGCTCTGCAATCCTTACTCATACGATAGACAGTTATAGTTATATATATATATTATTTTATAATCGTAATTCCGGCCTGTCTGGTTGACTTAATGGAAAGATCTTAGCACTATCTAATACCAGTATACCAGTGCCAATCATTCTACTTTTTTTTACTTATTTTGGTTTAGAGGTCAGAGTTTGAACATATCATCATGAGATCTACCGGTAGTCTCCGATGGCCTTGTTTCTTTTTTTTTTTCAAGGACCAGCTTCTGAAAATAGAAAAATATCCAATTTTCAACACTTCCTTGTCCCATGGCACGCTGGAAAGATTTCTCAGTATCTCACATTTTGGCAAAACGCAAGTAAAGGCTTTAGCTGGAAAGGTTCCTCTGTTTTAGAAATCTCTCTCTGGGCAGAGCAAGCTGTTGGGATGGAAAAGGCTCGGCCAAGGGATTGTGCTCTCCCTGAACAGGTCTTCACACATTTTTGCCCCGTCACAAGCTGCTTTGGCTGGGAATGTTTCTCCGTTTCAGAAACTTCTTCCCCTGTCGCTTTCCTGCAAAGGCAGGAAAACATTTCTCAAATTTATAACCTTTGTCTCCTCACAAGCTTAAAAAAGATTTATCATTTTTTATATTTTTATCTTTGCAGAAAGTACAGTTGTTTTTGAATTGGTATTGCAACCGTCATGTGAAGTTTGCGGATGGCACCTGCTGCACATTCCCGGATGTCGTCCAGTCTGTTTACCTGACCACACCCAAACGTCTCCCTCTGCCAGAAACCGTCGCTGTTATGCTGTCTGGGTGAGTCTGATACTCCAAGTTCATGGTTATCCACTGATTATAACGATTCAGGGGAGACAAGTCTCAATGACATTCTAATTCAGGGGGAAATACTCTGTCCGGAATTATACTGTAATATCATTGTTTACGTGTTATTGAGACTGGTAGTCCGCCGTCTTTTATTAAAAGTTCTATGCCATCTAAATAATTTGTCTCGTCTCGTCTGTGTTACAGTCCTACATTGCGCCAGGCCACAGGAAGGGCAACACGTACAAACCACTGTGTTATTCCCAGCTGATTCTACTATAACCCATGTACTATTGCTGATAGTAACTGTAAATTAGAGTGTGTGAGTGCTTAGGGTTTCTGTAAGTAGAAGGAATAGGCTACAGACAAGACAGGAGGAACAGCTGATTAATGTCACACTATTTTTTTTACAGGTATAAGGCTCAAGTCATAATCAGTTTGTTGTATAGAAGAGTATCAGATCCCACATTTAAAATATTATGAACATAACTGAGGTAAAGTATATTTGACATTATAGGCTCGAATGGGGCGACAAGGATTTGTCATGACAACTGTTTAGCAGCTTTAACCTTGTTAAGGCATACACACCTGTGCTCTTTATAATAGCTGTACTGAAAAATTACATATTTTCAATCTTATTGATTTGCTCAACGTGTCATTATGTAATTCGAATATACGTTTTCATTAAAAATGTTTCTAATAACAACAATTCTGCAAGTCATGATTTGCCTGTCAATAATGTGTCTTTGTTTTAACAGCTCGATGAATTTGTCTCAAATGTTAATATAACTTTGAAAACATGTCGGGGATATTGTTTTTTTTTTTCTGTGGTGGAAATCCATTCGGCAATACTCTGCATAAACCAGTTCATGATTCTAAATTTACAGACAGACGTTCTATGTATTGTTCAGATCTCAGTTTAGAACTAATTTGTTTAGTTTTGCTGGTTAGTCATTTCTTACACATTCAAAAGGTATGTAGTCAAATAATAAACCTGTGGTGTTGAGGCTGGAATGACAGCTTGACACTGTAAGAACAACTGAGCACAATAGAACTTACACGTTTACTAAGTTGCTACTTTCCAGGGCCTTCAACTTTGCTTTACCGCCGAAACGGTCAATGTAGCATTGCTATTGGTCTTGTGTGGTATAATTAAACTTTTCAATTTTATTAGTCTTTGGTTTAGCTTATAGACGCTTTTATATTTCCACAGAATAAAGTCGGGATTGGGCATTCACTGCAAGCCTACGTAATATTAAATGCCTATAAGTATGCTCAGTCTGCGGTTCTTGGTTATTGGATGAAAGGGAAACACCTTGCAGCAGGATCTATCAATAACGTACGGCAAGTTTGGCATTAACAGACAAAAAACATTCTCGCACAAACTTGACCATACAGGTCAAACTTAGACGATTAGTCATGTTCTTGCGCACTTGCATAGCATTGCAAATAAAAGCTGTTACTCCCACAACAAAAACTCTGCATGGGTGTGTAGCCTTCAAAATTTAAAAAAAAAAGTATTTAAAATCTATATGCCACATGGTTTACACGTGACTGCTTCATCGTTTTGTTGAGCTTTCCTACGACCATGCATCAATCTGGAACAGGTTAAAGTTAAAACTGTATATGATTGTACTTAATACTTAATGATTACAAATCCTAATTCAAAATTGATCAGGCAGAACCCTGAATTTAATTTTAATGTGTCGGTCGTTCACGATTCGCCAAAACTGTAGCTATACTCGAGTGGTCTAAATTCACTCCATTATAATAATAATCCACCTCGACCCGCGTATTTCGATAGTATTCCTCACAACGGTCTGTCCTATGTGAAGTCCCTTGCAGTTATTTATCCATATACTTTTGTTTAAAGGCTTAGGTTCCGACACTTTCGATGTAGATGTATACACATCATTTTGAGGTGTTTTTTTTTTCAGATTTGGGCGTATTAGTAGCCATGTTTTTCTTCATCTTGGATAAAACGTATTTGTCTCCCCTTATATATGCTGTGTTTTGACCTCAGATCATCTGACCCGACGAATGACCTAAGCAGTTATTTTACCCTCCGGTTCTATACTCGTCACAGCCGGTCCCTGACAACGTCTTTATTGGGAGGCTGGATTGACTACCATCCGACTTAATTAACCGATCGGAGTTAAAAACGTCGAATGACCTAAGCAGTTATTATACGGGCCGGTTCTATACTCGTCTCAGCAGGTCTCTGACTACATCTTTATATGGAGACTGATTCCCGACTATAAATGATGTTACGACACACCAGTTCTTCTTTAATTAATTCTGGATTCGCCACGCCGGTTCTATGCAACTGACCAATCAACAGAGCTCATATACTGCCATCACCAGCACGCATTAACTTTTGGAGATGAAGGCCGTATATATATTTTTTTACTTTTCAGAAATCCCGCTGGAACGGTGTATACAGATTTTATTCCCGGCATTGTTATAGAGTAAGGCTGTCAACAGCTCTCTTATAAATTTACTACGACTACCTCCACGTGTTAAATATTGGAGATGTTGACCACCTATTTATTTTGATTACGTTATCAGTTTATTTTAACTTGTGCAAATCCCGCTGGAACTGTCTATGCTTCCCCAACGATATGGCGCACTACTGTATAGGTAGGCTGGCTCGGCTATAAATAATGTTTACATCACACCCATTCTTTAATTAACGAATAATTCCAGTTCCAGCCGTCGTTATAGATTCGACCGTCTGTTTCGAGTTAAGGCCCCTTGGCTCATATACCCACGTCTACCTCATTAAATATTGTAAATGTTGACCGCAGATTTTCATGATTACGTCAACAGTTTATTTTATATTTGACTTACCCGCGGCACAGACATCTATACTACTTAAATGTGCGTACATATTAATGAATTTATTTATTTTATTGGTGTTTTACGCCGTACTCAAGAATATTTCACTTATTCGACGGCGCCCAGCATTATGGTGGGAGGAAACCGGACAGAGCGCGGGGAACTCACGACCATCCGCCGGATGGTGACGGACCCTCCCACGTACGGCCGGAGGGGAAGCCAGCATGAGTTGGACTTGAACTCAAAGCAACAGCATTGGTGAGACGCTCCTGGGTCATTACGCTGCCCTAACCACTGAGCCATATGAGCCGGGTACGTATACCTTACGGAGCAAATAGCATCCACACATAGCACTGGCCGCCATCGTGTAAGTAAAATATTCTTGAGTATGACATTAAGCAACAATAAAATCGAATATGTTGCTAGGTGTTTACAACACCATATCTGAAACTGAAAACTGAGAAGGCCTATCAGCAACCTGCTGATTGTCATGTGTTTCTTCCTACCATAATGCTGACTGCCGTCACATAAGTGAAATATACTTTAGTACAATTCATTGAAGATCTTGCACAGATATATCTTGTTAGCCCTGGTCGGGTCAAACCAAAGTAAGACTTAAAAAATAGTACTTGCACATGCCTCGCTTGGCGCTCAGTCCTGAGAGGTTAGACCAAGGAAACAGGACTGGTTGTTCCAATGTGATCGGGTGTGGTGTTCTGTCTGTCGACATGGTGCTTCAGTTGAGACAGCCCTCTGACACACACACATGGAGTATGGAGTAAAACTACAAGCATACATACTACATACTTACATGCACACATACGTACACGAATGCAGACATATGTACACGAATGCAGACATACGTACACTAATGCACACATACGTACACGAATGCACACATAGGCACACGAATGCACACATACATGCGTACATACATGAATGCAGACATACGTACACGAATGCACACATACGTACACGAATGCACA
This sequence comes from Liolophura sinensis, assembly GCF_032854445.1. NCBI lineage: Eukaryota > Metazoa > Mollusca > Polyplacophora > Chitonida > Chitonidae > Liolophura > Liolophura sinensis. The sequence continues at coordinate 16,192,697 of NC_088299.1, read as the reverse complement.
CATACGCACACGCATGCAGGCATGCGTACATACATGAATGCAGACATACGTACACGAATGCACACATATGTACACGAACGCACCCATACGCACACGAATCCAGAAATACGAACATGAATGCAGACACACATGCGTACATACATAAAGGCACACATGCATACACACACACATACATACATTCTACCACCAATATCCATGGAGTGGACATCAGGACGTTAAACATGGAAAAGGTTAAAGCTGTCCGTAGTCTTATAAGGGGGGAAATTCTGTAAAGAATACGGTATTAAACAAAAATCAAATAAAATAAATAAAGCATTGTTGTGTAGTTATTTTAATATTAGAACGATCGTTTTGTCTCTTTTGTCTCTTTTTTATGTGTTCAATCGAGACGTAATAATAGCACCATAATCAGTAATAAGTGCAAAAAAAGAACAAAAATTCCTACCCCTTAATATTTGCCCTCAGGTAAGCCCGATGGTTTTACGGTGGGACAGGAGAAAGCAGAGCTGTATGTGTAAGGATTCGCAAGGACCGGACAAGAATTGAAACTTACAGAGCTATAAATGAGCTGACAGTGGAAAAGAGAGAGTAGCGAACAGTAAGCAAAGCACTTGAATGCGCTTTTCAACATTTTCTCGTTCTACAGCCGTTCGATACCTTTAGTCCAGAAGACATATCACCAAAATCGGGTACACAAAACAACTGGCAAATCCAAGTAGCTCAGAGAAAGCTGCACAAAACGAAAAGATAAGATGGTTAAGAAAATCGAAATCCGTTGTATATAAAATGTTAAATTAATTACTTAAATGTATGTATTTACACAAATGCACGCATATTTTTACATGAATTATTGTACATATATTACACACAATTTACAACAAATAATAAGTTTAAAAAAAGTAATTACGTGTACAAAGTACAGTTTAGAAATTGAAATTTTTATCAATGGTTAAGAGTTAATATACACATTTAATATATACACTGGTACACAAAGGAAGTTGTGCTGCTGTCTTAAATTTATTTAATAAACTTATTTCTGCAATGCAATTTATGTGTTTGTTTACCTTTGCAGTGTTTCTGTTGGCCAAGTGAGTTTCTGTTGACCGTTGCAGTGTTTCTGTTGGCCATGGGAGGTTTCTGTTGACCGTGGCAGTGTTTCTGTTGGTCATGGGAGGTTTCTGTTGACCGTTGCAGTGTTTCTGTTGGCCAAGGGAGGTTTCTGTTGACCGTCGCAATGTTTCTGTTAGCCATGGGAGGTTTCGGTTGGCCATGGGAGGTTTCTTTTGGCCATGGGAGGTTTCGGTTGGCCATGGAAGGTTTCTGTTAGGGAGGGGCCTTAGGACATTTCACTAGGTGAGGCAGCGTTTCCTTTGGCTTGGTTTCGTTTCTATTTGCCAGGGGCCTTCTCTGTTCATCTCAGACCGTTCCCTTTTTTTGAGACCTTTTTGACCAGGTACCGCTTTCTCTTCGTTACGTGTTATCAAACCGTCAAAGAACCTCATTCTATCTCGAAAACAGAGAAATTTACAGTAATGGAAGTCACAAGAGGTACTCATTTCACGTGGTTATTACCCACAAATATAAGACTTTCTTTAACAGTTAAGGTAATAAAGGATATTTTGGACATCAGGAGAACATGTTTCTAAAGAAAGAATGTCAACTGCAACCTTCATATGTAGAATATGCATTTTACTTTCTAGCGGACAGGCATTGAAATCTTTTTATAATGATATTAAAGGTATGCAGTAGATTTTTTGCAAAAATCCATGCAAGTAAATTAAAATTCAGTGGATGCGTTTTTAATTGTCTTTCGGGGTGTTAGTGACCACCAGCGGTAGACCGCTCTGACAGTGCTGTTAGCTGGCCTTCGGTCTATATTATAAACACCTAAAGTCGGATTTATAAGTGAAAATTGGTGTCACACGTAAAAAAGGGTGTCAATTACTTGACATATGTTGGTGGTTTACATCGGGCTTCCCATTTCCCTCCAACAATAAAACATGGTGTACAGTATAAAGCTACGCACACTTATTTACCAAAGGTTGGTGGTTTAATCCGGACAATGGTTTCCTTATCTGTAAAATTAACATAACTAGTTAAGGATCTTCTTTAGTAAACAACCAAATAGAGACCCCCAGCAAATAAGCGAAATCAAGATATATTCCACCATAATAAAATTATCGATATTAGAATGTTTTGAAATCGACGAACAACATGATGCACTTCAGTTATATGGTCTCCGTGGAGTTTCCTGTGTAAACAACACATCCAAGGTAAAACATTGCCGTCTGACAATCAATATCATAGTGAGCTCGACTCATTAAGATGTGAAAATTATAGCCAGGTTAGGAATGGGTTGCTCTAGCGCCAAGCTAGATCTATGTGAGCACGATTATATAGTGTTTATTCGATGGGAAATGTTTACTGGGTTTAATAATATTTTCGTCACGATATGACTGATATGACAGTCATAATTTAAGTAGGTATCTCACTTTCGCATTATCTTCAAGAACTTAATTGTTATAACTGATATTAACTTGACAGCTAATACGTTGCTTGGGGGCCTCCATGGTTCAGTTGGTTAACGCGCTAGCCCAGCGTAATGACCCAGGAGCCTCTCACCAATGCGGTCGATGTCAGTTCAAGTCCAGCTCATGGCTTCCTCTCCGACCGTACGTGAGAAGGTCTTCCAGCAACCTGCAAATGGTCGTGGGTTTCCCCCCATAATGCTGGCCCAAGTCATATAAGTAAAATATTCTTGAGTACAGCGTAAACACCCATCAAAGAAAAGTTGCCTGTGGAAAATCACCACTACGTCTGAATCTTTCAGCCGCCTTCACTCGCTGCGAGTTGGCGAATCAACTCGTAAAAATGGACTAATGGGATAAAAATACCACCAATGCTATTCTATATGATCGGTAGAACAACAAATAACACTTTGTCAAAGCTGCTTAATCAAGGGTGCTGTCCTGTTTTCATTCCACTAGTCGAATTTATCGAGTACGTCGAGTGGTGTTCGCAAATCGCATCGTATTTACGCTGCTTTTGGCGAAAAATTGAAAAGAGAGATAACCGTTGTAAATTACTGCCCAGTCTACGCCACTCTGCGAGTGGCAGAGACTTTCGAATATCAACTCTACGTACTTACCTGTGTAAACAGCTACACTATCGGTTAGTACACAGAAAAAAACACGATGAAAATCCTTTTTATCTTTTATCAACAATCTACCCGAGAAATCTTGACAAATTATAGTGGGTTAAAGTGTACCCTCGGCAGCCTAGCTACCTGTGTATTGCAGTTGTTATGCGCCTGAAGTAAAACTTAATCGAATCTCCAATATTTACCGACCTGGGGGTCGATAAGATAAGAGGGTGGAAAGTTTGCACTATATACACTCAGTAGCAGAGGTGTACGGATGTATGTATACTTGGGGATTTACGTCGCACTTCAATTTTTTCGTGTTATATGACCGCGGGGAATCATTAGGTGCGTTTATATACAGTGTGCCTTTTTGTGGCAGGGCGAGTGCTTCCCACCAAAGTTCTACCACTACTGAAGTATTACGCTGAAGATATCGCATCTCATCACATTATACTGACACCGGGCCAACCAGTTTTGTTTTCTTGCTCTAACCTCACGATTTTGGTATGACCCAACCGGGGTTTGATCCCGGGTCTCCCGACTTCGAGGCGTCCGTTCTAACCATCAGACAAACGAAGCGGTCACATTCATTAGTAGGAAGACTTTAAAAATGATACTGCTTAGCTGCTTAGCTTGGTGCTCACCACTGAGACGTTAGAGCAAGGAAACGAGATTGGTTAGATCGGTGTCAGTGTAATGTGACAGGATGGGGTGTCATGTCTGGTGTCTTCGGCGTGATACCTCAGTGGCGGCAGCACATTGTCGGCATGGGCTCTTGCCACATGAAGGTACAGGATATATAAACACACATTTAAGAACCCCTCGTCGTCACATGACTGAAAAACTGTTCAGTCCGAAGAAAAATCCCTAGCATACATACATACATACATACATACATACATACATACATACATACATACATACATACATACATACATACATACATACATACATACATACATACAGGCACGCAGGCAGGCAGGCAGGCAGGCACGCACGCACACACGCACACACGCACACACGCACACATGCACACACACACACACACACACACACACACACACACACACACACACACACACACACACACACACACACATACATACATACATACATACATACATACATACATACATACATACATACATACATTAGTAGGAATATATGCATGTAGGCCTATTAGTCTTGCCCATCGTGCGTTACGTTGGCAATGTGCCCAGAACAAAGTAAAGCTCACAAGTCAGGTGTAACTGGACAGACTGTCAGGCTTCACGTTAAATACCAATGAGTTGATGTAAATCATCAAGAGGCAGTATTTCAAAATTTATACTTATATATCTGGACAAGGCGCACAGCGTAGAGAGTAAAGCCAGGGCAGCGGCGACCGAGGAACAAAGGAAGACAAAGACACACGGACGGAGAGACAGGGGCAGACAGACAAACAGTGAGAATGGGACACAGACAGACAGACAATCGGACACAGACAGAAAGACACATGGACAGACAAACAGGGAGACATAGAGATACAGTCACATATATACAGGCAGACACAGACAGACAGACAAACACAGACACAGACAGACAGACAAACACAGACACAGACAGACAGACAAACACAGACACAGACAGACAGACAAACACAGACACAGACAGACAGACAGACAGACAGACAGATAAACACAGACAGACACAAATTGAGTGAATAGACAGAGACATAGACAGGCGGAGTGAGACAGACAAAGACAGACACAGACAGACACATAGAGGGACACTCATTTGCGGAGGTACGGTAATAAATGTGTTCTCATACCACTTAGACACAAAAACTCCAAAGTTAGTCAGCAAGGTGTATGGTCTTGCGTATCCTCTCACCAAAGTACTAATTTGTAGATTTCCTGGTTTTTGTAGAATCCCCCACTTTTGTAGATTTCCCCGCTTTTGTAGATTCCCCTGCTTTAGTAGATTTGCCATCTTTTGTAGATTTCTCCGCCTCTGTAGATTTCCCAGCCATTACTGTTTGTGTGCCCAGGTGCCAAAGTCACTGGTCAAGTTAGATTGTCTGTTTCCAAGGTTCAACATTCGTTGAAAGCCACTAGCCTTCTACGAATACTAGTATGGTACTCATATACCCATGACTGACAAAGGTCGGTGGTTTATCCCCGGCACCCCGTGTTTTTTTTTCATATAAAACTGACCTACATTGTATATAAAATCTTCGTGTATGGCGTTAAATAAAAAACGCAAAAAATTTGCAGCAAAGGACGACTCAGGGAAACTGTTTTAATATATATATATATAGACATAATTTCCTGCCTCAACACTTTGAAGCATTTAAATCTAGTATACTGTTAAATACTTTTGCCAGCACTACTGGGGTTGCTGTGAGTTCAAGTCCGGCTCATGATGGCTTCCTCTGCGGTCGTACGTGGGAAGGTCTCTCAGCAGCCTGTGGATGATCACGGGTTATCCGCCGTCGCATTAGTGAAATGCTCTTGAGTACGGCGTAAAGCGCTAATCAAATAAATAAATAGATAAATAAATAAGTAAAGACTTCCGCGCTAAACTTATAGGATGGGAGCGACGTTAAACAAGAACTAAAGTTAGTATTGCCGAACGGCAGAGATAATTGTTTTCTAAATTCGTTCGCAATGAGGTGCCGAATGTCATTTTCCCAAATTCATTTATAACGCCTTTGCTAACCTTTAACATAGGCTTACATACCTTTTATCAGAAGATCGATTATGTCGCGTCCACGAGATCGCCATCCAAACATCTCAGCACAGAACACATTCGCATGTCTCAACATACGGACGTGAACGAAAATTGGCATTTTATGTGTATGAGGTGAGTTTTTTTATACTAAGAAAAGTCCTATATTTCGTAATTTTTTTTTTCGTATTTTGAAGCAACCTTTAATCCACATTATCTCGGGCAAAAAATGTCAGTATTGTGGTATTTCGCCTAAGTTTTACGAAAAAAAAAATACAAGTTAATAAGGGATATAGAAGACTAAATTTAGATGTGTGACAGAATGTGTCGCGACAATTTCCCCAAACTTTTTTAACTTTCATGTGTCAGCTTTCTACGTGCTCTGTCAGACTTCTTCCATAAATCTATGAGTAAGGCATGAAACAAATTAATTTTTTTTTATAGTATTATGTTTTATAATCCTCGCTGATATCTTGGCGTGATTTGAAAGGTATATGATTTCTTCGGAAATTTGTAGATTCCTCAACTGTCACTGTTTGTAAGGTCGACCATTTTTGTGGGTTGTCAAACAGTCACACATAATCGATGAAATAAGGCCTCTTGTCACAGTCAGTTTTATTTTACCTGTCCATGGTAATGATTAAAGAGTAGCAAATTGCAGGCCCCATACAGCACCATGGCTTAAGCAGAATTAGGTAGAAACGCTTTGAGAAGTAGTGAATGGTTGACGACGTAATAATTTAGTACATCAAAACTTACATTAGATGAGCATGTTTAAACCGGATAAAAGAACTCAACCTCAGTTAAAACTCGAAAACCATAATATTTTAATAATAGGGATATATATCCAGAAAATCACACCCGATCTTATCACACCTGAGTTACTACGAGGTTAAAGAGAATGACGAGAATTAGAGTAGAGTTTCCTTTAGCTCTTCCCCCTCAATCCGTTTTCTCTTAGACTCAGATGTAGTTTGAAGTCGGCACCTTTGGAGTGAAGCAAAATTGATTGTGGACTCTTCCCGCTTTGATGACGTCACATTGTACTGAGACAACTGTGAGGAATCGTACAACAACAGCATTAAGGCGTTTGATGGCTTTTATTGGCTTTAAACAACCAATATATACCAAAAGCTGTGAAAGATATTTAACCATCTTCGCTGGATTTAAAGGAAACCACATACTCTCCAAATGCTACATCTTATCTGGACTTATATTTGTGGAAAAAGCCAAAACGATCTAAGTCAATCATGTCAACGCATATATATGGTTTCATGTTCTCATAATTTGTTATATTGTGTGTAGTTGGGTTGGAGAAGAAAGTCAAAATTTCGAGGGAAAAAATCTAAATTGCGTTTTGGTAACGAGGGAAAGTCAAACTTCTACACAGAAAATAGAAATTCATAAGAAAAAAACAAACTCGACATTTTGAAAAAAAAGTTTCAATATTTCGACATTTGTATGGCTCAAAATGTTTTCTTCGCCATGACACAAATAGATGTCTTAAAAGCGTTACAGAGATATTGTGTTTGGAGGCCTGCTAACAGCAATTTAGGCCAGCTGATGGTTTCAGCGGATTTGTCCATGGAGTCGGAATCTTTTAGAATCAGCACTTTGAAGTCAATAGATCTGAAGGAATCTTTTAGTGCAGAAAATGTTCCTCATACTCCAACTGACTGATAGATATCAAACTTATATTTTAATAATTCGTTCTTGTCTGTCTTGTTCGTTAGTAGGAAATTTAAAAATCTTTATTCTTGGGTTGTGTTTTCACAGGACAATGTCATCCATCATTTCCTGTCTCTTTTCTGCCAGGTCAAGACAAAAATGAGGCCAACCGTCTTAGGCATCCTGATAATGGTCGGGTTCAGTTCTTTGTTATCTCTTTCCACCGAATCTTCAAAAATAACTTTCACCAAACCTAAACCTTCAAATAATGTTAGTTTAACTAATCGCACAGGAGGCCCATCAACCAGTATTAGCCTAACTACAAGTACAGAAAGCCAACCCACCAGCAGGTCAGGTCAATACAGAAACCCAAAAGGCCCGTCCACCAGTACAACAGGTAGAACTATCAGCATGACAAGACCATCCAAGAGAACTCCAGGTTCAACCACTAGCACAGTAAGCCTAACTAATAAGAAAGCAAGTCAGTTCAACAGAATAGCGGGTGGACCTACCACTAGCAGCCCAGCTACATGGAAAATTACTAGAATGGCAAGTACAAACACTGGCAGAGTAACCTTGGTCACGAGCACGGCAAGCCCATCTACGAGTCCGGCAAGCCCATCTACCAGCACGGCAAACGCATCAACCAGCACGTTAACCCTATCTAGTAGCACATCCGGACCAAATATTAGTCAGGCAGGTGGAACTACCAGCAGGGCAGGCCAATCGGCGAGGACGACAGGCCCATCCACCAGCTCAACAGGCCCATCTACGACCACGACAACAGACCCATCTACAAACACGACAACAGGCCCATCTGCGAGCCCGACAACAGGCCCATATAAGAGCACCACAACAGGCCTCTATACCAACACGGCAAACCCATCTACAGGCACGGCAAGCACATCAGGCAGCATGGCAAGGCCATCTACCAGCCCAGTAAGCCCATCTACTAGCAGAGCAAACCCATCTACGAGTACGGCAAGCTCATCTACCAGCACGACAAGCCCATCTACCAGTACGGCAAACCCATCTACGAGCACGACAAGCCCATTTATCAACACGGCAAGACCCTCTACCAGCACGACAAGCCCATCTACCAGTACGGCAACCACATCTACCAGCACAGCAAGACCATCTACCATCATGGCAACCCCATCTACCAGCACAACAAGGCCATCTACGAGTACGGCAACCACATCTACAAGCACAGCAAGCCCCTCTACCAGCACAGCAAGCCCATCTACCAGTACGGCAACCGCATCTACCAGCACGGCAAGTCCCTCTACCAGCACAGCAAGCCCATCTACCAGTACGGCAAGCCCCTCTACCAGCACGGCAAGCCCCTCTACCAGCACAGCAAGCCCATCTACCAGTACGACAACCACATCTACCAGGACGGCAAGCCCATCTACCAGCACAGCAAGGCCATCTACCAGTACAGCAACCACATCTACCAGCACGGCAAGCCCCTCTACCAGCACAGGAAGCCCATCTACCAGTACGGCAACCACATCTACCAGCACGGCAAGCCCCTCTACAAGCACGAAAAGCCCATCTACCAGTACGGCAACCACATCTACCAGCACGGCAAGCCCCTCTACCAGCACAGCAAGCCCATCTACCAGTACGGCAACCACATCTACCAGCACGGCAACCACATCTACCAGCACGACAAGCCCATCTATCAGCACAGCAACCCCATCTATCAGCACAGCAAGCCCATCTACCAGCACGGCAAGCCAATTTACGAGCACGGCAAACTCATCTACAAACACGGCAAACCCATCAACCAGCACGTTAACCCTATCTCGTAGCACATCTGGACTAAACATAAGTCAGGCAGGTGGAACTACCAGCAGGGCAGGCCTATCGGCGAGGACGACAGGCCCATCCACCAGCTCAACAGGCCCATCTACGACCACGACAACAGGCCCATCTACGAGCCAGACAACAGGCCCATCTAAGAGCACCACAACAGGCCCATATACGAGCACGGCAAACACATCTACAGGCACGGCAAGCACATCAGGCAGCATGGCAAGGCCATCTACCAGCCCAGTAAGCCCATCTACTAGCAGAACAAAACCATCTACCAGTACGGCAACCACATCTACCAGCACGGCAAGCCCCTCTACCAGCACAGGAAGCCCATCCACCAGTACGGCAACCACATCTACCAGCACGGCAAGCCCCTCTACCAGCACAGCAAGCCCATCTACCAGTGCAGCAATCGCATCTACCAGCACGGCAAGTCCCTCTACCAGCACAGCAAGCCCATCTACCAGTACGGCACCCACATCTACCAGAACGGCAAGCCCCTCTACCAGCACACCAAGACCCTCTACCAGCACAGCAACCCCATCTGCCAGTAATCCAACCATATCTACCAGCACGGCAAGCTCCTCTAGAAGCACAGCAAGCCCATCCACCAGTACGGCACCCACATCTACCAGCACGGCAACCACATCTACCAGCACGAAAAGCCCATCTACCAGTACGGCAACCACATCTACCGGCACGGCAAGCCCCTCTACCAGCACAGCAAGCCCATCTACCAGTACGGCAACCAGGTCTAGCAGGACGGTAAGCCCATCTATCAGCACAGCAACCCCATCTACCAGTACGGCAACGACATCTACCAGCACAGTAAGCCCATCTACCAGCACGGTAAGCCCATTTACCAGCACGGAAAGCCCATCTACCAGCACGGCAAGCCAATTTACGAGCACGGCAAACCCATCTACTAACACGACAAACCCATCAGCCAGCACGTCAACCCTATCTGGTAGCACATCCGGACCAAACATTAGTCAGGCAGGTGGAACTACCGGCAGGACAGGCCTATCGGCGAGGACGACAGGCCCATCCACCAGCTCAACTGGCCCATCTACGACCACGACAACAGGCCCATCTACAAGCACGACAACAGGCCCATTTACAAGCCCGACAACAGGCCCATATAAGAGCACCACAACAGGCACATATACGAGCACGGCAAACCCATCTACAGGCACGGCAACCACATCAGGCAGCATGGCAAGGCCATCTACCAGCCCAGTAAGCCCATCTACTTGCAGAACAAAACCATCTACCAGTACGGCAACCACATCTACCAGCACGGCAAGCCCCTCTACCAGCACAGCAAGCCCATCTACCAGTACGGCAACCACATCTACCAGCACGGCAACCACATCTACCAGCACGACAAGCCCCTCATACAGGACAGCAAGCCCATCTACCAGTACGGGAACCACATCTACCAGCACGGCAAGCCCATCTACCAGCACAGGAAGCCCATCTACCAGTGCGGCAACCGCATCTACCAGCACGGCAAGCCCCTCTACCAGCACAGCAAGCCCATCTACCAGTGCAGCAATCGCATCTACCAGCACGGCAAGTCCCTTTACCAGCACAGCAAGCCCATCTACCAGTACGGCAACCACATCTACCAGCACAGCAACCCCATCTACCAGTACGGCAACCACATCTTCCAGCACGGCAAGCTCCTCTACCAGCACAGCAAGCCCATCTACCAGTAATCCAACCACATCTACCAGCACGGCAAGCCCCTATACCAGCACAGGAAGCCTATCTACCAGTACGGCACTCACATTTACCAGGACGGCGACCACATCTACCAGCACGAAAAGCCCATCTACCAGTACGGCAACCACATCTACCAGCACGGCAAGCCCCTCTACCAGCACAGCAAGCCCATCTACCAGTACGGCAACCACATCTACCAGCACGGCAACCACATCTACCAGCACGACAAGCCCCTCATACAGGACAGCAAGCCCATCTACCAGTACGGGAACCACATCTACCAGCACGGCAAGCCCCTCTACCAGCACAGCAAGCCCATCTACCAGTACAGCAACCAAATCTACCAGCACAGCAAGCCTCTCTACCAGCACGGCAAGCCAATTTACGAGCACGGCAAATCAATCTACCAGTACGGCCACCACATCTACCAGCACATCAAGCTCCTCTACCAGCACAGCAAGCCCATCTACCAGTACGGCAACCACGTCTACCAGGACGACAAGCCCATCTATCAGCACAGCAAGCCCATCTACCAGCACGGCAAGCCAATTTACGAGCACGGCAAACTCATCTACAAACACGGCAAACCCATCAACCAGCACGTTAACCCTATCTAGTAGCACATCTGGACTAAACATAAGTCAGGCAGGTGGAACTACCAGCAGGGCAGGCCTATCGGCGAGGACGACAGGCCCATCCACCAGCTCAACAGGCCCATCTACGACCACGACAACAGGCCCATCTACGAGCCAGACAACAGGCCCATCTAAGAGCACCACAACAGGCCCATATACGAGCACGGCAAACCCATCTACAGGCACGGCAAGCACATCAGGCAGCATGACAAGGCCATCTACCATCCCAGTAAGCCCATCTACTAGCAGAACAAAACCATCTACCAGTACGGCAACCACATCTACCAGCACGGCAAGCCCATCTACCAGCACGACAAGCCCATCTACGAGTACGGCAACCACATCTACCAGCACGGCAAGCCCCTCTACCAGCACGACAAGCCCATCTACCAGTACGGCAACCACATCTACCAGCACGGCAAGCCCCTCTACCAGCACGACAAGCCCATCTACCAGTACGGCAACCACATCTACCAGCACGGCAAGCCCCTCTACCAGCACAGGAAGCCCATCTACCAGTACGGCAACCACATCTACCAGAACGGCAAACCCCTCTACCAGCACAGCAAGCCCATCCACCAGTACGGCAACCACATCTACCAGCACAGCAAGCCCCTCTACCAGCACAGCAAGCCCATCTACCAGTACGGCAACCCCATCTACCAGCACTGTAAGCCCATTTACCAGCACGGAAAGCCCATCTACCAGCACGACAAGCCAATTTACGAGCACGGCAAACCCATCTACAAACCCATCAACCAGCGCGTTAACCCTATCTAGTAGCACATCCGGACCGAACACTAGTGCGACAGGTGGAACTACCAGCAGGGCAGGCCTATCTGCGGGGACGACAGGCACATCCACCAGCTCAACAGTCACTTTTATGACCACGGCAAGCCCATCTACGACCACGGCAAGGCCTTCTACCAGGACTGCAAGCCCATCTACGATCCCGGTCAGCCCATCTACCAGCACGGCAAACCCATCTATTAGCACCAAAAACCCATCTACTAGCACGTCAAACCCATCTACCAGCACGTCAAGCCCATCTACCAGCACGTCAAGCCCATCTATCAGCAGGGCAAAACCATCTACCAGGAAGGCAAGCCCATCTACCGACTTAACAGGCCCATCTACCAGCACGGCAAGCTCATCTACGAGCACAGCATCCCCATCCACTATCACGGCAACCTCATCCACCAGCACGGGAACCCCATATACGAGCACGGTGCGCCCAACCACAAGCACGGTAGGTTCAACCACCAGCACGGCAAGCTTTAATCAAGGCACGGCAATCCCAACAAGAAGTACAGCAGGCTTAGCCAGCAGCATGACAGGCAGAATCTCCACCATGGTAGGCCAGTCCACTAGCACGGCTGGACAAAGGACTAAATCTGTACAGGGCACCTACATTCCGGCTAAAGGTAAGGGCAATTTGAAAAAAGTATTGTACTGTCAGTGTTGGTGACTCTAATTATGATCTACAGAGTTCTGTTTGTGCATGTAGCTAATTTTGACATTCCACGCTAAACTAAGACTAAAGTGAGTCGACGGCACTGAATACATGACCAGCGCAATATCCCAGGAGACTCTCAACAATGCGGTCGCTGTGATTTTAAGTCCAGCCTATGCTGGCTTCCTCTCCCTGGGAATGTCTGTCAACAACCTGCACAGGGTATATGAAAGTCTGGTGACTGATAAAATGAAATTAGTCAGACAGCCAAGGTCATATGTAGTTCCCGAAAGACAATAAGCTTTAATCACATACTACGAAAAAATAGTTAACAAAGAAAAAAAAATTTAAAACACACACACACACACACACACACACACACACACACACACACACACCACGCACACACCCAGCCCCCCAACATCAAATATAAGCCTTATTGATTAAAAGTTAATGCCTTTAAAATGTTATTCTAATAACACGCAAATGTTATGATAACGTTACCGTTAAATGTAAAAGGGATGAAATCAAAAAATAGACCATTAACACATTTATACGTTAATACATAGGCCTATAGTTCCTAAGGTTATTATCTCTATATATGGAAACTTTCTGTTAACAATGAAATGGTGTTTAAAGGATAACACTAAAATTTAAAAAAAGCATGCTGAAATATATCTTATGAAGTGTGGCCGAATGCTGCTTATATAATAGATAGGGTCTATAAGGTCGATCGTTGAGCCGAAAACCACCAAAAATAATCCCTCAACATGTGTGAACAAACAATATTAAAAAAGAATATTAAAAAATTCGTTCGTCAGCGACTAAAAATTTTTTTAAATCGCTAATTAAATAAAATATTTGTTATAAAGATGGTCAACGCTAGCGTTAAATCTGACTAATTAATTCCTAACACTAACTACTCGTTGGAGCACGTGATCAAAAATTGGAACGGTTATGATTTTAAATGAGCTGCCGCCGGCGTTTCAAGCTCGTGGAGTAAAAGCCAATACTCGGGCGATGCCGCATTTCCAAAGAAGTCAACAGTTTCCAGCAATCAAAACACTCAGTCCAAAGGCTTGGTAAGTACACATTGTTCAGCCTGCGCTAGTACAACATTCTCGGGGTGTGATAAAGACTAAGTTCATATTTACGAGTTCATTTCCACGTACCTTGTGACGTCAATTTTTCCCACGGTCACGGGTTTTTACTGATTTTTGATTGGTTAAAACTGAATGGGGAGATGTTCAATTAGCATACAAAGAAAAACAGCGTAAATAAGACGACTGTCATTCTAGTTTGTTCACTGTCATATATCTGATTTCTGCGCTGTAGTACAAGAGCTTCATGCATTTCTGAAAGGATTCACTTTGTTTGTTGAGAAATGATCTGGATTAGAACTTCCATCAGACAGCATGTCGGGTTCATGGAGGGATTCTTATACCACTGCACCACTCCAGTTGATTTGCCAGAACATTGTTTCTAGACGTCTTTAAGGCAGGTAAGCATGGTAAGGTTTGAATTAAAGCGCATTTGCGTGTATTACATGCTATATTCACTTGGGCTACATCTGCAAATAGTTTTCTCCATATCTGGCCCGCCTAATTCAGGGAAGCATCAATGAATTGACGAACGTAGTGACTTAGAAAGTTTACAACTGCCCACTCTCTCAACTCAGCCATCGCAAATAAATAAAGATGTTGTTGTTGTCATGTTGTTATATCATTTTTCGTTTTAAATTTCTAAGCCTTTATACACTGTAGGCCAATTAACGATTCATCATTAAATATTTAATACCGCATTATTGCAATACAACATTGGCCTATCTCACTAATGATTTATCTGCTGTGTTTACCCCTACTCTCATCATGTGACCAATGATACTGCCTATTATTGGCTCACAACAGCTGTGACATTAATTCAAAATAATGAATATGAATTATTAGTTCCAGTATGCTGACCGAAATACTTGGATAGGTCATAATGATCATTGCTTCATCTCCTGCCAGATATTAGCCTAATGAATTCAGGGGAAAAGTCACATAAATAGTATACCACCCACTTCTGGGTTACCCAGTGGTCGCCGCACTCTTCTGGGTTGTATAATAATCTGCTTTAGTGGATTCCCTACCCTAATTCCTGCCATAATCTGTGATGAAAAAAGTAAATTCCACACCTTCGTAGTAATTTTAAAAAAGGCACGATAAGAGTTAGCTCCTCAATTTGTTGGTTTCGAAAGAGCTGGCTAGCCGCTAAGAATGGCGATGGCGGTCAACAACACTGCAAGTGCTCTGTCTTGGTAGCCCAGAAATAGCGTCTTGTTGTTTTAAAATAAAAATCAAAACGTCCCTGGAAAAGAAATATGCTGTTTAGATTTCATGTCAGAACAGTTTTAGGTACATGTATGTAGAGCGTGTATTTCTGTTTTCAGCACGAGTGCGGCTTGTTAGATGACTAGCGGTCGTGCAGTCATCAGTACGTCATATCGACAGTTTTCTCAAACTACTGATCTGTGTACGTGGACTAATAAATAACAAACCTGAAATTCAAATAAAAAAGAGAGACTTCCCAACCAGCCTAAAGTTAACACCCAACAAATATAATCTTAATATCAGTACACATATCTGCATGTACATATTGATGGTAAGATTTCATTTGCATACAGATGTCACAGCCTCCAAGATATGCAGACTCGACACACTTTCTCCTAGAATATCTGGCACCGGTCTAATAGCTTCACCATTCATACTTATGATTAACATGGTCAAATAACTTAATCCCTAGAAGTCACCATCATTCATTTCACTTTAGTACATGTCAAGTTAAATTGAAATTTAAAAAATTAGACAGTTTCGTCATCTGTGTTAAGGAAAGGCAATGATGAAGAATTGAAAAACCAAAATTTATTGTTAAAATACCTGCATGTTTTATTGCGAATATAAAAATGTGTGTTCTCTCATTTCCAGGTTGCTGTTTGTATGCACAGAAAGCACGTTGTAAGTGCCTTTAATTCAGAAGTACCAATGTGCACGGTACAATCTTATGATTCCCTTAAAACTAATGCAAATGTTGACAGTACCCACAACACAAGTTTACACTTGTCAGCACATATAAATGGTTGGTGTTAATTTTTTTCTTTGGCTCACTTTTTTTTAAATTTTTGCATGCACGAGCATGGAACATTACTGTCCATTGTGTCCTCTCTGTGTGGGAGATTTCATGACTCTTAATCACCATGTTAGTCAAACATGATCTCAGATTCCAAGTGTATTATCAGTTTGAAGGATGTGGATATAGCACAAATAAATGGTCTTGTTTCAAAACCCATGTCAGTTGGAAGCATTAACAGGCATTACACATTTTGAAGGTCAAAGTATCAGTATGAAACCTCATCGGCATATTCATGACAGTCAAACTTCTCGATCTGCTTTACCCTGAACAGTATTTAAATTACTTGAACAGTAGTTAAATTGCCTGAACAGTATTTAATTTACTTGAACAGTAGTTAAATTACTTGCTAAAACTTCAGACTTTTAATAGTGTGTCTCAAACTGCTTTAAATGTTATGGCAAAGAATACTGATGACGTGTTGAAAGAACATTCGGAATTCTACAAACACTCAGGCCAGGATCGTTCTAAGGGGTTAGGATGAGCACCTACTGGACAGTATTCCAGTTGAGTGCTTGATGGAATGATTCGATACAAAATATCACGGGCAGTGTTTTTATAAAATATAATATGATTAAAAACGTACAGCATAGAGAGTAAAACCGGAGCAGCGACGACGGTGTGATAGCGTTGTAATCAGGTGCCACCAGTTGCTGTTGAGTTTGGCACAACTCTAAAGCAAAGGTCACTCTGTAAGAGAATACAATCATATTACACCTCTTGTAAAGCTTCTTTATTGAAGTCCACAATTTAAGTATTAGATGGAAAATTCTCACAAAACCACTGACGAATAAGTAATGTTTGATATATGTCACGGAAAATACATTCATCATCTTCCTTTGTTTCAACGGAACCCTCGGGCTTTGCAAATCATGCGTTATGCACACGGCATAGAAATTGTAAATCCATTAGGCACGCATATAAGAAACATAAAACACTATGTTTTATGCAACTTTTGGAAATTTACCACTATAATGTAAATCGAAACTCAGTGCAATATGCCTGAAGTGCACGGCAAAATCTGTCTTAAAAAGACATGGCAGCCGTCGTCCCCTTGGAATCTTTATAAATACAGTTACTAAGCTTTCGACTGAAGGAGTGGTTATTAAAGTGGATGAACAAGACTGAACAACTGATTGAAGGACTGATTATGGCCCCAGATGACACCCCTGATGCTAATGCGCTTGGTGATTTTAAAGAAGGGTGGTCATTTGCTTACAAAAATGTCGCACCTGTCACGTTTGAGGAGGTAGTTTTAATGTTACCTTTACAGACGAAAAACTGTGTGAAAGGAAGTATGATGATTATCTGCAGTGTTGTGATAAACTTGAGAATGGAAATCTGTCCGAACAAGCTAAGCAGCATTGGAGCACCTTTTGAGGGATGAACAAGGAAAGTGTTTTGTGTTTTCCTCCTACTTTTGATCTAATCCAGAACTTAGTCCATGATCCAGTGCATGTGTTACTGGAAGGTATGCCGCCATTTGAAATGGCCCGCTTGCTCACTTCTGTCATAGTCAGTAAGAAATATTTCACACTTGCATGGCGAAATGGTCAGATAAGGTCCTTCACATATCACAGAGCAAACCTGAGCTCAGCAGAGTGGTCATCCAGGGTTCAAACCCTGCTCAGACTGGCTTGATCTCTGGTCTTACGCGGGGATTTCGGCCAGTAACCTGTAGATGGTCATGTGTTTCCCCCGGGATCTGTCCGGTTTCCTCCCACCATAATACTGGCCATCATATAAGTGAAATATTTTTGAGTATGGCATAAAACGCCAGTCAAATAAAGAAATATACATGTATTATCCACTGCCTGATCGAGGGTCGATACAGGATTTGCTTCGTCATTCTCTCCCGCCTCTTTCTGAACATATTGCATTTTATGAAGCAGAATCTCAGGTGCTACTAAAACAATCAAACAATCAAACTACTTTCCATATCCATCACACATTCAGATCAGAATGTTTACATTGCAACACATTATCTTCTCTTGGATTACTTAAAATATTCTTTCACATGCTAAATACTATTAGTTTTGGAAACATAGAACAGCTGGTTATTGTTGCTTTCATGAATTACAGGGATAGTTAATACAAATGTGGCTCAGTTAGTCATGCCAGTTAAAAAAGGTTTGGTCTGCCTCAAGATTATGTCGAAAGTCCATTGTAGTGCCCAACTCACCAGTTTGCGTCATAGACGTTTTAGAAAAAGGTAATGTAATAAAGCCCGAGTACTTCTTACCGGTTTTGGAAAATTCCCTTTTTGGAAATGACGTTTATGCAATATGCCCGAGAGTGTGAAATAATTCTGACAGTAGGCCTATTCTCTATACGGTTGCATGAACAAAACCAACTCTTTATAGCGTCATTCCTAGAGATGCATTACCCCAACTAGCTGATGATTAAAACTTAGGCAGTAAAAAATGTACTGCTCTTCTTAAATGCCTTGCTCTTAATACTGTATACTTTTACTTCAGTCTTTCTTTATTGGTAAAGCAAGGCAGTGCACATGTTTTAAAGCCAACGGCTCAAACCCTCGATCTCCTTCTGATGGATACTGCAGAAAGCAATTCGAACTCTCTTCAAATGATCTACAACCTTCAACTTCCACTGACTCCTTCTCATCAAGAATAACTTCACACTATGAGAATATGAGAGAAACATTACTGAATTACGGAATGAACGCGATGGAAATCGTGGGAGAAATTATATCAGACTCCTTCTGGGTGATGCGGAAAACTGGTTGCAGTGGAAAAGAACAATAGAAGATAGGAAACTATCTCCAATTCTATCTATCCTTGTTTTGCACAGGAAGATTTTGTAAATGCACTTCCACCTTTACCTTTTTTTCTTTCTATAGCTGCAGGCTGCTTAGGCATCACCTGATAAAGTAATAAGCCGTGTGAGGATAATGTCTGGTTGGTATGATTCTCAGTCCAAGCACTATGAAAGCTTTGGAACTACTTTGCTGTTTGATATGCCTGAAACATCGCTGCAAATGGTTGCTGTTAGGGATCACTCAACTGCGCAGGAGCTTCTCTATCTTTTTAGAAATTCTAAACTATAATGTGCAGTGATATTGCACATTTTGGTGTGTTTATATCAAATTGTAAAATGTGTTTTAATTGTGTGCTGGGCCTGCTGCTTCGCGTTTTCTGGATAAAATATCATGAACACAATTTGTTGCAGGTGCTCCACGAATTTTTCTGCCAAAGAAATGCTCGTGATCCTGACGACGTGAGAGAGCAAATACAAACGGATGGAGTGGGTCATGAACATTGTTGAAGGTTAATATAGGCCAATGGATGTGAGTAAAACTTCCTGTTTTATTTGTTTGGCTAACAACACATTGATTCTCGTTTACACCACATGACTTGTGTGTTGATTTAATATTAAATCATAAAAATAATATGCTATCGATTCTTGTGTGGATGAGTCACTCAAGGAGTTAAATCTGCTAACATTAATTATACATGCTGCGTACATGTACATGCAAGTAGCTCTCCGACGAGCAAAGCTATAAAGTCGTGTTAACCTTTTTTCAGGACAGTGGCACCATCAGTGCAATACTACTTATTCAAAAGCTTGAGAAACTCGTCATTCAGGATCGTTGACAAAGGGAGAAAGCAAAGCATGTTCTTCCATTACCCAGGCAAGTGCAATTTTCATATACACTCTTCTATTAAAGTATTATTATTAATTGTTAACCTTTATGTTGAGAGCAAGCAAATTCCCTTTGCATTTTGCTAAATGCTGATCTCAGTGTTTAAGAAATGCAATAACGGTGTGTGGATAATGGAGTGTGTCCAGATAGCATGCTTACTTTTAAACCTGACATACAAATGTGTATGGGGAATAACTCTTCACATATAACTCGCACGACATAGTTTTTAATTTGATATTATGAAGTAAGGGGAGACATTGTGAGAGTGAAGTAAACTGGTGTCGATGACTTTGTAATGTTATTGCCTGGGTAAGCTTTTTGTTATGATCCAAATGGCCAGAGGAAGGATTTTACGCGTTTATGTTTAGATTTGATTACATTTACATAAATCTTAAAGGCTTCTTGAAAATGTTTTGAAAAAGTAAACATCTTAATTTTGAGGTTTGATTTTATTTCTCAAACTTATTAGGTTGTGAACTTTATGTTTGGCTCACCTAATCGCACAGTTTTCACAACCTCTTCAAGAAACTTAATTCATTAGCTGAACAGGCTTTGTAAAAGAAAAGAAAAGCATTTTTATTTTAATATCAATGATCTCACACGTTTGCCACTGTTCCGCCCGTCTGTTTTTTTATGAAAAAGATGGTAAGCATAAATTATTCCAGAACCGAGCGTCCACTGTTTTTCTCTCGGTAGGCCATGGCGTCAGAAAATGGATCTTGATGACTGATAAGCATATTTATCTGATGTTATTATGACAAAGTTCTTCCAGTTTCTAGGTGACATGAGACGTTGGTTCAGTATCATTCTTAGACAGGGAATTTTCAAGATTTCCCTGTTACCATTATTCTCAGAAAAATTTGCTGGAAACCATATGCCTTCCATCAATATGACATTGTCATAATTAAAAAAAGTTTGCCAGTATAGCTTGCCAACGACGCTGATTTACTCTGGTATCCTCCACCCATAAGACTGTAGCTCCCATCGTGTATGTGAGAACTTCTTGAGGATGGTGTAAAACAACAATCAAATACCACATAAATATAACGAAGTCATGCCTAGATTTTCGGTGCTTATTGGTTTGTCTCACTGTATGAACTTGCTCAATTTGGGATTTATTTTAGGACTTAAACAGCTGAAAATTCACCTTCATGGTGTAATGCGAGAGCACATTTAGCAGCTTGTACTAAAACATAGAGGTAGAGGATCAGTGATTTCCCCCAATTACAGCAAACAGAATGTCTGACCATAAACGTGAAGCAATTATTTATAATTGTTTTATTCTGCAGATTCAGCAGTTTCGAAGAACCTTTACATTGCACCCTTGACACCTCCATCTCTGCGAATTTTCCGCATTTGAATGTTCTTGGTGATGGAGAATTCATCTTTGAAAACACGTTCTGTGTCTTTGACAGCCTCATTCTACTTATTGCTGTGTACTATGTTTTTGATATGTCATATCCGACGATATATGCTCTCTTTCTGGGTTTACTGCAGCACTGGGTGCCGGAGTACCCGTACGCCGAAAGGAAATGCACCAGCTGAGTAAAATTTTCTGCAAGTTGTAATAGTTGATTTGAGTGCCATGAGACATGCATTTAAAAGGCATTTTAAATGCTAACAAGATAAAAAAGTAATTCCGTGATTCCATTTTTATTCCTTATTAGTTGTTTGCACAGTAGATACTATCACATGACAAACTAAATAAAATCACCTGAGCGTTTCATTGTCTAAAAAAATACAAATTAAGGTTCAGGGGCCCGTTTTCACAAAGCGCACGTAACGTTACGTGCACGTATTTTCCGTGGCAACCAATATTGTAGGTATTACGTCGACATGGTAGTTACGCGGACGTAGCAAAACGTGCGCTTTGCGACACGGGGTCCAGGTTTTATGGAAAACTTTGACGACATTTAATCTGGTTAAGTTTCAAACATGCGGTTGATGCTAGATTTCCAAATTTAACGCAGAGATACGTTTGACACTACATGTAAGTATTTGTGTAGAAACATACAATTGTATGAATGATTTAATCATTGAAAGTGTTGCTGAATCAGAAACCTGCCTTCTGAATTTATGTTCAGAATTATATAGGAGAATGCATTTCCAAATTTATAGAAAATATTATTTTTATTAAATATGAAAACTTAATGTATCATGTTATAAAGCGTAGGTCAGTTTCATATAACTATAGGTAAATTTCTGTTTGTCGTATTGTCTGTCAAACACATGTGGCCATGAAAAATTGGACACTCCAATCGCTGTTTGGTAACCTTTAATACACTGCATCCTCAAATTTTTTTTACAATGGATGCAAATGATATCAGTATTCCATTCTTCGACATTCTGATAAATAAATCTGGGCGCATTTAAAGTACGAATACCCAGCTGTGTCTTCATTTTAGCCCCAACCACGCGTCACACACATTTGAAAATATATCCTTGTCACTGGCTCGACGGGTGTCTAGGGCCTACTATATACGGCCTACTATATCGTCATTATTTATCTATGAGGAATAAAGACTGCCTTACTCTGTAGGGGACAACTAGAGGGATTAGCAGTCGTTGGGATAAGAAAATCTTTATCTCACAGAACAAGTGTTTTAAGACAAATCCCACAAAAAATTGCAATCAACATATTATTCCTTTGATACCTACTTACAATCCCCAAAATAATAATATATTCCCCATAATACTAAATACGTTACCTATATTGAACAATAGCGCTAAAATGAAGCACTTCCAAATCTACAATTAATAACAGTAAACGACGGAGTCCAAATGTGAAGAAAAAACGAGGACATGTTTCTGAGAAAACGATTTGTAATGCACGTGTAAATAAATGTAACAAACCGAGGTGTGAAGGTCCGAGAGTTAAAATTATTAGAACTGACTCCATATTGATTTTTAAAATAAACTTGTCTTATGAATCTAAATATATTGCATACGCACTTATATGCCCGGGTGTGTGTCAGACAACAGATTTAAGGTCTCTGCTAACCGTACATAGACAACAGATTTTCAATAAAATCACTGTTTTCGTCCTGTTAATCGACATGTTAGTCAATGTTCTCTATCTATAACGCCACATTTCAAAGCTTTCCCATTTTACAAAGCTCTGGATGGTTTTTTTTAGATGTTCAAGAAACTTTGTTTATGAGTAAGTATAAACCGGGCGGAACGGAAGCCATCGGCCAAATATCCCGACCATTTTGACCACATTTGTGTATTAATTGACCACACATTGATTATATATTGCTCTGTATAAAGTACTTTATAATGAACTGTATTGTTGTTCGATTCTACACTAATTTCTAGAGATTAGTGTTATTATCCTTTTTTATCTTTCTCTGTATATAGCTGTTCACGTATCTCTGTCACGTTGTCCTAGTGACCATTTACTCCCTGGAAACGTGCTTATATACAAAGCCTGACGAGATGTTATACTCCATATTCCTTCATAAGAACAAGACTTTGGAAACTGCACTCGGAACACAACGATTTTTTTCTTAAATAAATTCATTTATATATTTGCATGCATATATATTAACCGTAAGGCGTTATTTACGATGTACTTTGATTAGGCCTGGCTCTTCTATATAGTTAAGCTGACCAAGGCATATGATTGAATTTCCCAGCTGTTGTGGCCCTCATTAAGAACAAAGCTACAGGCAAGCCCTGATCATGGAAGTGTATAACAGATCAACTGTCTTTATTGAACCGTCTGTTATCTAATACAACGAACACAATATACAGCTGAAAGAACGCTATGATAAAAAACTATTAAATGTTACGTTGCAAAGGTTACATTGCCCGTCCGAGCGTATAAATCTCAACATCATTTAAATACATTAACCCTATTTATTTAGGGGAAGACGCGACATTTGCCTTATCTATAGAGATTGCCATCAACATTGCTCTAATTCCGATCGATGAAGGCAAAATTTACTGTCTCTGATAATACGCCGCCTACGAACATACATGTAGGTGTTTGTATCCGATGGGCTGTTTTACCGATCAATAGAAAAGATCTAGAGAGCACGTAGATAGCTAAACAATCTGTATGGTACGAAAGAAAAGCGAACTAGTGAAGTAAGCATTGATCAGTGGAAAGATAACTTCAAAGGATATATAAAAAATATCTTTTTTACATTTTTTTCAAAATGCAGTTAAATCGGTTAAAGTTATGCTGTTGGTTTTCAATGACTATATTGATTAAGCCGGATGTCGGTGATGTCAAACCAAGATTTTGTTCCATTAATTTCAGTCAAAGTACCCCTTGCAACTACATGGGCAATCGCTTCCGGGTGGTTCAGTAGTATGGTGTAATGCACAGAAATAGAATTACTTGTACCTAAAGTATGTTTATGTATTTATTTATCTGATTGGTGTTTTAGCCCATTCTTAAGAATATTCTCTTATACGACGGCGGATAGCATTGTGGTGGGAGTAAACCGGATAGAACCCGGGGGAAACCCACGGCCATACGCAGATTGCTGACAGACATTCCCACGTACGACCAGAGAGGAGGCAAGCATGACCTGGACTTGAACTCACAGCGACGGCATTTCTTGGTGAGAGGCTCCAGGGTGAATCTAAAGTACAATGGTGTACTTACTGTACACTATATTAAATGTACCTGTTAAAAATTGAAGTGCTGTTATTCATAGTGCACTTTATCGAAAGACAAAGGTAAGATCAAAATAAGATTATTACAGTTTAAGGCTTTTTTCTGGGAAAGCCCCAGTTGTAATAGAAATCTGATAACGTGAAGTAAAATAATTTCTACATATACATGGCATCAGTAAGAATGTTGTTAACTCTTCCAAACTATCATACTGGTTCACGCAATCAACTTTGTAAAAATCGGACTAAAGGAGAATATTTGCCAGGACCACTGCAGCTATACATTCACCATATGGCATGAGATTGAGATTTCGAGTGGATTTTTATCTTTATATGAAATAAAGCTCAGCCTGTGAGAAGCGAGAGTGATCAAACACACAATTAGGGGACGAAGAAAATGGGAATCCGACATCCTGGAGCAGTTAAATGCTGGCCTCCATACACAAGAGTATAACGTTAATACACGGCATTAATAGGAACAATTCCCGAACATTATTGGAGAATGGAGAATTTGTTATTAAGAATACTTCAAATGTAACAGATGATCATCAAACATCTAGCTCATTTTCATCGCAAAATGAGAGTTTGTTAAGGGTAAGACAAGGAGCAGTTAAATATTGGCCTCCAAGGCCATTAATCCATTCACCTATTCATTAATTTAGCCATCTGTCTATACAAATCTATCCACGAATGGCATACGTTTAGAACAGTTAAATACTGACTTCCAACTTTAGAACTGAATTCCATGCTGAAGCAGTTGAGGGACCCACCATGTTTTCCTAAAATAATTCCTAAATAAGAAAGACTTATCTACAGATATCGTTAAAAAATATTGTTAACCAAGGAAGTGACGCCGGCCTGTGAAGCAGTTAAATTCTGGCCTTCACAATAACGGAATTTATTGATACAGTAAAGATATCTCCTATAGACATGATTTGCGTATAGAAAGAAACAAACAAGGAGCGGTTAAATGCTGGCCTCCAGGTATAGTATAATAGGTGATTACCTAATATGTGATAATTTTATATTTCACTGAAGTAATCCCAGGCGCATGACACATGTGAAATGGAGTCTTGAATATATTAAATCGGATGTACTTTCGCAGGGTGTTTGACCTCCAACGACCTAACTTTTGTATAACAGCTTCCGGTATTCCCAGAGAATTAGTTGTACATGCAGCTGCGATTCTGAAGCTGTGTCTTTTATAGCGTTGTGGGCTAAGCCCAATAAATTTCAACGCAGTCTTTAAAGTGCTGGAAAAATAATTTTAAGACACATGGGAGCCGTTGCTAAATGGGGAAAAAAGGGCCGGATGAGTGTCGAGAAATGTTTAAATATGTCTTAAGAGACCTAAGTGGGCAGATGACAGACTTTTGAGAGACTGGGAGATGTATATTTATAGGGTGGAAGTCGCTGTTTTTATAATGGTACAACCGCAATGTAAGTGCAGACAGATCCTCATGTGTAGTGTAATATTCAATGTACCTAAATGGTGTCTCTTCTGTTGTTTGGAGTAAGTATAATTTCACCTATACACAGGAAAGCATGAAGAGCTAAAAGAAACATTGCCTTAAACTTAATCTTAGAAAATAGGAAGGGAGAACATTATGTAAATTTCTTAGCAATTTTTATTAAATAGGGAGTGTGATAGGCACACGGGTGTCGCGAGAGGGTTTAAGCCTTTTTGATTCTTTGAAATTTTTTTTTTGGATTAGGAAATGGTTTGTTGGGCCTTGCAGACTGTCAGTTTGATGCACGAAACTAATGGCCGAAATAATGGAACAGATAGTGGCAGCACTAAAATTCCTCAGAAAAAGATAAGCTATGCACGTTGAAATTTTTGTCGGCGTTAAAAGAAAACTGGCTGATTGGGAAATCTAGCCTGCTGGAAAGACATGAGTTGGTGTACCATTCTCCGATAGCTCTTTTGAGTGCTCTTTTCTAAAGAAACTTGCGCTAGTTTGTTAACTACAGCCTGTAGCGCTTTGGCGGAATATTCAGGAGCTGAGGTACCAACCACGCGCAAGGCGTCGGGCTTCCTGCAATTGAAAACGGGACAATCGATCAGCTACTAAGTTTAATTTTCCACTTATATGTTTAGAGTAAAATAAATATTATATGTCAGAGTCGTTAAAACTAGTCTCCGAACCAGTTTCATTATGACTGGCGACCTGAACGACATGATGTTAATTATCTCCGACGGCCACATTATCAGTCATGAATAAACTCCTGTGATTTTTTAGTTTCAGGCTCCATAGTTCGATTGCAACAACAATAGGGAATAGCTCCTCGTCTATAATGTGAAGGTGCTTAGTGTCTTCGTGTCACTGACCAGTAAACCACTGATTGCCCAGGACAGCAGTAAATCCACCATGTACACCTACTGCATCAGCGTAAAGACAAATGTGATCTGACGATACCCAGGTAGAAAACTGAAAACAAGATTTCCCATTAAAGTTGTTCGGGAAATTTAGCCATGCTGACATGTCGGCTCTAGCTTCCTTACATAAACGCACGTAATGATATGGGTTAGTAAGACCCACTGTTAGGTCTGGCCTACGGCGGAGGAAAGCGCGCCCGGGAATAATGACTAAGTAGCGAAAGTTTAGATATCCAAAGAGAGACTGGAGTTCTAAAAGTGTCGCCTCTTTCCTAGATTTTAAATATAAAAGCAAGTCACCTGCTTTATTCAGTTTATCTTGCGGAAGACGAGCCTCCATCTTGCTTGAGTCTATTTCAATGCCATATACTTGAATTACCGTAGTGGGCTGAACCGTTTTTGATTGTTTAATTGGAATCCCTGTCACATCACCGAGTAGAAGAAATTCTGAAGATCTTGACTGCATTTAATGGAATATTTGGGACTTACAAAAATGAAATCCTCAATCCTATGTGATACTCCAATAGCCCTAAAATATGTCTGCATTATCCACTGCAAAGCTGAACCGAATGACTCAAAGATCTTACAAGAGGAAGATGCGCCATCGAAGGTCGGCAGCAATCATAGTAGTAACCGTCGTTCCATCTAAAACCTAACAGCTGGTAGTCTCGGGGATGGACTGGGATGATGCAAAAGACATCCTCTATATCAGCTTTTGTCATGAGGTTATGTCTGCCTTGCGACGATACAACATTAATAACTGTTTCTATAGACTCATAATTTACGGAAGGAAATTCCTTAGGTATAAGTAAATTTACTGAGGCCGCCTCAGGATATGACAAATCATGGATGAGGCAAAATCCCCCCTTTTCTTTTGTAGGAATAACACCAAGAAGGGAACAGATTAAGTCCTTAAATGGGGGCGTAACAAAAGGGCCTTGTATCCTGCCCAGCGAATGCTCGTGTTGTAGCTTTGTGGTAACAATAGCTTGATGATCCTTTGTCGAACGATGGTTGTATTTTGTGTCCTTTATTATAGAACGAGAACCCCTGACAACTATGCGAAACCCAAATGAGAAACCATCAATCAAATATTGTTTCCCATCAGCAGAATACTGTGTAAGAAAATGAGTTAGCTGGTTTACCGTAACGGGTGTTGGAGTTGAGGCCGAGGAAAAGGCTAACTTACACGATGTCGTGCTGTGCTTTTTGTTACACTTTGTGCATTCGTGTTTGCGTCCGCAGTTTGGGGTGTTACACATGCCCGATCTACAAAATGACCAACAGTATTGAGGACGGAAAAGTTTTTGTTTGGTGCAAAAATTGTTTTAAGTGTGAGAAGCAGTTGTTTGTGCAGTTTTTGAAGAGCAAAGCCTTCATAGCTCATCATGAATTTCGGCCCAGCCAGTAGACTGAACAGCACGGAGCTTACGGAAGTTTTCATCGTAGAATTTAGCTGCTTGGAAGAAGTACTATTGGTTTAGAATTCTCATTGTGTTACCATATTTGACAAGCCCCAGAAATTGCTCTGGAAAATTTTGTTGCGTATATACTATGAAATATGTTAAACGCCTAGGACAACTGGAGTATATTAAATATGGCATGACAGCGGCTTTGGGAAGATATGTTCACATCAGAGCCAATTGATGTTAGTTTAATGAAGTTGCCTTCGACACTCGGCTATAAAAGCTGACCAAAATCAACATACATTCGCAAAGATTTTAGAACGCACGTTGCTATTCAAACTGAAGCCAAAAGGAGGAGGAAACCATCTGTAAGTTGATGGAGTCCTCAGTATCGACTGAAGAATAAGAGGTAAAATCAGCTGGCTGCTTACCGGTACTGAACAAAGAGTCAAGCGTGTTCCCGGCTTAAAGGAGAAGAAAATTTAAATATCAATCAAATATCATTGAAAAGAGTCCGTGCAGGTACATGCCATAAACAAAATTCTAATATGTACTTCAAGTTGATAAATTATAAATAAATGTTTGAACGTAGGTTCCGAGTTTACACGAACAAGCCTACAGTTTTAACGACTCTCATTGGCTGAGAAACTACACACCCCCAGCATAAATTACAGGGTGTGAAAGATGGAGGACGCAATGGACTCAGCGATTTATGCCAGCTTTGTGGTTTTCAGGCTTTACGTGTATGGCGAGGAAAAATGGCAAAATTATGCAGCAGGCACCACCAGATAGAAAAAATGTGCTCTTTTCAGCCTATAGTGTCTTGTTTTTAAGTTTTTCTTCTCCTTTAATTCAAAGGATACATGCAGAGGATCAGCTGAGGTCACTTTTGCTACCGATGACATACTGACGCTGGATATGCCCTCTTCATCTAATGCCGCCTGAAAGGAAGCGAGTGGGGTGGGATGAGTAGACTGGAACAGATCTCTCTCTCTCTCGAAGGCATCTGATAACTTCCTCAGTCACAGTCTTGAGTGATGGGCACCCGCAAGACGAGGGGACAACCTCTGATAAATAATAATAAACTTATAAGACCACAGGGACAAACAGCTGTATTAGTGGAAGGTATTCAAACTATTTGTAGAACTTATACGGGCAGGGTGTATGTGTATATTAGACCCCCAGTAGAACACCCAGAATATATGTACATCATCAGCGAAAAGCAGGATTGTGAATGATTAAAGAAAAAAGGTGAACGCATTTACTCCATGGCTGATATCCGACACCACATCACAGCAAACCCATGACAGAAGATAACAGTATATACAGTGGGCACAAGAGAAACCACATCACACCGGGCACACAAACCCATGACAGAAGATAACAGTATATACAGTGGGCACAAGAGAAACCACATCACACCAGGCACACAAACCCATGACAGAAGATAACAGTATATACAGTGGGCACAAGAGAAACCACATCACAGCAGGAAAACAAACTTATGACAGAAGATAACAGTATATACAGTGGGCACAAGAGAAACCACATCACACCAGGCACACAAACCCATGACAGAAGATAACAGCATATACAGTGGGCACAAGAGAAACCACATCACAGCGGGCACACAAACCCATGACAGAAGATAACAGTATATACAGTGGGCACAAGAGAAACCACATCACACCGGGCACACAAACCCATGACAGAAGATAACAGCATATACAGTGGGCACAAGAGAAACCACATCACACCAGGCACACAAACCCATGACAGAAGATAACAGCATATACAGTGGGCACAAGAGAAACCACATCACACCGGGCACACAAACCCATGACAGAAGATAACAGTATATACAGTGGGCACAAGAGAAACCACATCACACCAGGCACACAAACCCATGACAGAAGATAACAGTATATACAGTGGGCACAAGAGAAACCACATCACAGCAGGAAAACAAACCCATGACAGAAGATAACAGTATATACAGTGGGCACAAGAGAAACCACATCACAGCAGGCACACAAACCCATGACAGAAGATAACAGCATATACAGTGGGCACAAGAGAAACATTTCTGTGATAATAAAGAGGTGCACGACTTGCAGCAGATATTGGAACAAGGCCAATACAGTTCAACAGCTGGAGTACACAAAAACACCCTTCTGCACAGGCACAAAAATCCCACAACATGTTAGAGTACAATCATAGAGCCCATTAATGAGGCACTGAAAAAAGAAAATAAATCGCAAAGCCATTACCAGGTAATTAGCGTGAACACCTACGCATGGGTGACAGCAGGCGTGTGACACAGGAAAACTCACAAGGTGTCACCAAACAAGCAACTTCTGTATATCTAGCTTCCAGTGTCGACACAACTCAACGTACTTAGTCTGTGTAAAGTTATACAATAACATACATGTAGTTAACGTATCATAAGATAAAAATCCATTTCTATTAGGATTGTTATGGAGAGATGAAAGAGCAACTAGTGAGGCAAAAAACACAAAATTTGCTGTATATAGGATGAGTCCAGACAGTTTACATTGCCTGGATTAGACTAAATGACATCTTTTAATGAAAACCTTTCCTCTTAAAGTGACCTAGAGCTGTCCTGATGTTCTTAGCATATTTTGCCATCCCATGCTGGTTGAGATGCACTCCATCACCTGACAGTACGGCCGTAAGTGGGAAGGTCTACCAGCAACCTGCGGATGGTCGTGGGTTTCCCCCGGGCTGTGCCCGGTTTCCTCCCACCATAATGCTGGCCGCCTTCATATAAGTGAAATATTCTTGAGTACGGCGTAAAACACCAATCAAATAAATAAATAAATAAATAAACCTGACAGTACACTGGGGTTCCAGAGTCCGCGATGACACCAAAAAACCAGTTGTATTGTCGTTAGCGACAAGTTGTTTGAGTACCTCTTTCACCACGACTACTTTGGAATTGTAATTAGGTGACACATGTTGGGTGGGAATAAGGAGGAAGTAATTGTCCCATAAAAATGATCATAAGTGGTTTGTACATATTTTTCAAAGGAAAAATATCCCTCTCCAGTTTTTCAGCCTTTCCGCCCACCTCAGAGAGGTCGTTTCTACCGATCTGGAGGAAAATCGCATCTAGCTCATGCGGGTAGTTAACAGGCAAGCCTTGTAACGATCGGGGTCTGGGTCTAACAGTACCTCCGGATACCCCGTGACAGTAAACCTGACTTTTTATTATATGGACATAATATAATATCAAAAAGCTATCAAATAAATAAATAAATAAATAAAGCTTTATGGGAAAAGCGTCAGTTGTTTTTAATGAAAGAAAATAACGTGTTAATCAGCGGTTCTACCCTGTGAATTCCATGTGTATGTAAGTGGAATGAAACCAGTACAAGTCTATTACATAGGCCACATTCAGACGATGTGATTTGTCGAATGCTACAATCGTATGAAATACATGCACTTCTTAAACTAAAGTGTTACATATAGCACTGTAAAGATCACGAGGTGTAGCTGGGCTTATAACAGTTATCTGACCAGCTTTATTCTTACTTTTTACTATGGTCTAATGTTTCAACATTCTTGAAAGTGTTCTTATTCCAACTCCAGTGCAAGTGGTAGAGAGCTGGTTGATCAATGCCTTAGAACAGAGTGAAAACCACTATTAATGAAGTCGGAAAATGAAAACCTTTGAAGAGTGTTAAAATATTCACTCTGAATAAAAGTGGTTAGATAACTCTAATAGGTGCAGTCACTCCTCTTGTATAGCAACCTGACTGCCGTAATTGTAATTATAAGTGAAATACGCTTGAATATTTCGTTAAACACCAGTGAAATATGGAACACGGATATGGCCACTGATATGGCCACGTCCTTTAAAACCCATGTGTTGAGAACAAGACAGCCGAGAATGACAAAAACTGCGCAGTTTTTCTTAATCTTGACCCGTGGGTTTTATGATGAGATGCGCGAATCGAGAACTCGAGAAGTTGTTGAAACAGCTCGATATTATTGCTTATCTCACGAAAGAATACCCAGAAAAATTACGGCGTTTATTGCTATTCTCGATTCTCATGTTCTCAACTCGAGGGAAGGGACACGTGGGTCGAAAATTCGAGAACGCGGCATTAGTCAGATGGAGCTATGTTCGAACCCGTTTCCATAAAACGACGTCGCTCCAGTAAGCGAATGGTCGCATTCGTCTTTCGCAGCAGACCTTCGTGTCTGGGAGGTTACAGTTATGCATTACTGCACAATACTCCCCCATTAAGACATCCCCGGATTTTTAGCCATTTGAGCTCTGCTCAGCAGCACTGAACCGTAACATGTGAGTACAAAGAAACTTAACTTCGGCCTGAAACCTGTATACTATAATCAGGTGTTTTGTGGTTGTCACACCCATAATGCACCCGTCATTTTCTGGGCAAGGTAGAGATGAGCGCCGCCTGTTTCGCTACACCCTACACGGCGAACACAGAAGCGTAATCGACTGAAGGACGAAAATTCTGAACAGGTGGGGTTAAAAATGGTAAGTTTATGAACATATATACCCTTAATATTTTTTATTTCATTAAGACATTGGCTATATACATTTCTCACCATAAAAATAGTGAAGTGAAAAAGAATTTATTAGGTTTTTTCTGCGCGGACATCTCATATAGCTAATGTTTTCACAGTGTCACTTTTAGCCGAGTAGGGTCGTTTGCCACATAATTCACTACATATTTCGGTATATATCGTCTCAAACCCTATGCTCTAAGCCTTATCGCCAGAGCTGACTCCTGCAAGTACTTCACTAATAAAGCACGTAGTTCTGTGTAAAATGAATGTTTTCTTGTGAAAAAATGTTAAATGTAAAAAGTAGCACCTTTAACCCAGACCAAATGCTCTGAGATACCACACTTCTAAGAAATAACGCTGTTGTTAAAACTTCTAACATTATTGCAGCTACATATTTTCACATAACGTGGGCCTCTATACCTGGCCAAACATTGAGAAAGTGACTACAAATTGGTTGGAAATTCCTGTCTTTAGAATTGTTCATCCAGGCCTTACACAATGTTATATTTTAGGCAAAATAACAATCTCGTATCAATCGTGTCCTCATGTGTAGAGTACAAACTCGTGTATATAATATCATTACGTTGTAAGTGGTCTTGTCTGACTTTTACTGATAATAGAATGTGACAGAAATTAGTATCCATTTGAACTAAGCAATTTAACGTTTGATATGCAAAGTCATATTCCATTCAAACTACATGACTATGGGCTCGTGTGCACGACAACCCAATGTTGGTAGGCTGAATCCGAGAACTCTTAAATTCATTTACCCGAGGGAAAAACAACCTTTCGTTTATCTCATGTTACTTGAAAATATAAGAGCTACCCAAAATACCTCCACATCGCCGTCATTCTCGTGTGTTGCATGGGCACAGTGCGTGACGAGATTGTGAAAAGTGTGGAATTTGTATGGAGTGGAGCTTGTAAGGGACTCTGTGTTAGCAACAATGATGACCTTAGTCCTGGGACTAACAGTTACAATCAGGTTGCCATAAGCCTCACGCACCAGTCAACCATCCGTTGTAAAAGTAATAAATATGTTGGGACTGAATGTCATTGGCGACTTCATCTTCTTCCTGTGTTTTTTGTCTTGGTAAATGTGAAATATAATTGCAGATGGTGGATGGATTGGGCATGCGTGAAGTCACCCTAGAGCCTGTTTCATCCGAGGTAACCGGGGCATAGGCTGTGTAGTCTGTTGTTCACTCATGTCCTTGAATTGAGTGATTTTTTGACAAAGTAGTAACGTAATACTCAGGCCCAAGCTTCTTGACACCGGCTTGGGGTTGAACGTCCGTAATACTCATGTATACATAAATGTATATGTATCCGTCACACGATGTGAACTGAACCCTTCATTCTAGGCAGATAAAATTACCTGCATAAGACTTCAGTGTCTCCTACATAGGACTTAGGTTTTACAATGAGTATAATTTTCTTGTAAGTAAATATGGACAGCGCTCTGCTTTATGTCTATTTTCACTTAACCCGGGGCTAGCGAGTAAATATTCTTCATGCTGAATTAGCTCACCGCGTTGGATATATGAACAGTTACAATCAAAACGCAACTGAGATATATATTTTGCCATCGACAAGTGATAGTCCAGCATGGTACATGATTTGAATACTGATTTCACTCAGTCGCATTGAACACACCTTGCATCTTTCCATCATCTTTGAAAATTCTTGACCGCTTCTCTTTGCATGACCCCCGTGGGGTGATAAGAATAGGACCTCAGCCCTCTAGGCAAGCTTGTCGTAAACGACAACTAACCTAGCGCTCTCCTGTGTGAGCCCGGTGACTATAATAGGCTCACATCTTCTTGGTTATGTGAGAGGCAACCGGGAAGCGACCTTTTTTGCCGTGGGTTGTGACCCGTAATCTCCGAAGATGGGATCCTGGTGTCTGAGGGTGTGTTGGTCTTTGGAGATCCTGACACCCAACACGCCACTTTGGCCCTTACTTGGAGAGAGACGGGAGGTCGGATGGGCCCGGTCCAATCAATCGGCTTGGTCACGTCTTGTCTCTGCGCGGTCGTGAACATTTGTCGATAACATCAGTCCTTAGAGAATAACTGTTTCCTTCCAAGTTTGGTTGTGGGACTATGTTTTGAGGTGGTGGCTCTTGGGTCAATCGAGTAGTATGTGTCTCATTTGTATGTGACCTTATTCACTTAATGGGGTTTGCTCATTAAGGCCATCCATTCAAGTATACCTCATGTGGAATCCTGGTGTGTTTCCTGTTGGGTATCCGCAGGTTCAGGCATTTTATTTATTTATTTATATATTTTGATTGTTATTTTACGTTGTACTCAAGAATATTTCACTTATACGACGGCGGCCAGCATTATGATG
Organism: Liolophura sinensis; assembly: GCF_032854445.1. Taxonomy (NCBI): domain Eukaryota; kingdom Metazoa; phylum Mollusca; class Polyplacophora; order Chitonida; family Chitonidae; genus Liolophura; species Liolophura sinensis. Next base: position 16,157,379 of record NC_088299.1, on the reverse strand, counting down.
GGAGGAAACCGGGCAGAGCCCGGAGTAAACCCACGACCATTTTGCGACCATGCCGCGGGTTGCTGGCAGACCTTCCCACTTACGGCCGGAGAGGAAGCCAGCATGAGCTGGACTTGAACTCACAGCGACCGCATTGGTGAGAGACTCCTGGGTCATTACACTGCGCTATCGCGCTAACAAACTGAGCCACGGACAGGTTCAGGCATCGCCCTTGTTGGCACTCCGTGGTGGGTGGGGAACACATGGGGTGAATTCGTATTTAATATTTATTATGACTTCCTAAAACCTTTCATCAAACGTTTCAAATCTATCTATCCGGTCTTCCGCTCAGCCCACGTCAGGTGCTGATAAAAAGAGGAAGTTAGAAGTTTTATCTGATTCACTTGATAATAGACAGGACAACTGACCGGCTTTTATCGTCCTCTCCACTAAGCGTGAACAAAAGCCGGCCTCTAAAATCCATCCTTTTTTGTTATAAAGGGCATTAAAAGGAGCAGTAGGGAGTTTGGAAAACTGTTAAAAAAATATGACCCGGGGACATTCTTATCGAATGTTTCCGGAAACAACAATCTAAAAATTTATTATCATTAAACAAAATCTCTGATATACCTATTTATACATCCCCTCACAATTCCCTAAACAGCTGTCAGGGAATGATACGTGATAGGGATGGTGATATCATAGTCTTAACTGAAGAAGAAATCTGTACAGAATTAAAACCACAAGGTGAGTAAAATGTTTCATAACCAAAAAAAGTTGGCAGCATCATCAAATTAAATACTTACCTTTTGACATTTAATATTACCTTTCTAACGTCACATATCTACCTTGGCCCGTATAGGGTTAATGTAGATTTATATATCCCTAATCCTACACGATGTTTTACTTGCCAAAAATTTGGTCACAGCAATGGACAATGTAAAAATAAACTGGTTTGCTTCAGATGCGGCAGTGAGGGTCATGATGGTTTGACTGCAGCAACACAGTTAAGTGTTGCATCTGCAGTGGAGATCACATGGCCTCCTTTAGAGACTGTCAGCTTTTCGTGAAGGAAAAACAATATATCATATCAGGAAGCCCGAAAATTAGTCTCACCCTCGAATACTTCTCCGCAGACTTCGTTTGCCAATGTGGTCAAGCGAATAGCATCGTTGCTACTCAAACCTCCTTGACTTGGCCCATCGGAAACGACAAACCTAGTTCTATATATATAGAACCTGCTGATCAACCTGTCCGTCATTCCTGCTCAACCCAGACCACTGCAGTACAGCAATTGTACAGAAAGTAAATATTACACAAAAAACTGATAAGCCTGAAAATGGTCAAAACAAAACTGCCAGAACTAAGTCTCGAAACAAAAGTCATAATGAAAAGAATAAACCTACTGGTCCCACGGAGTGTCCCTCTAAGGCTACCAAGGACCCTGTCCAAAATTTTAACAGGTTTGGATAGTTGGAGGACGTTGGTCCTTTCTCAGATGCGGATGTGATGGATACATCACTCACGTCAGGGAGATCTTCCAGCCGATCTCCAAGGAAGTGTCGTCCTCGGTCCAAACATAACGATAAATCCCCATACGCCTTCCACCATAATGTCTTCTTTAAACAAAATTATACAGTGGAATTGTCGAGGTCTTATTTTATTGAAAATTTTATTGAAATAACATAGCTAGTTCAATCTTTAAATCCAGTTGCCTTGTGTCTTTCAGGAAACAAACCTGAAGACATCTGACAAAGATAAAAACATTCTTAAAAATTATTCACTTCATAGCACCTATTGTATTGAAGAAGAGCGAGCTGCAGGCGGCTCCTCGATATTCATAAACAACAGTATTATCCACAGCCCAGTTGCTCTGCATAAAGAGCGTCAGGCTGTGGCCGTTCGTGTTTCATTACGTGAAACAATCACATTATGTTCGGTGTGTATACCTCCGGACACTTCTTTGTCAGCTTTTAATTCCCATAACCCCCTTTGGGGCAGTAATAACATAAATAATAAAGGCAAGATGGTGGAAGACTTCTTACCTAAGGGAGAACTGTGTTATTTCAATGATGGTTCTAATACTTGTTTACATCCGGGTAACGGCACTTATTCTGCTATCGATGTCACTATCACAGATCCATCACTTCTCCCGAATTTTTCTTGGAAGGTGCATGGCGATCTATGTGAAAGTGATCATTTTCCTATTATCCTAGAGCATATCACTTCTAATTCTTCAGAACGTGTAGCTAGGTGGAAGCTCGATAAAGCAGACTGGATCGCATTTGAGATGTTCTGTGAGGCTGATATCACTCTAGAGACTCTCAATGCAGCGGATGATCCTATATTAAAATTTAACGAACTTGTTTTACGAGCTACCTATAGAACTATCCCTAAAACCTCGACAAATCCAAAATCAAAAAGTAAACCCTGGTATAATAAGGACTGTCGCAAAGCCATTAAGGACCGCAAATAGACCGAGCGAAATTTTAATATATGTCTCAATTATAATAACCAGGTTCGTATTTTTAGAGCTAAGGCTCGTCGATTACTCGAGTCCAAGAGACGATCTTGTTGGCGGAACTTTGTTTCCAGCATTACGTCGAAACATCCATGTGTAAGGTCTGGTTCAGAAGCTTAAGGGCAAAAACAACAAAGCAAATGTTCAGCTTTTAAAAGATGGAGATAATATATTAACTTCTCCACCCGATATAGCTAATAAATTAGCTGAGACAATTTCCAAGAAATCTTCTTCTGAGAATTATACTTCAGAATTCCAACATATTAAAAACCAGACTGAGAAAATTAAATTGCCCTTTTCTTCTAAGAATTTAGAAGATTATAATCGTCCTTTTAATATCGAGGAACTTAAAACTGCATTGAAAAATATAAACGTCATGTCCGACATTCATATACCATTCGTAGTCCGTAAAGGGCATTCCAAGTCGATAATGGCAAGATCCATTTCCAAAAACAACGTTTAACACTAACTCCCAAAGACAAAGGTATGTAAGAAATTATACAAATAAAAAATAAAGCCGGTAACACACAAGAGAGAAGCGGTCATCAGTTTTCAATGATGCCGAGCAGACAATGGATATTCCAGGCGTGAATTCCATATCAAAGTTCAAATTCGTAGTCCGTGAATGAGTTCCATGTCAAATAAGTATCTCAGTCGCGCTTTGATTGCAACTGTTCATAAAGGCATCATGCTGATGTAATGAGCATGGCTACCTTTACGGCCCCTAGCCCCAGGTTAAGCGGTATTAGATACAGTTTAAAAATGACGAGCTTTACAGACCTTAACCGAACTGATTGTGATTCAAAAGTAACGGACGATCACGTCTTTCCCGTGAATATGTAAAGATCCCATTCTACAAGAGGCGCCATCTATGATGTTACACATGACATACAAGATAGACGGTTACACTGGGCAACCAGCGTCATCTATGTTGTTAAATACCATGTACGTAATAGATATGTACATAGGGATAACAGCACCGTCTATGTGGTTGATCACAATGCAGATCACCAGAGATTCTGAACGCTCTGTCCATACCTGCCAACGAGAGTGTTATACTCATCGTAACATTTGAGAAACTTAGAATGAATGCGTTTGATGGAGTATCCTTGGCAAACTAGTTTTTGAATTAGCAACTTGTGACGCAGATTAAAGTCATCACAATCAACGCAAGGTCTGACAAATGCTACAAGGCGAGATATGTATACGCAATATGCAGGACCCTTTGGTATATTGTTATCTAAATAAGGATAATTTACATTATCAAAGTTGAAATTATCCCTTTTGTTGTAAAGGCGGCGTGAAAGTAGACCTTGTTCGTCTTTGTACAGATATAGATCCAAATAAGATGTACCATCAGGGCTATCTGTTGTCTCCTTTAAATCCAATGAAGGCGGATAGATTTCCTTCACTGCTTCAGCAATATGGGGGTTATTTAATGCCAGTAGATCATCAATATACCGCATGGTAAATGAAAAGGGTCGAGCTTTAAAGATATTACTTTTAAGTAATTTCTGCATACAGTCGTATTCATATGATAACGGATATAGGTCTGCCAAAAGAGGCGCTCAACTGTTACCCATTGGAATACCTATGCACTGTTGGTAAATGGTATCCCCGAATTTCACATAGATGTTATTAATGAGAAATTCAAGTAATTCAATAAATAATGTAACATCCCGTGAGTGGTAACCTTTATGAATAGTTTAAACTAAAGAAAGCCCTATTGCTTTTGACGTTAATGTAACGGTGACCTGTTTTAGTAAATACCGAGACAATTAACGACGATATTTTTTCAATAAGATCTTTGTGAGGAATCGTAGTATAGAGAGTAGAGAAATCCCACGTGGATACGTCTTTGTACGGTATATGCATATGAGCATCAAGTTCTTCTGTAAGGCGTTTGGAGTTGTTAAGAATCCACATGCAGTTGACACCTGAATTTTTTGTTATGGCACAACAATACTTATTCCAAAATGACTTTACTTCTTGTAACGCTCTCGTAAGTAGGGTTGACAAGAGTTTGGTGGTACGACTTCTTGAATCCGCAACAAATCGAGCCTTGTATGGGGATTTATGCATTTTAGGAATCCGGTAAAGTTGTGGTATTTCTGTATGACGGGTAGGTATATTGATGTGCCTTTCTTTAAGAAAGGTTTTGTTTGTTAAATAGTTCCTCCAGAGTACACGTTGTAGCAGAATACATAGATGTTGTTGTAGATGTACATAGCGTTTGAACAAGAATTTGACATTAATTCTTGCAAATAAAGATGACATTATTAGGAGCCTTGTCTGCTACAGTGATTATAAATGTACTATGAAGGTCAGCGAGTGTTTCTTGCACAGTGGGATAATTCAGAACCTGTTTAACTTAATAATATTAAGGTCACCAGTCAGGACATGTTTACATTTGTCGTAGGTAAAAACTGAGGATTCACAATCACAGTTATAACCGCCAGAAGTATACGTCGCCATTTCGAACTGCTTGATGGCCTGGGAATAATTGAAAATTTTGGAAGCGATAGGCTATTTATATTCATAGGATATGCAAGGTGGCTCTTGGATATTAAAATAGTTAGGCACAACACTACGAACATCAGGTTCATTAAAAATGCGTGGTAGGTGAATTAAATCAAGGCCACTGTCTAAATCAAGGCCCATGATACTGCTTGTGGTCCTGATAACGTATATTATAAGTTTCTGAATCTATTTACCACCTGAGCCACTGGAGACTCTCTTGGACTTGCTTAATGATATTTGGATAACTGGTAATTTTCCACCATCATGGAGGGAGGCGTGTATTATCCCGGTTCCCAAACCGGGTAAGGATCATACTGATCCAAATAATTACCGTCCCATAGCTCTAACCAGCTGTGTCTTTAAGACTATGGAATGGATGATCATCGACAGACTTGTTTGGTTTCTTGAAACCAACAAACTTTTATCTAATATTCAATATGGTTTTCGTCAAGGTCGATCTACTTTAGATCACCTTGTTCGATTCAAAACTTTTATTCGTGATGGTTTTGTTAATAATGAACATGTGTGGATATTTTTCGATCTTGAAAAGGCCTACGACACCACATGAAAATATGGTATTTTAAAAGACGGATATGGGATTAAAAGGTCGCTTACCTTTATTTATATCTTAATTTTTATCTGATCGTCAGTTTAAGGTAAGGGTTTGGTCCACTCTTTCTGACTCTGCAGGAAATGGGTGTACCCCAGGGCAGCATTCTATCACCAACTCTGTTCAGCATAAAAATAAATAGCCTAGCAAAAACATTAACATCTGGAACAGATGGTTCTTTATACGTGGATGATTTCATTATATGCTACCGAGCTAAAAATATGAATAACATCGAACGTCAGTAGCAGCTTTGTCTCAATAAGATCGTGAAATGGGCAACTAAAATTGTTTTAGATTTTCAACGTCTAAAACCGTCGGAATGCATTTTTGTAACAAACGGAAACTTCATCTTGACCCCGAGCTTAATTTTTGCGGTGAACAGGTTAAAATTGTTGGAGTAACAAAATTTTTAGATATAATATTTGATAGTAAGCTATCTTTTACATCTCATATAAAAATGCTTAAAGCTAAATGTACAAAGGCTCGCGATATAATTAAGGTCGTATCTAGCACCGGTTGGGGTGCTGACCTATCTGTTTTACTTAATTTACATCGTTCTTTTCTTCATCTTGACCCCGAGCTTAATTTTTGCGGTGAACAGGTTAAAATTGTTGGAGTAACAAAATTTTTAGATATAATATTTGATAGTAAGCTATCTTTTACATCTCATATAAAAATGCTTAAAGCTAAATGTACAAAGGCTCGCGATATAATTAAGGTCGTATCTAGCACCGGTTGGGGTGCTGACCTATCTGTTTTACTTAATTTACATCGTTCTCTGGTGAGGTCTAAATTGGACTATGGATCCATCATTTACGGTTCCGCTAGGAAGTCGTACATTAAAAGGTTGGATTCTGTTCATCACCAAGGTTTAAGGCTCAGCCTTGGTGCTTTTAGAACCTTTTAGAACAGTACAGAGTTTATACGTGGAGGCTAATGAGCCTTCTTTATATAACCGACGTATTAAACTGAGCCTTCAATATGCTACAAAGCTTAAAGCTTATCCAACAAACCCTGCCTACGACTGTGTTTTCAATCCATCTTATGTAGATAAATTTAATGAATGTCCTAACAAGAACCCTCCGTTTGGTATTGTATACGGGACCATATGGGAAGCTAACATCAAACTGGAGGATATAGTTCCGGTGTCTTTTCCGGAGACTCCTCCCTGGCACCTTCCACACCCTAAACTAATATTTGATGTACGTAAATATAATAAATCAATTACAAGTCCTCTTATAATTCAGCAAAGTTTTGCTGAAATCAAGGCTAATTATATGGATTATAAATTTATATATACTGACGGCTCAAAGGATAGGGACAGGGTTGCGGCTGCGGCTGTCTTGGAACAGCGGGTCACTTCTCTTCGTCTTCCACCTTCATCTTCAATCTTCTCCCGGCCGTAAGTGGGAAGGTCTGCCAGCAACCTGCGGATGGTCGTGGGTTTCCCCCCGGGCTGTGCCCGGTTTCCACCCACCATAATGCTGGCCGCCGTCGTATAAGTGAAATATTCTTGAGTACGGCGTAAAACACCAATCAAAAAAAAAAAAAAAAAAAAAAAAAAAATCAATCTTCTCTGCAGACGCCAGGGCTATACCCCTCACCTTATCATATGTGGGCATGCCCAGAGGGCAGTGATATGCAGCCACTCGCTGTCTTGCCTTCTGGCAATTCAAAATAATAATTTTAAAAATCCATTGATACTTGAGATAATAGCCAAACATAGAAAACTAATTAAAAGAGGTAAAGATATTATATTCTGTTGGAAACCAAGTCACATTGGTATCCATGGAAACACAGTCGTGGACAGGGAAGCGAAAGCTGCCCTGTATAAACCTGTATTTCGGGTTAAAACCCTGTATACTGGCATAAAGTCTAATATTCTTAAATATATTCGTCGCCTTTGGCAGGGTCTTGCAGGCTTATAATAAACTGCATGCAACTCATCCTGTCATTGGCTACAATGCCTAAACTTGTGAAATGTCTCCAAGAGACCAAGTAGTTTTAACGAGGTGTCGTATTGGGCATTCTCATCTGACACACAATTTCATACTAGATGGGAGCAGTGCTCCCGAGTGTGTTGGATGTGACGCCCAATATGGCATCAAACATATCTTGGTTGACTGTGTAGACTTTGCCCATGTTCGGCAGAGATTCTACACGGTCAGCTCTATAGATGATTTGTTTGACAGCATCGCTGGCGATCCACTTCGGGTAACATATCCTGTTAAACTGCAGAGTTCTGCACTCCTTGTAACTATCTGTATAAAAATAGATTAACCAGCGTTATAAGTTACAAGTGTTCAACTTAGTGGGATATGTGTCATAATTGTCCCTCTATGATTTCTTGAAAGTGTATAGCCAAATGTCAAACAAGTATTTTGTTTATTTATTTTATTTATTTGTTTGATTGGTGTATTACGCCGTACTGAAGAATATTTCATTTATACGACGACGGCCAGCATTATGGTGGGAGGAAATGGATGGAAACCTACGACCATCCGCAGGTTGCTGCCAGACCTTCCCACGTACGGGTAGCCAGCATGAGCTGCACTTGAACTCAGAGAGACCGCATTGGTGAGAAGCTCTTATGTCATTACGCTGCGCTAGCGAGCTAACCAATTGAGCCACGGAGGTATGCACATGTACACGTTTCCTCTTTTGGATACGCGTGTGCTTACTGATTAGGAAACATGTCATTGTTACCTTGAAAAAGAAACACAAGGCATACTTAGACAGTGCTAACTGTTTAGGAAACTATGCATTTCCCCCAGGTTATGCTTCATTTTGATCATCCATGACTTGGCCTAACATAGTCTAACACTAGTGCCACTATGTCCTCTAAACTGGGTGATAATCGAAGGACTTTGTGTTCGAAACCTGTATGTTTTAAATAAAAACGTTGGCATGCTTTAACTGCGGAACTAACAGTATTCGTTCGAGTATAGATGTCCACATATCCATAGCGCAAGTTAAGATAGCTAAATTATCATAGGTTCATACACCTGTTTCGACTTTAGCTTGTGAGCCTCTCACCAATGAGATCGCTATTAGATAGTCCAGTTCCAGTTACAGCATTCAGCATACCTTGTACCTATTGTGTACGTCATGCTGACAGCTCATTTCATTTGGGAACATGAGCGTTGAAGAGGAGGTCTGTTTATAGTAAATAGAGACTTCAAAAAAACACTTTTTTCATCTTTACTGTATGTCACAATGATGAGTAAAAAAATTGTTTTCCTGAATCTGCCTTGAAAAAGAATTTTTTTCTCTTTAATGATAACTATCTATTAAATTGACTTTTTAAACAATTATCTTTTCGCGTGTCCTTTCCACGATTCCGTAAAAAAAGCTCAAAATGATCGGGGAAAAGGTTGAAGTATTGACCATGATCACAACACTGGCCTGTGGTCTTCAGACCAAATTGTGGACACAGTGAGATTTATACCGACATATACCTGGCTATGGCAAGCCAAACGTTGCAATAATCAAGAACAAGAAAAATTGTTTATTAAATATGAAAACCATACATGCAATAAAAAATCATGTTTAGTAAAGATAAAATCGTACGTTTTATTAAAATCATGCTGTTGTTTACTATATTAATACATTTGAACAGACTTTTATATGATTTTTCATTTTGAAACGTAAAAATGAATGAAAGACGGAAGATTTAGTGCATTGGTTTGCATGCATGCAGTTGTGAAAATACGCTTTCAGTATCTGGATTCCAACAGCCAATGGACGCCTATCACATGAGTTTCTTTCTTTATTTATTTAATTGAAGTTCTAAGCCGTACTCAGCATTATAGTGGAAGGAAACCCGGGGAAGAACCCGGGGGGAGTTCACAACCATCCGCAAGTTGCTTAAATACCTTCCCACGCACAACTGTAGGGGAAGACACGATGAGCTAGAATTGAACTCACAGCGATCGTTTTGTTGATATGAGGGAATCTTATATATTATACAAGTTTTAAATGTAGAGCTACAAAATCAGTCTACAGGGGGTTTGTATGTCTGTTGTAGACACGAGTGAAATTCAACAGAATTTCTTTCTCGAAGTACATGTGCACTCAGTCTAACGATAGTTCTATTCAGCATTCCTCAGCTAACATATCTATTAGGAAACATGTTGTGCTCTTGGCGAGCGTTTTAGTGTGGGTGACACAGGTATTCCATTGTTGTCGTGTGGTAACACACATAGTTCATTGTTGTCGTGTGGTAACACACATAGTCCTTTGTTGTCGTGTGGTAACACACATAGTCCATTGTTGTCGCGTGGTTACACACATAGTCCATTGTTGTCGTGTGGTAACACACATAGTCCATTGTTGTCGTGTGGTAACACACATAGTCCATTGTTGTCGTGTGGTAACACACATAATCCTTTGTTGTCGTGTGGTAACACACATAGTCCATTGTTGTCGCGTGGTTACACACATAGTCCATTGTTGTCGTGTGGTAACACACATAGTCCTTTGTTGTCGTGTGGTAACACACATAGTCCATTGCTGTCTTGTGGGGACACAAATAGTACATTTTTGTCTTGTGGGGACACAAAGTGTCCATTGCTGTCTTGTGGGGACACAGACTGTCCGTTGTTGTCTTGTGGGGACACAGGCAGTCCATTGCTGTCTGGTAGGGACACAAAGAGTCCATTGCTGTCTTGTGGGGAGACAGACTGTCCGTTGTTGTCTTGTGGGGACACAGACGGTCCATTGCTGTCTTGTGGGGACACAAATAGTACATTGCTGTCGCGTTATTACACATATAGTATATTGTTGTCGTGTGGTTACACATATAGGCCATTGTTGTCGTGTGGGGACACAGTTAGTACAATGGTGTCGCCTGGTGACATATAGTCCATTATTGTCGCGTGGTTACACAGATAGTCTATTGTTGTCGCGTGGTTACACAGACAGTACATTGTTGGCTTGTGGGCACTCAGATGGTACATTGCTGTCTTGTTGGGACACAGATATTCCATTGTTGTCATGTGGTTACATAGATAGTACATTGTTGCGGCGTGGGTACACAGGTATGTAGTTACCAAGTGAACTTCCACCTTGTGGTTAGAGAACTAGTGGATTTTTGCCATGTAGCTACACAGACAGTGCATTGTTGTCGCCTGGTAACACAGATAGTGCGTTGTTGCAATGTGGTTACGCTGATGGTACATTGTTATCATAGGGCTACACAAATGGTACATTGTTGTCAAATGATTACACAGATAATACATTGTTGTCGTGTGGTTACACAGGTAGTACATTATTGTCATGTGGCTACACGGCTAGTGTATTGTTGTCGAGTGATTACACAGATAGTGTATTGTCGTCGAGTGGTTATGCAGATAGTGTGTTGTTGTCGCGTGGTTAGACAGATAGTGTATTGTTGTCGAGTGGTTACACAGAAAGTGTCATGTTGTCGAGTGGTTACACAGATGGTGTTATGTTGTCGAATGGTTACACAGATAAAGTAACCTTGTCGAGTGGGACTTGATTCCGAAATGCCCCAGATTCTGAGAGATAATAAGGCCTTATGGCTAAACTACGTGTACCTGAAATTGAGCCTTCTTACGCTGCTGCGGGCCTCCGTGGCACAGTTGATCACTGAGTAATGACCCAGGAGCCTCTCACCAATACGGTCGCTGTGAGTTCAGCTCATGCTGGCTTCCTCTCCGGCCGTACATCTTCCAGCAACCTGCGGATGGTTGTAGGTTTCCGCCGGGCTCTTCCCCATTTCCTCCCACCACAATGCTGGCCACCGTCGTATAAGTGAAATATTCCTGAGTACGGCGTAAAGCACCAATCAAATAAAAAGTAAATAAATAAATCTCACATATGAGACCATATTCTACCTCCATGATGAGACTGGTACACACAGTCATCAGTGGCAATCAGTAGCACATGTCATACAGTGTCACTGGCGTTTTACACGCATGTATATATGCTCCTATATATATATACAGATTGTATGCCCTTCTCTGCTTCAGATGTTTTCTCTGTCTGCTGGAGTCAACACCTGGATATCAGTGTAACTGTGGCCCAGTCCTGGCTAGAGCACGGGCTACAGCAGGGAAGTCTGTACAGTCAACCATACCCAATTCCTGTTTACTAAAGTTTCTTTCATAAGTGCCCACAACAAACTGTTTGCGCCATGGATGTGAAAGTGGACATGGAGCCAAGAGCTGATGCTGATAGTAAAATGCTTAACGGCCACGGTGATGCTTCGGAGGATGATGACCAGTACTCTGTATGTCCGAAAGTATCGCGTACCAGCCCACGTGACACCGAGATGGCCGGCGAAGGTGACACAGACACCGGGGCTGAAACCAAGTGTTCGGCTTGCTTCAGACGCACAGAGAAAGTGTACGACCGTCTACGCTCAGCTCTTGTCCGCCACAAGCCGCTATTGTTCAGAGGCGTTATGATAGTCTTCGCACTACTGTGGGTGGTTTACCTCATATTCGCAATTATCATTCGGCGGGATAAGGCCGTACCCATCTTGATATTGTCCATATGCGTGCTCCTGGTGTTCGGCTGGAAACAGTTTAGAAGACTGGTGGGTGATAAGATTGTAAGGGAACTTAAAGCTCACTGTGTGTGTGAGGACAGGACGAAACTGTGGGTAAAGAGGTAAGTACATCATCATCATCTTTGCCATCACCTTATCGTCAGTGTGTTACGTTGTAGCCAATAGCATTATCATTCTCTGCAACGCCAGTATCATCAAGTTATAGCCAATAACATTATCATCCACCTCGTCGTCAATATCATCTTCATCGTAGTTTCAAAAAATTGCCATAGTTGAGATATTAATTATCGTAATTATCGTCATCATTAGTGTCATTAACATTATCGTCCTTCTCATATATCATCTTCATTCATCGTCATTATCGTAATTATCGTCATTATCAATGTCGGTAACATTATTGCTGAACACGATATGTTTTAGTTGTATTTTGGAACTGGGACTGGAACTTATGTGAAAATTGTAGGCTTACTGTCACTGAGACCTTGGTGACAGCGCTCAGTGGTGCTTGTGTAGAGATATTCTATACAGATGTGATGTTATTGCGACAGATATGAATAACTGCGGGCTTACATCATATCTCAAAAGTTAATCGGTATCTTGCCAAAGGTCCGTGGTTTACCTCCAGCACTCCGGTATGCAGTCAGAGTATAACATTTTGTCACACGGCGTTATTCGCTAGGTGAATATATAGATATGGACGCTGATGTTAAGGCCTTCGGTCAATTATATAACCGCTTACCAGGTGGATGACCCTGATCAAACACCTCAAGCTCAGGTGATAACCTTTACTTAAACACCTCAAGCTCACACAGTGAAGTTATAGATATGAACGCTCATGTCACATGTAGAAAGCGTGTCATCAGAGATAAACATGATCTGTGTTACCAATTAAGAGACATTTAGGTGACATCAACATGACATTACCAGCGGCATGGCATTTAGGTGGTATCAACACGACATTAACAGTGACGTAGCATTTAGTTGACATCAACATGACATTGCCAGTGACGAGGCATTTAGGTGACATCAACACGACATTACCAGAGACATTTGGGTGACATCAACATGACATTGCCAGTGGCGTGGCATTTAGGTGACATTAATATGACATATTAATGTCTCGTCACTGGTAATACCATGTTGATGTCACCTGAATGTCTGACGAGGCATTTAGGTGACATCAACACGACATTACCAGAGACATTTGGGTGACATCAACATGACATTACCAGTGACGTGGCATTTAGGTGACATTAATATGACATATTAATGTCACCTAAATGCCACGTCACTGGTAATGTCATGTTGATGTCACCCAAATGTCTCTGGTAATGTCGTGTTGATGTCACCTAATATGACATATTAATGTCACCTAAATGCCACGTCACTGGTAATGTCATGTTGATGTCACCCAAATGTCTCTGGTAATGTCGTGTTGATGTCACCTAAATGCCTCGTCAGACATTCAGGTGACATCAACATGGTATTACCAGTGACGAGACATTTAGGTGACATCAACATGACATGGCCAGTGACATTTAGGAGACATCAACGTAGCATTACCAGTGACAAGACATTTAGGGGACATCAACATGACATTACCAGAGACATTTAGGTGACATCAACATGGCATTACCAGTGACGAGACATTTAGGTGACATCAACATGACATTACCAGTGACATTTAGGTGACACCAACATGGCATTACCAGTGAGGACATTTAGGCGACATCAACATAGCATTACCAGTGACGAGACATTTAGCTGACATCAACATGACATTACCAGTGACATTTACGTGACACCAACATGACATTACCAGAGACATTTAGGTGACATCAACATTGTGTTACCAGGGACGAGACATTTAGGTGACATCAACATGGCATTACCAGTGACGAGACATTTAGGCGACATCAACATGACATTACCAGTGACATTTAAGTGACACCAACATGACATTACCAGAGACATTTAGGTGACATCAACATGGCATTACCAGTGACGAGGCTTTAAGGTGACATCAACATGGCATTATCAGTGATGAGACATTTAGGCGACATCAACATGAAATTACCAGTTACATTTAGGTGACACCAACATGGCATTACCAGTGACATTTAAGTGACACCAACATGGCATTACCAGTGAGGACATTTAGGTGATATCAACCTGACATTACCAGATGCATTTAGGTGTCATTAACATGACATGGCCAGTGACGAGGCTTTTAGGTGATATCAACATGACACCAACAATGACGAAGCGACTCAGTGAAATATTTTTGATTATGGCGAAACACACCAGTCAAAAAAAAAATAAATAACGCCATACTCAAGAATTTTTCACTTTCAGTATATCATGATTTTATGGATGGAAGGAACCGGAGTGCCCGATGTAAACCACTGATCTTTGAGACGTTAATGATGGACTTTGCCGTGTGACGTACAAACATACACACAATATTGGTGGCAGACAAGCAGTGTTTGCTACAGCTACAGCCCCCTGCCGTCATCGCTCCCTCGCGCAGTTGATCAAGGCTCGCTTCCACGCAGAAATTGTAGGTACAAGCGATTGTAAACCCTACAATGCACCGCTTGGACTAAAGAACTGTCTCCAGACCCCACGAACAATGAGGGTGGGAAAATCTACAAAGACCCATGGTCAGTACTGGTAGGACTGTACACACGGCTACATCAGCGCCGTCGGCCGCTTGTTACCTCCAGACCCCACGAACAATGAGGGTGGGAAAGTCTACAAAGACCCATGGTCAGTACTGGTAGGACTGTACACACGGCTACATCAGCCCGTCTGCCGCCTGTTGTCTCCAAACCCCACGAACAATGAGGGTGGGAAAGTCTACAAATTCAAAGCCCAAGGCCGGGATTGAACCCGCATCTCACGTGCTTCGTTGTCAGAAGATCGAAACCCGCAGGGGCCTCGGCTAATTGTCACCGTTAAAATATATGCTATACAGAGAAAGTGTGAATCCGTAATAATCATTATACAGTAGCTGATGACCATGTCTGCATATAAAGGCATCTAGACGATGTTTATTTCTATTGCAGATGCGTTCTGTGCCTCTTAGTTGTCGGCTTACTAATTTTTATTGTCGCAGATACTGGGCGTCACGTGGAAAACATAACCTCACTAGCTGGACTGGTTGTGTTTGTTCTTATTGTGTTTATCACCTCTACCAATCCCTTTAAGGTGAGTTGGTTTAGTTGTTTTTGTGTGTACTGTGTTTATCACCTGTGCTAATCCATTCAAGGTGAGCTGGGCTGGTTGTGTTTGTGTCTACTGTGTATATCACCCCAACCAATAGCTTCAAGGTAAGCTGGTCTTGCTGTGTTTTTGCTTACTGTGTATATCACCCCAACCAGTTTCTGGCCTGGTTGTGTTTGTTCTTATTGTGTTTATAACCAGTGTTAATCCTTTCAAGGTGAGCTGGCCTGGTTGCGTTTGTTCTTATTGTGTTTATAACCAGTGTTAATCCTTTCAAGGTGAGCTGGCCTGGTTGTGTTTGTTCTTATTGTGTTTATCACCAGTGTTAATCCTTTTAAGGTAAGCTGATCTGGTTGTGTTTGTTCTTATTGAGTTTATCACCAGTGTTAATCCTTTCAAGGTGAGCTGGGCTGGTTGTGTTTGTTCTTATTGTGTTTATCACCAGTGTTAATCCTTTCAAGGTGAGATGGCCTGGTTGTTTTTGTTCATATTGTGTTTATCACCAGTGTTAATCCTTTCAAGGTGAGATGGCCTGGTTGTTTTTGTTCATATTGTGTTTATCACCAGTGTTAATCCTTTCAAGGTGAACTGGCCTGGTTGTGTTTGTTCTTATTGTGTTTATCGCCAGTGTTAATCCTTTCAAGGTGAGCTGGGCTGGTTGTGTTTGTGTGTATTGATTCATCACCTGTGTGAATTCCTTCAACGTGAGTTGGGCTAGTACTGTTTGTGTGTATTGTGTGTATCACCTCTACCTATCCCTTCAAGGTATTCACACGCAGTGGCACTAATGTCATCTGTATGCCACAATCTTTTACAACAAAACACGTAAAACTTTTTAAACAAGAAACTGATTAAGATTTGGAGCATTTCTCAAATGACAGATAAAATTTATATGGAAGAAATAAATATAAAAATAAATATGGAGCATTAAGTATAGCAGGTCATCAATTACAAATGTAACTCGCTTATGTGTGTTGACCAGGTTAAATGGCGGCCTGTACTCTGGGGACTGGGCCTTCAGTTTGTTATGGGGCTCATCATACTGAGGTGGGACAAGGGTTATCAGGCCTTCAGCTTTCTGGGGGAGCAAGTCAAAACCTTTCTGGAATATGCTGACGCCGGGTCCAAGTTTGTCTTTGGCCCGGAAACCTATCTGCTACACCCTGTAGCATTCAAGGTAGGTGTATAGCATCCAGAGGATATTTGTTCATTTACTTATTTGATTGATGTTTTACGCCGTACTCGAGAATATTTCACTTATACGACCACGGTTAGGGGGAAACACATGACCATCCGCTGGTTGCTGGCAGACATTCCCACGTACGGCCGGAAAGGAAGCCAATATGAGCTGAACTTGAAGTCACAACTGCACCATTGGTGAGAGGCTCATGGATCATTGCGCCGTGCTGGCACACTAATCATCCCAGCCACGTAGGCCACTCCAACAATTAACTTCGTAGAGTAGATAATAAGAGAGTTTCGAGTGGGAAATGTTGTGTCGTCAAAAATAAAACAGTGTTACTGCCTCATGTGACTTGTAAAATATTTTGGGCAACCTGTGCTGATATTAATTTACCGATCACCTGCCTCTCCGTGTTCCAGAGGAACAAATGACGCCTCCTCCTTTAGAACCTTTTCAAGCCCACAAAGGTTAAGCTTCTTAAATTTCTCTATAATTCGTGTTCTCTAAATTACTTTTTATGACACTTTCTGACGTCCGTGTTATAATATATGTGATTAAATATAGTAGTTTTGACAGGTCACATGATACAGTTTGACTTTTTCTGTCTTTATCGATAAAACGGTTCGCACTCAAAACTCAGACATTTACTTATATTGCATTACATATATCGGATGAGAAAGGAAAAGTAGTAAACCTCTTAAATTCGTATTTATTCAAAATGTTTTAACATAACTATTTGATATTGCACAAATATGATTTCTTGAATTTTACGCACCCTTTTGTGAAAATGTCAACATATTATGTAAAATAGTATTAAAACAGCTACAAATTTCTTTACTGAAAACTAAACTGTTAAGTAGTTAAGCTGGTATTATATTATGCATTCTGAGTCATTGTAGAATAGATTATGTAACTGCGACTTAATACTACGATACTGATAAAACAATACCCCCTTTCACCAAACAAGTATTCTGTTGAAATAGAGTTAATCTGTCTTGTATAACGTTATAAGTCATAATAATAACATAATCTTATCCACCGTCTTACAGAAAGCACGGCATTCTGTTAGTTTAGCAGATCAGTTTTTAGAGTCACAACTGGCCCTATTCGCAAACAATCTTTGCAGAATACAAAAGAGACATTTTACCCAAGCAAATACTACTGTAAGGCCTGTCCTTGTGTTAGAACTGAGAATTACTTACAGAGAAATGAGAAAGTTTTGTTGACTTTTCCAAAGTGGAGAAGTGGCAAACCAACACAGGCATCAAAACGAACCACTAATAGTTACAGAAGTGGACCTTATGAACTATTTTCGTAAGTTTGGCTGCATGTGACGTCACAAGCTTTTCTTGGCTCCAAAGTATCTAAATGTAGACGATTTGAACAGTGCTGTGCGTGCAATAGTGCATCAAACGCCAAGGTTAAAAAAGTTTCACCACCAGAAATATGAACACAATTATTTCAATAAAATTTAATTCTGTCCAATACAATCCTTTTTAAAAAAATTGTACTCCTCAGCCTGTTTGGGATAAGTACTGCCATAACCTTGTCTGTCCGTCTTTGTGTATTGTTCAAACTAGTCGTATTTCGTGGCGTTAAACTAAATTTCATAAAAACTCAACTTCTCTGTAAACGAAGTTAAGACGATGAGAACCAGCGATACTTAAGCTGAGCAAAATTACCAATCGCCCATTTCAAAGGTTTCGGGTGACAATTCCGTTCTATCGGGGGATGGCTTGTTCGCATCTTAGACGCCAAATATGGGGGAAACCCTATTTTTAAAATTTCAGTGTAAGTTGACTAGAAATTAATAAAGGGGCTGTATATTTTAGCACGGTTCCGTAAATGAGAAGTACAAAACTTGGTCAAAGCACTCATGAAAGTTATATGGCCATGAAAGAGATGGTTTCTTACTAATAACCCTCCAAAAATGCACTCTTGATCAAAAACGCCAATTTTTGGATCAAACGAGGAACTGCGTTTTTTAATTTACAGTATGAAAATCAACGTTAACCAAAAAATATCTTTACCAAAACTTTCCTGTGTGTATTTCTATCCGCTGTTAAAGTTTCGTTTTGGTTAACGTTTGTCTTCATATGTAAAAAATAAACTTTATAATGTGATGAGTTTTTTCATACTTTGGCAACTTTAAAATCCGTATATTTGCCACAGTTTCCAGTCATCCTTCATAGCACAGTGAATTAAACAATTCAGTCAGGAGAACAGGGGTTTTTTTTATCTCGAGTTCGAATCTGCGGGGTTTTTTTTCATTGGCAACATACTTTTTGTATGAGTAAAGATGTAGGCTGTATTTCATTAAGTAAGTGTTATCATGAATCATGGATAATCATGACGAATGAATAATTGTTAAGCCATGATATTACGTAATGTGTGGCAACTACAGCGAAATCATACTTGAATCCTGGTTGAGAGCACATGTGGCTCTCTAATTGTCATCAACATCGACATGTTATGAGTTACGGAAGTATAAGGCTGAACATTTGTTATATATGTATTTAATTGATTGGTACATAACTGCGTGATCAAGAATGTTTCAGAAAGCTACATTTGTGGTGCAGTGATCTTCCCCATTCTACACTGTCTAATGCGAAAAAAGATATTTCAGTGTGACTGCAACAGGCTAACAGTTTTTAGATTTTATGACCTATGCATTGCTTCAGTGTATTCTTGCTGTATAACAGGAAAAGAAAATGCAAAACAGAATTGAAAAAAGAAATTGCATGACGCGTGTATCAGGAGCTGTCACTCAGAGCTATAGTTAGTTTCGCTTCTTGAGGTGCACGGGTTTTTTGCACTGGGGCTGACTCCCCGCTTTACCATACCGGTCCTTTGTATCACGCGTGAGTTTGGTAAAGGTTATTTTATTACGAATGTTGTTTGTATAAGCGGGCTAACGGTCCTCGCGACGTGCCTTTTTGGCCAACTTATGGTTCTTGAAGCCGGATCGAAGTAACTCACAACAAAAGAAGTAATAGTTTGTGACTGACTGAGATTGTATTATCAACGATAAATGGACACTGACAAAAATCCTCTCTCTTCTCATCTGTCTTCTCTCTACTTAT
Source organism: Liolophura sinensis (assembly GCF_032854445.1). NCBI lineage: Eukaryota > Metazoa > Mollusca > Polyplacophora > Chitonida > Chitonidae > Liolophura > Liolophura sinensis. The sequence goes on along the minus strand of NC_088299.1, from coordinate 16,137,723 downwards.
TGGCACAAATATTTGGCCTTATACATAACTGGACAACATTCCAGAAAAAGTGTAAAACCAACACTTAGTGACAATCATAATAATTGACGCACAATATTTAATATGTTGATGTCTTTTAAATGACTAAGACTATTCTGATGCTAGATTATATGTAAAAATGGAGCCCCATATTCAAAATTAGACTACAGTTCTAGGAATAACCGCATTATTTTAAGAAAATAAGGCCACACAAGAATCAACGTTCAGAAGACACGCAAGTATTAACCCACCAGAAGATTACCAGTTTTAAATCTCTAAGATGAAAAATAATTTTGGTTAGAAAATCATATACATGCGCTACAAACTTCAACTAACACATCCAGCATAGCAGATATTATTGATCTCAAGAACATTTTACCCCCAAAATAAAATCGCATTGTACACATCTGTTAAGTAGTCTGAAGAATGCGTCATACAAGTTCAAAAATACACAAATACATTGATCTTCACCATACTGGAAAACGAACAAACAAAAGTCAATTAAGATATCTGGAAAATAGTTAACCTAAGATCTCTATCTCAAGATTTAAAATTTGTTAACAACTTGGAGCATGTTTCCAGTTGTAAACCTTCATAATAATTAAGCACGCTGAAAACAAAGCTGGTCAGCTCTTTGTTATATTTAAGTGGTTGTTCTGGTCAAGTTTACACTGGTATGTCAACAACGCTGCTAAACTGTTTATGTTGTTAAAACTGCCATATACGTTCAGAAAATGCTATTTTCTGTTATAAAACGGTGTCAGTGGAATTCCCCTTATCAATATACTCAATATACTGTAGAACTATTCGATCTTTCTTAACCCGAGAAGATCTACATGGCTGTTGAGACTCAGATCCAGGCCTGCTGACCTCGCTAACGAGCTCCTCCGTACCCATATGATCAGCCTGATCAGGTGTGTAGGAAGGCACCTGCTCATTCAGATCAAGGATGTCGTCATATCCAGATGGTGAACAGATTGGATTAGTTGGCGTCTTGCTTGCTACAGTGGAGTGAAACGTAGGGCATGGGGATGAGCGATGTCAAACTTAACGGTTGATTACGTGGAGCGGTGGAAGGCATGAGAATATATTACGGAGTATTTGTCAACACATAAGGATCCTCGTCCAGGTCAGAATCGGATTCAGATCCTGAGTTGACGCACGACTCTGCTGTTCTGGTACTGGAGCGGGTTTGTGGTTTGTTGTACTTGACCGATTCCTCAACTTCCGCAACAACTGGCAAAACCCACAAGGGAGCAACATGTTACGATGAAGGGTCCGACATGTACCCGATTGGCCATCCTCGGACCGAACAAAATATACAGCATCATCGTTAAACTTTTTCTCCATAATTCTCCACAACAGAGATCTGCTCCTCCCACTTATCAGCTAACTTGTGTTTGCAACGCATGTGCAAATTTCTCAGCAGAACACGGTCTCCAGGCTCTAACACAGCTTCTCTGACTGTTACCATGAGCTTGAAGGTTTGCTCTTTCAGAGGCCATTTTATACGCGTGCTGCAATCTGTCCTTCAGGTTTGCGACATACTGAGAATGGGTTTGAACAGAGTGACCGAAAGGTTCAATACCTAAACAGACGTCTACAGGAAGACGAGATTCTCGTTCAAACATCAAGAAAAATGGGGACATACCCGTGGCGTCATGTTTAGCACAGTTATAAACATGCACCAAAGGTTTCACAAATAGTCACCATTGGGGCTTCTGCTGATCGCTTAAAGTCCCCAACATAAATTTATTACGGAGTGTCCGGTTCAACCGTTCACACAGACCATTAACTTGGGGGTGATAAGGACTCGTTCGAGTTTTCTTTATACCCACAATCTTACATAGCTCTGCTATCAAATTTGACTCGAAGTCGCGGCCTTGGTCAGAATGAAGAAATTTAGGGAATCCATAATGGATAAAGAAATTTTCCTAAAATACTTTGGCGACGGTAAGAGCTTTTTGATCTTTCGTAGGATAGGCTTGAGCATATTTTGTGAAATGGTCTGTAACTACAAGGACATTTCTGATGTCTTTATCATCTGGCTCAGCGGCCAAGAAATCTATGCAGACCATTTCCATAGGTTCAGATGATGTAATAGGGTGCAAAGGATCGGCTGCAAATGGTGCCTTTCTCCGTCTGACACATGTACTGCACTTTTTTTCAATATGTTTGGTCATAAAGGGCCAGTAAAATCTAGCCCTGGCCATGTTCGAGGGTGCGCTCATACCCAAGGTGTATGATCGTGTACACCAAATAAGGCCTTCTCTCTCTCCCCCTGTGGAAGAGTCAGCTGCCAGCGTTCATTGTTGTCGTGTTTAGTTACCCGATACAAAATTTCATTTCGATACATTTAAGGCGGAGGCGTTTACGCTCTCGCCGATACGCCCGCACCTCAAGCGCCTCACGTTTGAATTTCTTCCCAGTGGGAAGAGATTTCTTAGACATGAGTACCTTCATCCGGCTAAGGTGTAGCTCTTGGTTTTTGTAAGGTAGTCCAATCAGGACTGCACTGTGACCTGACCAGGCCAAGGTTCCGGCCGTTTGTAAGCATTCACTGCTAATACCAACCTGAAAAACTCAAGGGGAGCAGTTGTCTGATTGTTCCACATTGGCTGTAGTATGTACAGCGTCCGATTTTGAAATTACCTGAATGGTGTCAGAATCGAGACAAGTATCTGCCGCTTGAGATGTACCATTTAACCGTGATAACAAATCTGATATTTTGTCATCTTCTGATGAAGGTTCGTCAGAAAGGGTTTCATGGGGACGGCGTGACAGGCCATCCGTGTCAGCGTTAGCTTTACCCGCACGGTGTTTCAAAGTGAAGTTGCAAGCAGCTAAGGCCACCAACCGTCTGTGGGAGCAAGCGTCTAAATTACCTTTGCTCAGGATGTATGTCAACGGATTGTTGTCAGTGAAAATATGGAAGTCCTTGCCATACAAGTAATCCTTAAATTTCTCAGTAACGGGCCACTTGAGAGCTAAAAATTCAAGCCGATGAGCAGGGTAATGTTTTTTTCTGTCTAGTGAAACCACGAGATGCATAAGCCACAACTTTAAGATGTTCCCAATGCTTTTGATAAAGCGCAGCACCAAGCCTGACTTTACTGGGATCCGTATGGAGTACGAATGGTTTTGACCAGTCAGCATAAGCCAGAATAGATGCTGAACAAAGTACTGACTTGAGCTTGGTGAAGGCAGTCTAATGCTCCATTTCCCATACAAGCATCTCTGGGACATCTGCCTTTCTAGCCCGCTGTCGTTTGGGATTGTATCCCACTGTCAGGGCATTTAAAGGACTTGCTATCTTGGAGAAATCCTTGATGAACCGTCTATAATAGCCTACTGTGCCTAGGAAATTTTAAAGTCGCCAATTGTTTGAGGCCCCGGTCAATCCTTAATGGCAGATACCTTACCTGGGTCTGTCTCGATACCATGTTCTGAAACGATGTGGCCAAGATAGTGAACAGATGTTTGGAATAACTGACATTTATATGATGAAAGTTTCAGCCCAAACTGTCTCAGTCTATCTAACACAATGAAAAAGCGTTTTTCATGTTCTGGGGAATCTGAAAAATTATGATGTCATCTAAATACACTCTTGAAGCTCTTTGAAAGTTAAATTTTCATGCAATGTTTCACCAATCTCTGAAAAGTGGTGCGTTTGTTACCCCCTGTGGTATTCGTTCAATTTCCAAAAGACCAAAGGAGCAAGTGAAGGTCGTATATTGCTCACTTCTTTAGTCATTTCCACTTAATAATAACCAGATTTCAAGTCAAGAACACTAAACCATTTTGCGTCATGTAGAGAACCAAAGGCATCATCTCTCTTTGGGATGGTGTACGCATCTTTGATTGTGCACTGATTCAGTTTTAGATAATCTACAACCATTATCAGATCTTCAGATTTCTTTCGGACAAGTAGAACTGTAAGGGGAAGTAGACCCCGTATTACACCTCCTTGCAATAATTCCTCTAAATGGATTTTTAAGTCTAGATAATCCTTAGGATGCACTCTACGAGACCGCTCTTTAATAGGCGTATCGTCACTGGGACGAATTTTATGCTTTACACCGACAGCATGACCATAATCAAGATCATGTTGAGCAAAGACACCTGTAAGAAATATGACAAAGCAAGCGTAACAAACTTATACAAATGTAAGTCAGACCTTACGGCATCTCAGCAAGTATCATATTCAAATATACTATACCTTTGCCAGGGTACATTTGCAAGCTGTCAAAGTGGCAATTCGTAAAGTTTTGCAGAGGTAATCAACTTTTCAAATGTCTGGTTACATTAAACTGCGCTTAAAATCTGTTCTCTGTCAGGTGTGCCCTGATTTTGTTTTTATGCGTTGTCTCCGTCAGGTTTTGCCGATGATACTGTTTTTATGTCTTTTCTCTGTCAGGTTTGCTTTTAAAATGTTCGTATCTCTTTTCTATGTTAGGTGTATCGTGATAATGTTTTAATGTCTTGTTTTTGTCACCCTTCAACAGTGATACTGCTATTATGCCTCGTCTCTGCCAGGTGATAATGTTTTTTGATCTTACCTCTTTCAGGTTCTACAAGTGATAATGATTTTATAGCTTGCCTCTTGCAGGTTTTGCCGCGATAATATCTGTATATCTTGTCTCTGTCAGGTTTTGCCAGTGGTAGTGTTTTTCAGCGCTGTTAACTCGGCGCTACATTACTGGGGGGTAATACAGTGCGTGGTAGAGACCTTGGCCTGGATTCTCCAGTACACATTGAACACCACGCCCATAGAATCGCTGGCCGGAGCTGCCCATATATTTGTAGGCCAGGTAAGAGAACCGCTGTCTAGGAAAAAGAACTGTTGTCTACGAAAGAGAACCGCTCTCTGGGTAAGAGGGTTGCTCTCTGAGTGAAAGGACCGCTGTCTATAGTCTAATTCTTTTAGCGAGTCGCCTATGTTCGGTTGTCTGTAAAATTCGCCTGTGTTCGGTGGTTGCCTAGGTTGTCAAAAACATTTTTGAAACTTTTTGCGAGAAGATAAAATGTATGTAAAGTGGAGAAAAAAAATTTTGGTGAATAATGTTGACAAGTTACGAAAAAAACTGATTTACTGTTGCAAGGGATGTGAGCAGAGGAAGTAAACAATCGTAGTTCACAAGGTATTTGACATTCTTGTGGAATCAGCGATATATGGATTTGAACCTGTGACCAGATAAACGTTACAGACAACTGAGCCAGCGCTTATTGTACATTTTTTAACATAACCTAATCTTAAATGAATAGTCCGAAACTTTTGCCGGATTAAAAATTCATCAAAAAACAAATTATGGTATTTATTTAGTTATATAATATATTGTTCTACTGTTTTATTCATTAATATAACGTATAATCCTACTGATTTATTCATCTTATATTTTTAAGTAAAACTAAAACTCTTGGCTGGCGCTTCATTTTTAAGGAAAGTTGAAAAATCTTGAGGTTAATCCGAAAATATTTTCGCGGATAACCTGGAAACATTTTCACATTTTTGTTATTAGTTTTACACTGATGAATTACTGGGGGCACCCGTGGCTAGCGCAGCGTAATTACCCAGGAGTCTCTCACCAATGCGGTCGATGTGAGTTCAAGTCCAGCTCATGCTGGCTTCCTCTCCGGCCGTACGTGGGAAGGTGTGCCAGCAACCTGCCGATGGCTGTGGGTTTCCCCCGGGCTGTGCCCGGTTTCCACCCACCATAATGCTGGCCGCCCTCGTATAAGTGAAATGTGCTTGAGTACGGCGTAAAACAGGAATAAAGATAAATAAAGATTAATGACCGCTTTTTGGTTTTGAGCTAATCGCTGCCGCATCATATGTAAATTAACTGAATCTAATTATCATCATTATTTTCATTTTGTTGTCGTTTTCAGTTGGAATCCAGCTTAATGCTGAAACCCTTCCTACCGAAGCTGACCGTGTCAGAACTACACGCAGTCATGACAACCGGATTCGCTACCATTGCAGGCACTGTTGTGGCGGCCTATATCGAGTTTGGAGTGAGTTCCTAAAGAGATATTGATTCAGAATTGTGCTGCTATAGCCGTGAGTGTTATATGTATATAAATTTATATGGTTGTACTGGGCATCTTATCTTCTGGTCCCATTATGGTACATGTTAAAGGCCTAATGTAAAATAAGTTAAGGAATAAACGACAATTTGAAGTTGAAGTGGAAGTTTTACAGTAAGAAGACATGCAAACTAGCAAGAGCTGCGAGATGTCTTGGCAAGTGTTTTCATTAATATCAAGCGCTTAACCCCTTCTGAAGATCTGATCTAAGCTCACTTTTACAAAACTTCGTCAGTCCATTAACGTCGTGGAGTAAACACGACCCGGGCTTTGTAACCTAGCATTCCCATGAAACTACTTTAAGCTCTTCGTGAATAATACTGATTAGATTGACTTCCCCTTGCACTTGTGGGCGGATGTATGTCCGCTCTATGAGGTTTCTATGCTGCACTTGTAGGCGGTTGTATGTCCACTGAATGGGGTTTCTATGCTGTACTTGTAGGCGGTTGTATGTCCGCTCTATGAGGTTTCTATGTTGCACTGGTAGGCGGATGTATGTCCGCTGTATGAGGTTTCTATGTTGCACTTGTAGGCGGATGTATGTCCACTGAATGAGGTTTCTATGCTGCACTTGTAGGCGGATGTATGTCCACTGAATGAGGTTTCTATGCTGCACTTGTAGGCGGATGTATGTCCACTGAATGAGGTTTCTATGCTGCACTTGTAGGCGGATGTATGTCCACTGACTGGGGTTTCTATGCTGTACTTGTAGGCGGTTGTATGTCCGCTCTATGAGGTTTCTATGTTGCACTTGTAGGCGGATGAATGTCCGCTGTATGAGGTTTCTATGCTGCACTTGTAGGCGGATGTATGTCCGCTGTATGAGGTTTCTATGCTGCACTTCTAGGCGGATGTATGTCCGCTGTATGAGGTTTCTATGCTGCACTTGTAGGCGGATGAATGTCCGCTGTATGAGGTTTCTATGCTGCACTTGTAGGCGGATGTATGTCCGCTGTATGAGATTTCTATGCTGCACTTGTAGGCGGATGAATGTCCGCTGTATGAGGTTTCTATGCTGCACTTGTAGGCGGATGTATGTCCGCTGTATGAGGTTTCTATGCTGCACTTGTAGGCGGAAGAATGTCCGCTGTATGAGGTTTCAATGCTGCACTTGTAGGCGGATGTATATCCGCTGTATGACATTTCTATGTTGCACTTGTAGGCGGATGTATGTCCGCTGTATGAGGTTTCTATGCTGCACTTGTAGGCGGATGAATATCCGCTGTATGAGGTTTCTATGCTGCACTTCTAGGCGGATGTATGTCCGCTGTATGAGATTTCTATGCTGCACTTCTAGGCGGATGAATGTCCGCTGTATGAGGTTTCTATGCTGCACTTCTAGGCGGATGTATATCCGCTGTATGAGGTTTCTATGCTGCACTTGTAGGCGGATGTATGTCCGCTCTATGAGGTTTCTATGCTGCACTTGTAGGCGGATGTATGTCCGCTCTATGAGGTTTCTATGTTGCACTTGTAGGCGGATGAATGTCCGCTGTATGAGGTTTCTATGCTGCACTTGTAGGCGGATGAATGTCCGCTGTATGAGGTTTCTATGCTGCACTTCTAGGCGGATGTATATCCGCTGTATGAGGTTTCTATGCTGCACTTGTAGGCGGATGTATGTCCGCTGTATGAGGTTTCTATGCTGCACTTGTAGGCGGATGTATGTCCGCTGTATGAGGTTTCTATGCAGTACTTGTAGGCGGATGAATATCCGCTGTATGAGGTTTCTATGTTGCACTTGTAGGCCGAGGTATGTCCGCTGTATGAGGTTTCTATGCTGCACTTGTAGGCGGATGTATGTCCGCTGTATGAGGTTTCTATGCTGCACTTGTAGGCGGAAGAATGTCCGCTGTATGAGGTTTCAATGCTGCACTTGTAGGCGGATGTATGTCCGCTGTATGAGAATTCTATGTTGCACTTGTAGGCGGATGTATGTCCGCTCTATGAGGTTTCAATGCTACACTTGTAGGCGGATGTATGTCAACTGAATGGAGTTTCTATGCAGTACTTGTAGGCGGATGAATGTCCGCTGTATGAGGTTTCTATGTTGCACTTGTAGGCCGAGGTATGTCCGCTGTATGAGGTTTCTATGCTACATTTGTAGGCGGATGTATGTCCACTGAATGAAGTTTCTATGCTGCACTTGTATGCGGGTTTATCTCGGCTGTATGAGGTTTCTATGCTACACTTGTAGGCGGTTGTATGTCCGCTCTGTGAGGTTTCTATGCTGCACTTGTAGGCGGATGTATGTCCGCTCTATGAGGTTTCTATGCTACACTTGTAGGCGGATGTATATCCGCTGTATGAGGTTTCTATGCTGCACTTGTAGGCGGATGTATGTCAACTGAATGAAGTTTCTATGCTGCACTTGTGGGCGGAATTATGTCCGCTGTATGAGGTTTCTATGCTGCACTTGTAGGCGGATGTATGTCCGCTGTATAAGGTTTCTATGCTGCACTTGTAAGAGGATGTATGTCGACTGTATGAGGTTTCCATGCTGTACTTGTAGGTGGATGTACAATATGTCAGATGGATGACGTGTCTATACTGTACTTGTAGGCAGAAGCCGAGCACCTGTTGGCGGCATCCTTCATGTCCGGCCCAGCAGCGCTTGCGCTCTCCAAACTCAGCTTCCCGGAAACGGAGCAGTCTCAGACCAAATCCAAGAAGGACGTTAAACTTCCCAGAGGGTGAGGCTATCTGACAGCATTTAACATGTAAAATTTTCAGGCGCGCTTGTCTTATATGACTTTACGTGTGCTCTCGGTGGTTTCTGTTATCTGTGACAGTGCCCTCAGCAGCATGGATGAGGGGGTTTTAAGGCTGAGAGTTTATTTTGATGAAAATTGGAAATCTTAGACAAAGCATCGACTTTATTCGTTACTGTCGAAAAACACAACATTGTTTTGGTGACATGCCACACACAGTCACAATTTTATTGTCTAAATAGTCTAAATAATATTCGTATGTTTGTAATCTTTGTAGCTTTTCCACTATATATATATATATATATATATATATATATATATATATATATATATATATATATATATATATATATATATATATATATATATATATGAAAGATATGCAGTTCATTTCCAATACACTGGCCTCCCTTAAAGTTTTCTGTAGTGGTCTTGCTAGAAGTTTTCTTTATTGATTTTCCTGATCATTTTCTTTAGTGCTCTTCCTTACGGTTATTGGGGTACTCCGTGGCCTAGTGGTTAGTGTGCTCATACAGTGTAAGGCTCTCTCACCAAGAGGTCTTTGTGAGTCCACCCTATGCTGGCTTCCTTTTCGCTCGCACGTGAGAATGTCGTCCAGCGATCTGCGGGTGGTCGTTGGTTCCCCCAGCCTATGCCCGGTTTCCTCCCATTAGAATGTCTTTCTTTCAGTTTTCCGTTGTGCTTTTCTTTACGATTTTCTGTAGCTGTCTTCCTTAAAATTTTCTTCATCGGTCTCCCTTACAGTGTTCGGTAGTTGTCTTTTCATGACACTTCTCTGTAGTGCTTTTTTATAGGTTTTTTGTAGTGATCCTCCTTACAGTTTGCTGCACTGGTCTCCCTGACGGTTTTCTGTAGAAGTAGTATTCCTTACAATTTTTGTAATTTTGCGGTGGGCTTCCTTGTAGTTTTCGGTGGTGCTCTTCCTTGAAGTTTTCTGAAGTAGTATTCCTTGCAGTTTTCTGTAGTTGTCTTTCTTGCAATTTTCTGCGGTGGACTTCCTTGTAGTTTTCTGTAGTGGACTTCCTTGTAGTTTTCTGTACTTCTCTCTCTTGCAGTTTTCTCTAGTGGACTGCCTTGCAGTTTTCTAAAGTAGCCTACATTGCAGTTTTCCGTTCTTCTCATTCTTGCAATTTTGTGCGGTGGGCTTCCTTGCAGCATTCTGTAGTGGACTTCCTTGCAGTTTTCTGTAGTGTCTTCCTTGCAGTTTTCTGCAGTGGTCTTTCTCTCAGTTTTCTGTGTACACGGATCTTCCTTACACCTGGTGGGGGGGGGGGGGGAGAGAGAGATTAATTTGTAATGACGTTTCCCCATCCAAGTTGAATGATGCCCGCCAATAACGGAACGTTGAATAAATTGTTTTCCCAAGTAAACGGCCAATTGTGGCTGCTTTACATAAATGTCCAGTACCCACGAGAACTAAGCCTTTACACAGCTGTCGTAAAGAACACCGATGGTATAAGGATACACGAGTGGACGGTGAAGAGGGGGAATGTTAACACATTGAGTCCATAGAAAATGCTAGGCTTTGACCCTTGACAAATTACGCATGTCCAAACAACGATAGATAACATGTCAAGACATGCTTGGGTACACCGTTAAGTACACATTTTAAGTGTTAGGATCTGTAACAACGAGTGAGAAAATTGGCAACAGCCTGAAAAACTTTGTTGTGATTTCTCACCGGTTTTAAAACCGTGTCTTCTGACGGGTTCCTAACACCCACACGAGTTAATTCTGCGTAAAATACGCGCCTGGCATCAATATGAAGTCTACAACGAAAAAGAACATGCGCGACAGTATCTTCTACAAAACATTCCTCACAATGACCCGTGTCATGGAGATTGAATTTATGCAAATAGCTGTTTGTATTAATGTGACCAGACAAGTGTCTAAATACGAGTATTTCGTCACAGCGACAGTTGAGAGAGAGATTGTAGCTTACAGAGATTTGAGGGTTGTGAGAATAAAAGAATCTTCCTGTAACAGAGTTATCCCATTCATTTTGCCATACAGGTATAAATTTCGGTTTGACATAATCAATAGCTTCTTATACAGACAACGGGATGGTGTGGGATATATTGGGTAGATCAATGGCCTTTTTGGCTAGTTTGTCGCCAACTCATTTCCGTCAACACCAATGTGGGCCGGCACCCATTCAAACGCCACAGATACACCTTGATAGCCCAATATAGTACAGATATACAGTATTTCATACACAAGCGCGGCCGACTTATTCCAAATAAAGTTACCAAGTGCCTGTAAAGAACTTAAGAACAGCCCTAATCGGTCTTAACTCGAGTAGATAGTTAAGGCACTCAAGATTGCGGTAAGCTCTGCCGTGAACACGGAAACATAACCTGACAAGCGGAAAGATTTTTCATACCTCATTTCTGGAATACACACTGATGCGCCCACTTTGTTAGTGTCGGGGCATTTGGAAGCGTCGGTAAATACTTGTAAGTACGCGTTCCAGTTTGATTTAATATGGTCCTTGACACATAACAACGATACATTACTGTTATCCGTCTTTTTTACTTTAGAATGTACTTCCAAATGGGTTCGATAACTTCCAGGGAGGAAAATGAGGAACAGAACCAGGCTGAGTACAAATATCCCTGGCCTGAAAGAAGTCAGAAATTTCGTTCGACGGTAAATTAAATGGCAAGGCTTTCTTACTGTCTTTACTATATAACTGATTATAATATGAGGGTTTAAGTACAGACGTTACAGAATTATTAATGGCAGACTTTAGCCTGAAAGCAAACTTTAGGACACGCAACCGACGACGCAAGTGTAACGGCCACTCATTACAGAAGACTTGCAATACGCTGAGAGGAGTGGAGCGTAAGCCTCCAGTACAAAAACGTAGTGCGGCGCACTGGATAGAGTCAAGTTTAGCTTTGAGGCTGGCACACGCTGAATCATAGGCTTCGCAGCCGTAGTCAAGCCTTGACCTAATTAAGGACCGGTAGAGTAGCAAAAGACATTGCCTGTCGGCTCCCCAGGTTCGCCCGGAAACACATCTCTTCAAGTTAAGAACTTTCTTGCATCTAGTAATCTTATAATCTATGTGATTAGACCAGGTAAGGCGCCTATCAAATATCACGCCAAGATACCGGAAAGACGAGGATATTTTCACGGGAGAATTATTAAGAGAAACAGATACTTGCTTGATAGCTTTTCGTGTAAAGATGACAGCCTCGGTTTTAACTGATGAAAACTTAAAGCCCCATGTTAAACTCCATTTCATGATGTCATCCAAGCCCTGTTGAATGTACTTGGTGTAGAGTTTAAGACTCCTGGAACCATACCATACAGCTTTGTCGTCCGCAAATAATGTGCATGTCAGTTTTGGTGACAGTGCGTCCTGTAGGTCATTTATTGCAATATTAAAAAGAGTAGGAGATAAAACACTACCCTGGGGCACCCCACTCTCGACAGGTACTGGTCGAGAGTAGTCTCGACCGACTCTTACTTTAATAAAACGGTCCGAAAGGAAGTTTTTCACCCACCCCAGCATTTTCCGCCAATTCCCTTGCTTCTCATTTTCATAAGGACACCAGTTTGCCACACCATGTCATAAGCTTTTTCTATGTCTAGAAACACAGCAAACAAATATTCCTTATTACACAAGGCGTTTCTAATAGAAGATTCTAAAGTGATGATATGGTCGGTTGTAGAACGTTTGTTTCTAAAACCGCTTTGAACTGGACTGAAAGTATTGTGACCACACCAAACGAGCATTAATCATCCTTTCCATGACTTTACACAAAGTGGCAGTAAGCGCGATGGGCCTGTACGATGAAGGGGCAGTTAGGTCCTTGCTTGGTTTAGGCACCAGTATGACAATAGCACTTTGCCACATAAAGGGGAGTTTCATTTGAGTCCATACCGTATTGTATAACATTAATAACACCGTAAGGCACTGTTCAGGCAAGTTACACAACACAGAGTAAGTAACCAAATCCTCTCCAGGTGACGAGTCAGTGGATACTGAAAGAGCTTGCTTTAACTCTGTTAGAGAAAAATCGTCATTGATGGGCATTTCATCAAATGCAATATTTTCAAAAGAATGAGCTTTCTCCATGTCTTCCTTATGAGAGATAAATTCAGGGCAATAATTCCTCGAGCTGGAGACATAGGAAAAGCTGTCAGCTAAAATGTTACATTTATCTGAATTGGTGACATATTCAGAATCGTAATGAACAATGGTGGGAATAGCTTTAGATTTCCCCTTGCCATCAATGGACTTAATTTGAGCCCAAACGTTTTTGATTGGCGTATTCTCGGATAAATTACTACAAAATTGCCGCCAGTGATCTTTCTGAGCTCGTTTGATTGTTAGTTGAGCTACAGCCTTCGACCTCTTGTACAATATAATATCATCGTAATGTCGTGTACGACGTGTTCGATTCTTGAGACGTTTACGTTCCCTAACGGCAGCAGAGCATTCGGTATTCCACCACGGAACTGGCATTTTATATTTCATATCACCAGAAGATTTAGGTATCGTCTTGGTGGCTGCAGCGTTAATGGCGTCCACAATGTTGTCAGAAAATACATCCACATTGTCATCGAAAATCTCACAATTAAAGGTTTTCCTACATTCCTTTTGGTAAAGCCCCCAGTTTGCTCATTTAATGCTCCATCTGGGAGGGTGACCCACTGAGCTTACATAAGGATTGAAATCCCTGGATACATGGACGGGTAGGTGATCATTCACACACGGTGAGATATTATCCACGGACCAATCAAAAGACAGGCTTAGGTCAGGGGAACACAAAGTAAGATCAAGATGTGAGAAATTACCGGAGTGGGGATGAACTCGAGTGCCTGAACCATCATTAAGAATACATACACAATATTGATCAATAAATTCTTCAAGTACCCGCCCATTTTGGTTAACAGTTTCACTACCCCACAACGGACTGTACGCATTGAAATCCCCGCATAAAATGTAGGAGTTATTCAGAGATGACATAAGGGAGTTAAAGTCGGAACAATCCAGACGGTTCGACGGGTTGTAAACGTTTACAACACTAACGGATGGACAGTTAGTTTTAGCTATATTGAAACACTGGGCTTCTATGCTGGTAAACGAAGGTAATCTAACCTCGGAAAAGGAAAGTCCATATTTTAAGAACATAGCCAAGCCGCCGCCACCTCTCGTCTCCCTATCTAACCTGTTAATAAAATATCCAGGATATGTATAATCAAGATGCTGCTTTAAAAAGGTTTCTTGTAAGCAGACAACATGCGGTTCAGGATTTACATTAGAGAGATAGATATTAAACTCCTGGCCGTGGGTACCGATACCCCGAATATTCTGATGAAGCAAATTAAACGCCATTATTGCCGAAAAAAGCGAAGCAGTGAAGCAATAAAGGTTAAAAAACATAAACATTACGAAACCTCAGCAGAAACCAGACTAGAGAGTACGGACTTGAGACGTGTAAAGTTGACATGTTCCGAGCCGTGACTGGGCGATATGGAAGACTTCAGCTATAAACTTGTCAGCCTCTCTAAGCTCAAAAGCTTTGAACATTACTTCAGTGAACACGGCTATGATTTTAGTTGCCGTAGACAAAGACAAATCTTCGGTTTGATTACATGAATCCGACATGGTTTGGGTAAATGCAGATTTCCTTACGGGCTTAACTCGCTTAAATTGTGAGGTGGGTTTCACAGGATGAACGTCTGGTCGAGGTTGTGTACAGTTATACGTAGGTTGTGTACTATTATCCGTAGGTGGTGTACCATTAGACATAGATGGTGAATATTCAGAGCCTTCAAGTAAAGCCCTCTCTGCAGGGCTTTCAGAATAAGGTCAACTGTTCTCTTCACGAACATTCTTAAGAGCTTCGGCAAACGAAACTTTCTGCGTTACCTTAATATACTGGGATTTATTAACCTGCTTACGATATGGACAGCCCAGGTAGGCAGATGAATGGCCGAGGGAGCCGCAATTAACGCACTTAGGTCTATCCAGATTTTTACACTGCTCAAACTTATGTTCTCCTGCACAACGAGGACAACGCTGCTTTCCCCTGCATGAAGACGATATATGGCCGTAGCCCTGGCACTTGTAGCAGCGTAATACCGGAGGAACGTACCCTTTGACTTCAAACATTTCATAACCTAAAAAAATTTCAGTAGGATTGTCCTCGAGATCGAAATGCAACAGCATGCATTTTGTTTTCATTTTCTCCCTCCCCTTATATAGCCTTTCCACTTTATAACATTTGTTTTTCTTCAAAGCAGCCAATACATCTTCTTCAGTTAGCTCATCTCCTACCCCATAAATAACACCCCGTGCTTGGTTAGCAGATAACTGTTATCTACATTGCACATCACGTCCCGTAATATAGGTTAATGCCAAAACCTTTTTAACTTGGGCTGGTCCCGTACATATAATTACTAGCTCTTTAGAACCCTGCTTTTTCACTTGTTTGATGTTACCGATAGCTTGCTGTATCGCTTATCCAAATTTTATGTTGTTCCACACTGTAATGGGCAGGCCACCCATAGAGCATATAACCACACTGTTATTGCCTGAATTTGACCTGGTGTTTACTTGTCTAGGTTTCTTCCCCTCAGAGGACGCCCGATCCAAGGATAAATCGCGCACGCGTTTATTACTGGAACGGACCTCCAAGAATTCCATATAATCCTCACCCCCTTCGGCGTAGTCCATGGTCAGTTAATCTAAATATAATATCTAAGGTGTATAGGACAGGTGTGTTATTACGTAAGACTGTTAAAGCACAAGTGGGTGTTGCTCGGGAGCTGCTCCGGGCCGGGACAAGACAAAAGGCGCCCGGGTTAGTAATGCAGAGTAGACAGTGCACGTACAGGATTTGTACTGCATACAATCCTACCACTATACCAAAAGTATAGGAACTATAGACCTACACTAAGCAATATATAACACTATTTAAATCACAGCAATATTTACAGCTGCGGATTATTCTCCACACTACACTATATTTACAACTTAGTCACCAACAGTGTCCACACACGGAAAGTATATATACAATACAAACAAACAAAAAAATTGGGCGTGCGCAAATGTACAAATATATATTACAGTCATAGAGGTATACACAAACAGTATATTATATACACTTATCTTTGAAGCAATCTCAGTGGCAGAGTAAAACAAGTGAGTATAGCTACCAAACAACACAGAGGGTGTAGGCCGATGCCATCCCAGAGTTTTCTTCTGAGCTCCACATGTACGTCAGTCTGTGTCGCGAAATCCAAGCTTGACAGAAAACAACCAAATCCCTTTACATATCTACATTCTTTACAGCCAGAAAAGATAACCTCTTCCTTACACTTTACATTACCTGTAATATTAATTAATTTCAGGCAGCAGAGAAACGTGGTAGAGGCCGCCTCGGAGGGAGCCGCCAATGCTGTGAAGCTGATAGCGTACATTGTGGTCAATATCATTGCCTTTTTGTCCATTTTGGAGTTTATCAACGCCATTCTCACCTACCTGGGGAACAATGTTGGTATCCACAACCTCAGTTTTCAGGTAATGCTTCTCGAGCCACACGTAATGAACGTAATTACCGATTATCGTAGCTACCGATTAAGGCAATAATATACTTGGTATTTACGTGATTTTACTCTAGGTTTCCTTTGTGAAACATACACAGACATTAGTTAAGATCATTCAAAAATGTCGTCTCTTTAGACGACTGACAACTTTTGTTCATGTGCAAACATTCAAGTTTTGGCTGATATTTTGTTTATCAATTTCAACGCAGACTCTACGCAAGCTTGTTAACGTGACGTCATTTACAAAGAGAGCGTCTTTGGTTAAGTGGCTTTCACGTTCAAACATAAAATCCCTCCGCAAAGAAAGTAAGTTTTACACCTTACGTCTTGCATGTGTGGACTGTACAATCTGGTATGTACAGTTTGGCTTGTGCAGTCTGGTATGTTCAGTCTGGTTATTTATTTATTTGATTTATTTGATTGGTGTTTTACGCCGTACTCAAGAATATTTCACTTATACGACGGCGGCCAGCATTACAGTGGGTGGAAACCGGGCACAGCCCGGGGGAAACCCACGACCATCCGCAGGTTGCTGGCACACCTTCCCACATATGGCCGGAGATGAAGCCAGCATGAGCTGGACTTGAACTCACAGCGACCGCATTTGTGAGAGACTCCTGGGTCATTACGCTGCGCTAGCGCGCTAACCAACTGAGCCACGGAGATCCCCTATGTACAGTCTGGTATGTACAGTCTGGTATGTAAAGTCTGGTATGTACGGTATGGTATGTACAGTCTGGTATATACAGTCTGGTATGTACGGTCTGGTATATATGTACGGTCTGGTATGTACGGTCTGGTATGTACGGTCTGGTATGTACAGTCTGGTATGTACAGTCTGCATGTACGGTCTGTTATGTACAATCTGGTATGTACGGTCTGGTATGTACAGTCTGTTATGTACAGTCTCGTTGAGTATGACAAAGTCACCACACACCCATGTGTCCGATACGTTCGTTTTAACGCAAAACGCCCCTCCTTCCACACTTACTTCATAGGAATCCCACACCCGGAGTTTGGAAATATCCAAGTACATCCCCATGCCTCCCGTCATGGTTTTATAGTACAGAGATGTTCTCGATCCAAAAGGAGAAAAATTCTGGAGCTAAAGTCCCACGGTGACTTCCAAATGCTTCTACAAACAGCCAGCCTGATCAATGAGATCAAGAGTTCGAATCCAGGTTCTGCTTGTTGGCCTGATTCTTTACTTGTCGTGGTGCGGTGGTTTTACTTAGGCTCTGATTGGTGTCTATTCACAGAAAGATGTGGAAAGATCAAAAAGTCTGTTGTGTACAGTCTGCATGTACACTTTGGTATGTACAATCTGGTATGTACAGTCTGTATGTACAGTTTGGTATGTACAATCTGGTATGTACAGTCTGTATGTACAGTTTGGTATGTACAATCTGGTATCTACAGTCTGTATGTACAGTCTGTTATGTACAGTCTGGTGTGTACGGTCTGGTATGTACAGTCTGGTATGTACAGTCTGGTGTGTACAGTCTGGTGTGTACGGTCTGGTATGTACAGTCTGGTATGTACAGTCTGATATGTACAGTCTGGTATGTACAATCTGGTGTGTACAGTCTGGTGTGTACGGTCTGTATGTACAGTTTGGTATGTACAATCTGGTATCTACAGTCTGTATGTACAGTCTGGTGTGTACAGTCTGGTATGTACAGTCTGATATGTACAGTCTGGTATGTACAATCTGGTGTGTACAGTCTGGTGTGTACGGTCTGGTATGTACAGTCTGGTATGTACAGTCTGGCATGTACAGTCTGGTATGTACAGTCTGGTGCGTACAGTCTGGTGTGTACAGTCTGGTATGTACAGTCTGGCATGTACATTCTAGTATGTACGGTCTGGTATGTACGGTCTGGTGTGTACAATCTTTTCACAGGAAGATCCCCTTGTCTTTTTAAATGGAATTCATTTGACAGCAGAGTAAAATACCCATGAAAAATAAATAAGTAAAAGCTAGACTTTTCCAAATATGAAAGAATACAGCAAATGGTCACACGTAACTGGTTGAAAACCGAACTGAGAACAATAAAATCAAAACAATGCAAAGGGACCACTCCTCGATGATGCTTAGTCCACCAGCAGAATCAACCAACATATTATATAAAAGACTATAGAATAGAGAGTAAAACAGACATTTCTGTACTGTACAGATGATTTGTTCATACGTGTTCATGCCGGTAGCAGCCGTGATGGGGGTACCGTGGGAAGACACCAGCAAAGTGGGAGCTCTCATAGGAACAAAGGTTTTCATCAATGAGTTCGTGGGGTACGCACAGCTAGGCCCCATGATCAGAAGTGGAGAAATACAGGTGGGGCATCTATAATATGATCATTACAGACAAACTGGAAGTTTAATTGAACCCCTAATAATCATATGGAGAGAAAATAAAAGATTAACTTATTGAGTTAGGTAAAACATAAAACATATAAGATAGCAATTGACTACCAGTCTCGTGTCTCCACTGTCCTTCATTTTCTCCACTGTTCTCCACTGTCACCCACTGTCCTCTACTGTCACCCACTGTTCTCCACTGTTCTCCACCGTCACCCACTGTCACCCACTGTCCTCTACTGTCCTCCACTGTCACCCACTGTTCTCCCCTGTCCTCCACTGCCACCCACTGTTCTCCACTGTCCTCCACTGCCACTCACTGTCCTCCACTGTTCTCCACTGTCCTCCACTGTCACTCACTGTCCTCCACTGTCACCCACTGTCACCCACTGTTCTCCACTGTCCTCCACTGCCACCCACTGTCCTCCACTGTTCTCCACTGTCCTCCACTGTCCTCCACTGTCACCCACTGTTCTCCACTGTTCTCCACTGTCACCCATTGTTCTCCGCTGTCACCCATTGTTCTCCACTGTTCTCCAGTATTCACTATATTCACCACGGACATACACGCGGCTGGTGAAAATCTGTCCGTCAAATGATGATGTGATAAAGCACAAGGTCGCCGGTTGTTTACTCCTGAGATGCGACTCATAAAGCTAATCACTATTGTAGTCTTGAGTACCGGTCCCAAGGTACATTCCCCCCCCCCCCCCCCCCCACAAAGAAAAATCCAAGCAAATAATTACATTTATTTACCTTCCAAAGTCGGGAGACTTCAATAATGACACTTTTTGCTGCCTTGCTTGACACTCAGCACTGAAAGGTTAGAACAAGGAAACATCACTGGTTGGCCCGGTTTCAGCATCATGTGACTGGATGGGGTGCCATGTTGGGGGTCTTCAGCATACAACTAATACTTCAGCGGTGGCGGCACTTTGGCGGCATGGAAACGCACCGAAGCAAGACGGCACAGTATATCTGCGCACACTTAACGCCTCCTCGTCGTCATATAATTGAAAAATTGTTAAGTGCGAAATGAAACCCTAAACATATCTACATATAATTACTTTCTAGTATGATACAGTAACATGTCGACATTTGGAAAAGAGTGAGTGAGTGCTTGGGGTTTAACGTCGTACTCAACAATTTTTCGGTCATATGACGACGAAGGAATCTTTAGGGTGCATGTACGTGTAACGTGCCTCCTTGTAGCAGGACGGATTTCCACCACTCTTTTATTTAGTGCTGCTTCACTGAGACGACATACCGAAGGCAAGTAAGCTGCCCCGCCCGAGCCATTATACTGATACGGTCAACCAGTCGTTGCACTATCCCCTTCATGCTGAACGCCAAGCGAGGAAGTTACAACTTCCTCTTTTAAAGTCTTAGGTGTGACTCGATCAAGGATTGATCCTGGATCTACCAATCCCGAAGCGGACGCTCTACCAACTGTGCTATGCGGGCCGGTTCATTTGGAAAAGAAAGCGTTTCAAGACACTTATACCTTCTAATTCAACCTAACGACGTTATTCAGTTGCACGTTCATGGAAAACAGTCAGAGTGCACACAACATATTTTGTCTACAAAAGTTTATCGGTGTTTTCTGTTTTGTTTACCAGAAGCGTACCGGTGTGATCGCCACGTACATCCTGTGTGGTTTTGGCAGTATTCAGAGTCTGGGCATCGCCCTGGGCGGGTATTCCGCCGTGGCACCCTCACGACGCAGTGACGTAGCCGGTCACATGGTGCGCGCCCTCGTTCTGGGTAATCTCGCGTGCTTCACCACCGCGTGCATGGCAGGTGCGTGACGTATGAAATGTTCATGTCTTAATGGGTGAAATGGATTGCATGGATAGAATATTGCCAACTTTTGTTGGATTGAGGTATAATAATTCTCCTTTATTTACAAAGAAATTAATGAATAAGGCACAGTAACATTTAAGTGCAAATCCAATTTCTATATTTTAACAGGAATGCTGTACCACGACCAAGTGGATGTCATGGGGTATAGTGGAAATGCCACTTACCTTTTAAATTCAACGATGCCATAAATGACAAGATGGTTGAATATATGGCTGTTTTTCTGCGATATCTGACAACATGGAAACTACAATTTTAACGAACATGTGAAATACGGCTGTACATCTCCACCGTATATGAGAACATCTGAGATACGACACTACATCTCTACCATGACTGACAATAACTGAGATACGACACTACATCTCCACCATCACTGACAACATGTGAGATACGGCAGTACATCTTTACCATAACTGGCAACATCTGACATACGGCATTACAGCCCTACCATAACTGACATCTGAGATACGACAGTGTATTTCTACCATCACTGACAACATCTCAGACATGACTGTACATCTCTAGTATGACTGAAATCTGTACTATAACTGACATCTGATATACGACTGTCTTACCATGACTGACATGTTCTGAGATACGACTGTACAGCTTTACCATAACTGACAACATCTGAGATACGATGTATATCTCTACCATTACTGACTACATCTGAGATATTACAGTATATCTCTACCATTACTGACAGCATATATGGCAGTACGTCTCTATCACAACTGACATCTGCGATACCTCAGTACACCTCTACCTTAATTGACATCATCCAACGGCAGTACATCTCTGCCATAGTTGACAAGATCTGAGATATCTCTATCGACTGTGCATCTCTATCATAACTGACATCTGAGATACGACTGTATATCTCTACCATACATGACAACATTTTTATTATTAAATACTCAGAAAGATGATTTGATACTTATGGGTTTTTTTTTTCATTGTATGAATGATCAAGGCTTTATATTTGTAGCGTTGCCCTGTTAATCGCGTCATGGCTGATAATTCTAAATTCTCACTCCTTCTTGATTTATCGCTCTGATATGGGATTGGTCATTCAGTACACCTTCCGCCATACAAGGCCGCCTAAAGGCGAAGGGCTAGGCCATGGACACCCATCCCCCAAGTATATGTAAAAAAAACAGAGACATTCTTGTTCCTGCAAAGTAAGGCATACAAGACCTTGCTGTCAGAAATAGCGGCGATTAGCTGTATTCGCATTGCCGAGATATAATTACACACAAACAGATCTGTTTGTCTTTTGTTTCACACAGTAGGAGGATTCCTCAAGCAGACTTGTGTTTTATGTTTCACACAGTAGGAGAGTTTCTCAAGCAGACGTGTGTTTTATGTTTCACACAATAGGAAGGTTCTTCAAGCAGACGTGTGTTTTATGTTTCACACAGTAGGATGATTCCTCAAGCAGACTTGTGTTTTATGTTTCACACAGTAGGAAGGTTTCTCAAGCAGACCTGTGTTTTATGTTTCACACAGTAGGAAGGTTCTTCAAGCAGACGTGTGTTTCATGTTTCACACAGTAGGATGATTCATCAAGCAGACGTGTGTTTTATGTTTCACGCAATAGGAGGGTTCCCCCAGCAGACGTGTGGTGTATGTTTCACGCCATATAATTTTAGAGAGGTGCATCAAATACTTGTTATCAGAGATTGGCCCTCCCAATGGTTTTTCACACACGTAACACAACAGCGAGACTGCAGTGGGCAAGTTTAAAGTTTTTGTTATGTTCGCTTACATAGTCGTACAACAACTTAGGAATCGTGTACATTGGCATATCGGTTAGTCAAAGTATTTTTCCATGCCTGATTTCAAGCAATTTGAAAACCAATTTTTAAAAAGAAATCTGTGTTCCACTGTACTAAATTATAGACAATTCATATAAATCATTTAATAAGTGGAGAGGTCCTAGGGGAGTGGTTAAGTGGCTTGTTTGTCAAGACTAATACAAATTAGGAGGAGGTTCGGATAGCCATTAATCGACATTACCTCGCCTCCACTGTTTTATGCGCCTTGGTACATAGCAAGAAACGGACAACAGCACTCAAAAGAGTGTTTGTATGATCTTGCATGAATTTCAGTGGAGATCACCCACGTTCCACTAACAGGGCATGCACACTGAGCCCGATTTGTGGATGATTATTTATACCTATCAGGTGGAAGGGTTTGTCAGTTGCTTGCCAAAGGCCGGTGGTTTACTTCGGGCCCTCGTGTTTACTCCACTCATGAAACTGTCAGCCAATGAGCAATTGGAATAGCCTTCATGATGGCGATAAAAAACATTTAAATAAATGTAAATCATTCCAAGAACAACAGTATGAGGCCTGTGTAACTTTTAAAAGTTTTATCCAAAGTTAATCGTTTTTTTTTTCTGTCCTGAGAGGATCGTTATGAACAGCAGACGTCTTCAATGATCACATTCTTATGAATAATAACCACCATATTTATATAAACACATGTGTGATGTCGAACAATAAAATCGAACTCATGTATCGATTTAGTAATAGAACAATTATTCACGGAGGACAAATTAAAGAGAATTGCATTAACACAACATATTAGGCATGGATTGTTTGCACGTCCAGGTTGCACCTATTGAATTCAACTTCCCGTCTGTCAGAGGAAGAGTATATCTATGATCCGTAAAGACAGAGAGCAGTATAGAAACACCTATCGCTGACACAAGGCCAGACGTGCCAGCTCTTATTTTCCGTGTCTGTGTTTCGATTTTTGAAATGTCGTACTCCATCTGTTCTTTTGGTGTTGATATGTGAGTATAACAAATACTGAATAGTTTCCAAGTTTCGAGTTGCATTTTGACTTTCCTTGATATGGTAATGTACTCCGACATCTCAGGTAATTGAGCTGCTGATATGGCTTCTGGTTTGTAGGTTTATAGACTCAGTAGGAGTAGAGGATATGATAACCTTTTTAAAATGGTAGCTTTATCACACATTTGGAGAAGGGGAATAATCATCCTTTTCGGTGCTGCGTACATTACGGAAAAAAATGTCAAAAGAGCTAGTTACTATTGTTTGTAAAGTAATGTAAATTTAACAATGCACTTTTTACCCATACAGTGTAGGTAATATGAGCTGTTAGTAGAATATTCCTGTGACTTGTACTTTAGCGTGTAAAATTTGTGGGCTTTTCAGATGGCTATAAGCAATTTGGCCAGATGCCCATACAGGTAGCTTTTTACTTCTTTTGTTTACAAGCACAATCACCTAGACCAAGGTTTCAAAATACTTTTCTCAAAGGATAAGTGACTACTTTGAATTCAAGGACAAACAATACAATAACGTGAAGTACATGCAAAACCATTAAATACTTTTCAGGAATAGTAGAAGTGAGTAAAATGCGTTTCAAACAAGATGACCATAATGAAATAAGTAATGTTTCATAGGGTTTCCCGTACTTGATACACAACTACTGCTTTACTTCTGCATTCAAAATGTATATATTCTATGAATGGAAGAGCAAGTCTGTCCTTTTCCTGTTTTCTTCTTCTTCTTTGTAAACTCTAGTGATGGACATATCAGGTGTTCACGAAGACATCATTCTCCCATTGTCCTGATGATGACTGATTTGGCTGTCGATGAAAGGTGCCGAACGCCCTACAACGGGCTGTGATCAGGCAATGTATGCCCAAGTTCTAGACTGTCCACCTTATAGTCTCTTGACTACGTCTAGAAGTGGAACTTATGTTATCATATCAGGAAGAAAATGCATTTTCTTCTTGTGATCTCAGTCACAATTGCTTTTGAGATACACATTTTGATTAACAAAGTCTCAGGCCTAGATTAGGAACAACTTCTAAGCTAGAACAGAACACGATTTGGATACCGATTTCATTCATTCGCCTGGAACATACCCTATGTCTTTCGGTCATTATTGAAAACTTTGGACTCCTTATCTTTGCATGAGTCGAACTCAGAAAGGCATTTAGCGTCTCACCAACTTCATCAACAAACTTATTATTCCATTATATCGGACACGAACTGGTTAAGTTCTGGTTAAGGGAAGTATTTCCAAAAGTAAGAACATGGTTTCTGAATGATTCCATTCTTAGTTACTGCATAACATTTAGCAAAGTTTGAGTCTACACATTGACCGATATGGTATGTGCATGTACAGGTGAGAAAACCCCTGTGAAGCTACCTGTTTGCTAGGGTTATCATATATAAACATGAACTAAAGATATACACCATTTTAAAAATAGCATAGATATATGCCGTCTTTTGTGGTATCAATATGTCATATTTTAGGACTTGGCCCATGGACTATAAGATTATGCGCAGTTTTATAGAAATACATGCATAAAGGAGCACTTTTGAGTCAGAAACACATTTTCATTCCCGAGTAGATTGTTTATTTATTTATTTGATTGGTGTTTTACGCCTACTCAAGAATATTTCACTTATATGTCCGCAGCCAACATTATGGTGGGAGAAAACCGGGCAGAGCCTGGGAGAAACCCACGACCATCCGCAGGTTGTTGGAAGACCTTCCCTCGTTCGGTGTAGTTTACCAGGCAACACTTTGACAAAATATGTTTGGTAACACTTTTCTTCGAGGTGTAACAAACTATACGAAGGCCTTCACCTTTGTGGAACCTGACAGGGACAGCATACGCCCAAGGGGAGCCAGAGCTGGGGTACACAGCCTTCTCACTCGGTCCCGATTGGTCGTTCTCACCATTGTGTGACACAGGACAGCCTCTGCATGGGGTGTTCAGTGGATAGGCCCCAAGAGAGTTAGGCTCGGGTGTCCTGTTTACAGCAGTGTGGCATGTAGCTCACAAGATGGGCCAGTATGACATGTAGCTTACAAGGTTGGTCAGTGTGACATGTAGCTCACAAGGTAAGTAAGTGTGACATGTAGCTCACAAGGTAGGTCAGGACATGTAGCTCACTAGGTAGGTCAGTGTGACGTGCCTTACAAGGTATGCCAGTGTGACATGTATCTCACAAGCTAGGTCAGTGTGGCATGTAGCTCACAAGGTGGGTCAATGTGACATGTAGGTCACAAGATAGGTCAGGGTGACATGTAGCTCACCAGTTAGGTCGGTGTGACATGTATCTCACCAGGTAGGTCAGTGTGACATATATCTCACAAGCTAGGTCAGTGTGGCATGTAGCTCACAAGGTAGGTCAGTGTGACATGTAGCTTACAAGGTAGGTCAGGGTGACATGTAGCTCACCAGTTAGGTCAGTGTGACATGTAACTCACAAGGTAGGTCAGTGTGATCTATCCCTCAAAAGATATGTCATTGTGACATGTAGCTCACAAGGAAGGTAAGTGTGACATGTAGCTCACAAGTTTAATCAGTGTGACATGTAGCTCACAATGTAGGTCAGTGTGACATGTACCTTACCAGGTAGGTCAGTGTGACATATAGCTCACAAGGTAGGTCAGTGTGACATGTAGCTCACCAGTTAGGTCGGTGTGACATGTATCTCACCAGGTAGGTCAGTGTGACATATATCTCACAAGCTAGGTCAGTGTGGCATGTAGCTCACAAGGTAGGTCAGTGTGACATGTAGCTTACAAGGTAGGTCAGGGTGACATGTAGCTCACCAGTTAGGTCAGTGTGACATGTAACTCACAAGGTAGGTCAGTGTGATCTATCCCTCAAAAGATATGTCATTGTGACATGTAGCTCACAAGGAAGGTAAGTGTGACATGTAGCTCACAAGTTTAATCAGTGTGACATGTAGCTCACAATGTAGGTCAGTGTGACATGTACCTTACCAGGTAGGTCAGTGTGACATATAGCTCACAAGGTAGGTCAGTGTGGCATGTAGCTCACCAGGTAGGTCAGTGTAACATGTACCTTACAAGGTAGGTCAGTGTGACGTACTTTACAAGGCAGGTCAGTGTGCCATTTAGCCCACAAGGTAGGTCAGTGTGACATGTAGCTCACAAGTAGGTCAGTGCGACATGTAAGTCACCAGGTAGGTCAGTGTGGCATGTACCTTAGAGTGAGTGAGTGCTTGGGGTTTAACGTCGTACTCAACAATTTTTCAGTCATATGACGACGAAGGAATCTTTAGGGTGCATGTACGTGTAATGTGCCTCCTTGTTGCGGGACGGATTTCCACCGCTCTTTTATTTAGTGCTGCTTCACTGAGACGACTTACCGAAGGCAAGTAAGCCGCCCCGCCCGAGCCATTATACTAATATGGGTCAACCAGTCGTTGCACTATCCCCTTCATGCTGAACGCCAAGCGAGGACGTTACAACTTCCTCTGTTAAAGTCTTAGGTGTGACTCGATCAAGGATTGATCCTGGATCTACCGGTCCCGACATGTACCTTAGAAGGTAGGTCAGTGTGACATGTAGCTCACAAGGTAGGTCAGTGTGACATGTATCGCCCAAAGTAGGCCAGTGCGGCATGGAGCTCACAAGGTAGGTCAGTGTGACATGTAGCCCACAGGGTAGGTCAGTGTGACATGTAACTCACCAGGTAGGTCAGTGTAACATGCAGCATACAAAGTAGGTCAGTTCGACATGTCGCTCACAAGGTAGGTCAGTGTGACATGTAGCTCACAAGGTAGGTCAGTGCGACATGTAGCTCACCAGGTAGGTCAGTGTGGCATGTACCTTACAGGGTAGGTCAGTGTGACATGTAGCTCACAAGCTAGGTCAGTGTGACAGGTAGCCCACAAGGTAGGTCAGGACATGTAGCTCACCAGCTAGGTCAGTGTGACATGTATCGCCCAAAGTAGGCCAGTGCGGCATGGAGCTTACAAGGTAGGTCAGTATGACAGGTAGCTCACAAGGTAGGTCAGGACATGTAGCTCACCAGGTAGGTCAGTGTGATATGTACCTTACAAGGTAGGTCAGTGTGACATGTACTTTACAAGGCAGGTCAGTGTGACATATAGCCCACAAGGTAGGTCAGTGTGACATGTACTTTACAAGGCAGGTCGGTGTGACATGTAGCCCACAGGGTAGGTCAGTGTGACATGTAACTCACCAGGCAGGTCAGTGTAACATGCAGCATACAAAGTAGGTCAGTTCGACATGTAGCTCACAAGGCAGGCCAGTGTGACATGCCATGCATCGGTCTTTGTGCTGTTGGTAATACATTAGAAAGCTTTGTTTCGTACGTAATGTACTAAGAAAGGGTTCTATTTATTGATTACAGTGATATTGCATGAGGTATTCTTGTAAAGGATATGCTAATTGTCTAATGATAAATGTATCAAAATAGCCCTTGGAAGGTAGGTGACGAAGTTAATTATAAATATACTTGTGCTGAATATTTTCTATTTCAACATTACCGATTTCTTCTTCGTTTTCGCATATCAGAAAACAACTTCGAATGCAATTTCGTGATACCTACATGTAACTGGTGTACTTGTAAAAATATGTCAGTTACAATGGACAAAAGCGTTTAATTAACGTGACGTCGTCACTATCAGGCGGAAACACTACTATCGCTCATCCATTCATACCACGACGAATTGCTCTACGATATGTTCGTTAACCAATTAAATGACATGCCCTAGCCAATCAGACTAACCCATCTTGCTCTGGGCAACCTGCTGATGGTCGTGGGCCTCCCTTGGGCTCGGCCCGCTTTCTGCCCACCATTATGCTGGCCACCGTCGTATAAGTGAAATATTTTTGAGTACGGCGTAAAACACCAATAAAATAAATAAATACATTTATTCTAATCAGCTGTTTGACCAGACATCGTAATTTAAACCGCGTTGCGTTTTATACATACGGATTTGCGTAGATAGAAAGAGGCTACTACTAATCAGATCAAAAGCATCAGATGAAACCTAACAGTAAAATGCAGTTGCAGTCATTCTGTATTTCTACAAGTAGTCCAGAATTAACCGGTACGTGCCCTGTATATTATCAAATCCGTGTAGATACAATCAGTGTAAGACGTGAGAAACACTAATTATTTGCGCGCATGTTTCCCGTGGTATACGGGCAAGAATTGTTACACTGGTACGTGTACTCTGTCATCAGTAAGATCTGAGGTCTGCTTTACATGTACATACTTTTTTAGTTCTTTGATGGTTTGTGTTCAACGTTCCTTTGCATATTGTTTTTGTGAAAATTAATCAAAACGTCCTCTGTGGTTGACTATAGGCGTATGAATGTATGTTTGGAGGCACATATATTCCTAACATGCTGCTGGGAACGCTTCACATTTATGTGTTCAACAAGAAAATGTAATTAGAGATACAAGGAGAAACATTTAACGTTTAAGATCCGTCATTGTTAGACATAGAATCATCAACATTCCCACATCTCCCCTGTTCTCAGACATGGAGTCATCAACATTCCCCCCACTTCCCTGTTTTCAGACATGGGATCATTCACATTCCCACATCTCCCCTGTTCTCAGACATGGAGTCATCAACATTCCCCCCACTTCCCTGTTGTCAGACATGGGATCATTCATATTCCCACATCTCCCCTGTTCTCAGACATGGAGTCATCAACATTCCCCCCACTTCCCTGTTGTCAGACATGGGATCATTCACATTCCCACATCTCCCCTGTTCTCAGACATGGAGTCATCAACATTCCCCCACTTCCCTGTTGTCAGACATGGGATCATTCACATTCCCACATCTCCACTGTTCTCAGACATGGAGTCATCAACATTCCCCCCACTTCCCTGTTGTCAGACATGGGATCATTCACATTCCCACATCTCCCCTGTTGTCAGACATGGAGTCATCAACATTCCCCCCACTTCCCTGTTGTCAGACATGGGATCATTCACATTCCCACATCTCCCTTGTTCTCAGACATGGAGTCATCAACATTCCCCCCACTTCCCTGTTGTCAGACATGGGATCATTCACATTCCCACATCTCCCCTGTTGTCAGACATGGAGTCATCAACATTCCCCCCACTTCCCTGTTGTCAGACATGGGATCATTCATATTTCCACATCTCCCCTGTTGTCAGACATGGAGTCATCAACATTCCCCCCACTTCGCTGTTGTCAGACATGGGATCATTCATATTTCCACATCTCCCCTGTTCTCAGACATGGAGTCATCAACATTCCCCCCACTTCCCTGTTGTCAGACATGGGATCATTCATATTTCCACATCTCCCCTGTTGTCAGACATGGAGTCATCAACATTCCCCCCACTTCCCTGTTGTCAGACATGGGATCATTCACATTCCCACATCTCCCGTTCTCAGACATGGAGTCATCAACATTCCCCCCACTTCCCTGTTGTCAGACATGGGATCATTCACATTCCCACATCTCCCCTGCTGTCAGACATCTTCCCACATCTTCCCTGTTCTCAAACATGGGATCCTCACATCTCCCTTGTTCTTATAGGAGATGGGATCATCGACCTTCTGCATCCACCCTCTTTTCAGACATGAAATCATCGACATCCTCACATTTCACTTGTTCTCAGACAAAGAATCATCGAGATTTCCGCATTTCACTTGTTCTCAGACAAGGGATCATCGACATTTCCGCATCTCCCATGTTGCCAGGCATGAAATCATCAATATTCCCGCATCTCCCCTGTTCTCAGCCGTGGAATCATCGACATTCCCATTGTCAAGATATGTCTGAGATATTGCCGATGTGTCCCTAAGCCATAATCATTCATTCGACATTCCCGCTTCTCCATTGTTCTCAAACATGGAATCATTGATATTCTCGCATCTCTCTTGTTCCCAGACATTGAACCAGCGACATTCCTGCACCCGCGCACCCCTTCTGTTCTCAGATATGGGATCACCGACATTCCCACATCTCCCGTTGACAAACATGGAATCATCGACATTCCCGTATCTCCCCTGTTCTCAAACATGAAATCATACTGGCGTAAATAATATTATCGTAATTATTATAAGTCACACTCACTGCCACAATACGCCAGCATTACCGTCAACGCGGCTTTAATGGTCGCCACCATACGTCAGCAGTACCATCAACGTGGCATTAATGGTCGCCACAATATATCAGCAGCACCGTCAACGTAGCGTTAATGGTCACCACCATACATCAGCAGTACCATCAACGTGGCATTAATGGTTGCCACAATATATCAGCAGCACCGTCAACGTAGCGTTAATGGTCGCCACCATGCATCATGCACATTTATTAACATATAAATTCCATTGGCACTTAAGGCTGTTCCCAAAAAGCAACTTGCATGTTCCCACAAACCAAAGGTTACCTTAGATGGCTTTAGATGATCAGTGCTATGTCCATCTCGTTATTTTGCTGACTGGTATCTGCCCTATCATACAGTAGTCAGGTTTAAGGGCAGGGGAAACCAGAATGTTTGGAACCAACACCTACCTCTTTCCAGGAGCAATAAATTTTGTCCATGACGAACTTGGCCATTTTTCCAGATTCTGAGAGTTCTGTAGATTTTAGAACGGTGTTTTGAGGTTTGCTGGGAACATGGAATGATATTCCGCTGGGAAATTGTCTGAGCACCATAAATAATATTTTGTGACATTCATTTGCCTATAAAAATGCACTTTTGTGGGTGAAAGTTTAGGTAATTTAAGTTATGGTACAGTAGCTCTCCTACCAATATGCTAATCAACCGACGGAGTGTAAATGAACGAAAGTCCACAGGTAACTTTTTTACTGTTCAACAATCCATCGTTGGTTGGACCATGAATACATTGAAAGTATCAAGCCTACCGTTCAACTTAGAACGCCTGTTTTCAACAAAGTCATGTTTACCGCCACCTTTCAAGGTCAGTACGACAGCTTTGGTACTGTATCTACAGCCAAATGTGTTCATGTCACGTTCCATGCTGTTGAATATGAAGTAGCACTTATCAGACACGAGCAAATACAATGTCCAGAATTATACCAGATTTCATTATAAGTAGTTCAGATACAAAACATACAAGGGGCATAAGATGTACACTGAACACCCCTAGTACTTTCGAGTGTACCTAAAATACACATAAATGAACATTCAGTCACACATTCTCTCATACAGACATAGATAAACATCAGAGACATTCACAGCCAACCTTAGGTTACATGCAAGGGTATATGATTATATATGCATACGAAAGTATGTCACGTTCACACGGTGTGATTTGTGGTTTTGTCAAATACGCCAAGTGAAACGAAAACACGCCAGGCTCCATATCATATGATTTGCACCCTTTGCCTACAATCGCTTGAGAGCAAATGTGTTGCAGTTTGTTGAATTCTACAGTCCATGTAACGAATTCTGTGGTGTGAACGCAGCTGTAGAAGATTTACAACAAGACCTCTTAGGCATAGCATATATACAATATCAAATACTTGTGACCTGAACAAAACTGCAAATATTCATTAAGCATTTGAGTAACTTTCTGATATTATCCCACATCAGACAGAATATTGAACAACACCAGTCACATGCATATTGCCTTATTCTGCAGCCGGTGTCATATGTGTCTTTTGACCAGTTTATCTCCCTTTGTTTGTGAAAACAATTGTCATATCATTGAAGGGCTTCGTCTGTACATCGGTGTTTTGTTCTGAATTAGTGGGTCTTCTGCCGGGTAAATTCGTTATATGGTTACTCAATGAGAGGATACTGATAATTATATATATGGTGTCAGTAACTCTCATACTAAGCTTGGCCGACACCTCACCCATACATTTCCTATCCTATCACTGAGTAACAATGTAACTAATATTGTCTGCAAAGTTTCTGTTTATCTAAAACTACACGTATTTAACTTGATTATGTTCAAGAGAAAGAGCAACGTTATAGGGTACTTCTTGCTCTTACTGAGACATCTGGATAACCAGATTGCTTAATACTTGTTTAATTGTTCTTTGATACCATGCTCAAGAATTTTACACTTGTATAAAAACAGTCAGTTTTATGGGTGGAGGAAACCAGAGTGCCCAGAGGAAACTGAAAAGCCCCAAGGAAACCAGAGTGCCCAGGGGAAACTGGATAGCCCGTGCTAAAGCACGAAACCTGAGTCATGTAAATGACAAATTTTCCCATGTGACATACCGATGTGCACATTGGGGGTCTTCAACAAACGTTAGACTGTCCAAATGGCTACAAGAGTGTCAGCCACTGCTTAACATCCTCTTTGAAATTTGAGTGCGGGTGGGGCATGTTTGCTGTGGCCTATGAAATTAAACAAACTGGTCAAGCTTAAGAGTCATTAGAGCTTAGAGTTCGTTGTTAGCACCCATGTAGACTCTGTCGGGGTATTCCATGTCCATTATTTACCATCCTGTCATATTTCTGCAGATCTCTTACATTATTGCTGTAGACATGAATTACATAGGATCCATAAAAATGCATGAAAACTGCTGCTCTTCATACAAAACGTTCTAAAAGCTAAAACATCATAGCACTTTTTTATCCAATTGTTCCTCTTGTTCCAGAGAGTCTTTAGACTTTTTTTTCATCTTTTCTCCACCAGATTTGTCTTCTGAGCTTTCTTTAGTAGTATCACTGACCTCCACACTTCCTTCCTTGGGCTTTTGTTTGAAAACACGCTGCAAAAAAGACTTTATTTTCTCCTTGAGTCCTTTCTTCTTGCTCGGGTCGACGAGCTGGAATCGGCGAGTTGTCAAGTTGTGGAGAGAGCCAAATGCTATGGCCACGACAGTACACGCTAAACAGATGACGTTGTAAGGCATGCTGAAGTCAGGGGTAGGCAACTGCAGCAGGAGGCTCTCTGTGTGAAGCCTGAGGAACCCAGCGTTAGGGTCATCACTGTAACAGAGATAATATACCATATCACAGCAGTCCAAACCAGTGTGTTCACTGTAACAGAGATATCACACAATACTACAGTAGTTTAAATCAGTGTCATCACTGTAATAGAGATATCACAAAATATTACAGCAGTCTAAACCACAGTGTCATCAGTGCAATAGAGATATCACACAACATCACAGCAGTCAAAACCACAGGGTCATCACTGTAACAGAGACCTCACACAATATCACAGTAGTCCAAACCACAGGGTCATCGCTGTAACAGAGATATCACACAACATCACAGCTGTCTATACCACAGGGTCATCACTGTAACAGAGATATCACACAATATCACAGCTGTCTATACCACAGGGTCATCACTGTAACAGAGATATCACACAATATCACAGCAGTCTATACAACAGGGTCATCACTGTAACAGAGACCTTACACAATATCACAGTAGTCTACACCACAGGGTCATCACTGCAATAGAGACCTTACACAATATTACAGTAGTCTACACCACAGGGTCATCACTGTAACACAGACCTCACACAATATTACAGTAGTCTACACCATAGGGTCATCACTGTAACACAGACCTCACACAATATTACAGTAGTCTACACCACTGGGTCATCACTGTAACACAGACCTCACACAATATTACAGTAGTCTACACCACAGGGTCATCACTGTAACACAGACCTCACACAATATTACAGTAGTCTACACCACAGGGTCATCACTGTAACACAGACCTCACACAATATTACAGTAGTCTACACCATAGGGTCATCACTGTAACACAGACCTCACACAATATTACAGTAGTCTACACCACTGGGTCATCACTGTAACACAGACCTCACACAATATTACAGTAGTCTACACCACAGGGTCATCACTGTAACACAGACCTCACACAATATTACAGTAGTCTACACCACAGGGTCATCACTGTAACAGAGACTTCACACAATATTACAGTAGTCTACACCACAGGGTCATCACTGTAACACAGACCTCACATAATATCACAGTAGTCAACCTTTTATAAACGCTTCGAAAATGGATTAATTCTTTACCACCACATGCCTTACCTTTTATCCAGGTTTTTGGTTGGGAGTTTAACACTGATCACAGCAGAGTTAACATAGAACCCATGGTTGGCATCTGGTGGGTACTCTGTCCATTTGAGAAAGGCACGGTCAAACTGAAATCTGACAGATGTGATGGAGTAGGCCTGTAGGTGGAGGACAAGTTCCAGAGTGTAGAGTCTCTCTCTGTCCTTCCCTGGGACGTAGTGAACATGCTCTGTAAACACATGAAATAAGCTTGATATGTCTGCTTTACTGGGACGGATAAATAAGATCTCAATACCATATTGATTAATTCATTACAATGAAAAGAAGAAGATACATTGGTAGACAGAATGTTCACTTATCTATAAGCTTTTACAATTGGCATTTTGAAAAATTTTTCATTTAAACAATGACTGTAAAATTGGATATGTTGGAAAGTATGCATACATAACTAAATGTTGTCGAACTCAAATTTTAAAACATTCCAATACATAACAATTGCAAGTTTATTGGTTTGTTTACTGTTCGCGCAAGAATTTATCACTGGTATCACTGCAGTTAGGTTTGTAGCGGAAGAAAACTAGAGGAAACCACCTCTCTTTGGCTGAAATCTGACAAATTTCAAAGAGAGTTAAATTCCAGCAGGTAACCTCATTGGTCAATGGTCTGACAGTCTCTGTGAACCAGCGCCTTAACCATTTGAGCCAGCAAGAGCCCATGATAAGGACCTTTAATACAGCAATACTACGGTATAGTATTGATTTATTTATTTATTTGATTGGTGGTTTACATCGTGTTCAAGAATATTTCACTTTCACTTTCAATATATGACAGCACCCAGCAATATGATGGGAGGAAACTGGTCAGAGCCCAGGGGAAACCCATGACTATCCACAGGTTGCTGACACATCTTCTCACATACGACTTTCACTTCCTGTGTTCACAGACATATGAGACTGACATCACTTACTGGGTCTGACTGTCATGGTACCATTAGTCTCTATCCTCAATGTGTTGTAGTACATCCTCATGTACCAGGGGAGTGTCTCCAAGTAAACAATCATCAAATCCTCAGGTAAGCTGTTGTACAGGTGACATGTGACTCCTCCCTTCTCTAAACCATGTCCTGCTCACAGATAACAACATGGGGGAATGTTAAATGTGGTTCAATTTCAGTGTGATTAAACACAAAATAAGGACACATTCCCATAAACCTGTACTGAACTGTTTTACCTATGTGCTTCCAGCACTTGCGGAGAAAGCCTTAAAGGAAAAGCCTTAAAAATCAAAGTACACATCACTAAATAGACCACTTAAAACTACACACAAATATACTTTCATTTAATTTTTAGATTTTTGTGAAAAGAGTTAAAGGCATTCAAACATTTGAATTCTAAGGTGGGCTTTGTGGACCATACTATCAAAGTTTAGGAACTCTGACATCACAGGAAGTCTTTCCAAGTCTAATCACAACACTGAACATTGGAATAACTCTCTTTACCCATGAGTAAAAGATTACTGAAATAATATTCCCAAAAATTCCTTCCTTCTTATTAACATCAGGTAAAAAAGGTGATATGATGTCAGAGTTCCTAAATACTGTCAGTACAGCTCATAAAACCCACCACCGTATTCAAATATTCAAACATTTTGAGCCTTTCAACACTCTTAAAATAAAATCTGAAAAAACAAATGAAAGTATTTTTACGCATAGATTTCAGTTGTCTGGGTGATGAACCTTACTTCATATTTTGGCTTTCTCTTACTTGAATTTGAGGTTTACAGTTGCTTGCAGCATTATTTCGTTATTACCATACGTCTGTGTAACAGGCCAGGCGCAGTACCAACATATTTATAATGCTGCCTTGGAATGCCATGCCAAAGACAACACGAGGAATGTCCCACCCAGACACACTATAATGATGCCTGGACAATAAGTATATAGTATATTACTCCTATGCTTTGTGACAAATGAGGTACTACCAAGGCTACCGAGGTTTGACTTGATTTGGAATTGAACCATGAACAGCTTGCTGGGCAGATGGTTCCACCTACTACAACAACGCAACCGGTTTCAAAAAAAAAGGCCATTACAAGTTGTAACGATTTTCATAACTGTGGTGATCTTTGGTGGAAACGACCATCAAATTTTCTCCTTCAAAGGTAAGAGAAGAAAAAGGAAACACAGGACAGGACCTCTATAACTGGGAGTTGTGAGCAGTCTTACCTGTAATGTAGCGATGAGCGTAGAGTGGAGGGGGTCTGACAGTGCTGTGGCCAAACTGACTGCTGTACATAAGCTCCAGGTTGAACTGGCGTCCGTCTCGCGTCTGAAGACCTACATCGTACACAGCATAGGGGACGTCCCCAGTGTGGCCAGATCTTACATCAGTCGAGTCAGACACGGGCAGCAGCTGGAATGGGGATTCCTTACTCTGTGGTATAAATGGAAACAAAGCCAAGTGTAGATGTAATGTATTGTACCAGACAGCTGAAAAGTAGTAGCAAGGAGCTGTACCAGAGCTCTAGCAGTCACCAAAAGTCACAATTTCATAATTATTTCATGAGATATCATGCTTATGAAATTACGCCCCCCTCGCCCACAGACACAGATGCGAATCAAGATTCTACTAATGCACTGACAAGACAGCATAACAATATCAGTTATATGATGGTGGAGACGGAAATTGGACAGACAACCGCAATACCCCATCAGGTCCCTGAAGCCTCATCAATAGCAGTAATATTGTATATCTCTACACAGTGATCTTACCTCCATGTCAGTGACATCAACATAGACCTTGCTCATGTCAGAGAGGGGACACTGAGTGGTGAGTCCACTGCTAAACAGCTTCTTCAGACTCCAGCCTGGGGACAGAAACAATAGATACATGATTGATTGATTGATTGATTGACTGCTGTAATTGACAGGTGTTTTACACATCCATGTAGTCAAAAACATCAGTCCTTTGATGGAGGTCAGGTACATGTATATGGGTGGACAAAAGCTGGACATGGCAGAAATCCCCAGTGTCTGGAGGAAATTGCACAGAGTCTGTAGGAAGCCTCATAGTGTGTGGAGGACACATCATGGTGTCTGGTGGGAACATCATGGTGTCTGTAGGAAACTGCACAGTGTCAGTAGGAAACTTCACAGCATATGATGGAAACCTCATAGTGTGTGGAGGAAATTGCACAGTCTGTAGGAAGCCTCATAGTGTGTGGAGGACACACCATGGTGTCTGGTGGGAACATCATGGTGTCTGTAGGAAACTTCATACCATCTGGTGGAAACTCATAGTGTCTGGAGGAAATGTAATGGTGTCTGGTGGAAATACCCACTGTCTGGAGGAAACTGCACATTGTCAGTAGGAAACTTCACAGCATCCAATGGAAACCTCATAGTGTGTGGAGGGAATATGATGGTGTGTGGAGGAAACATCATAGAGTCTGGTGGGAACATCATGGTGTCTGTACGAAACTTCATACCATCTGGTGGAAACCTCATAGTGTCTGGAGGAAATCTCATAGCATCTGGAGGAAACTTACGAGTTAAGTGTGGAGGAAACTTAATACCGTATTGGCAAACATGAATGGCAGGTATTTATAAAATGTAACTGACAACAAAAGTAACCAAGCAAAGAATGTGTCATACTTGCAGATCCTGAAGAGATTCTTGGTACATCAAATACCAGGGCCAGGTTCTGTGTCAGTTCTATACCTGGCCTAGTACAATCAGCATCCTGCAAAACACACAAGTTTGTCAGTTCTATACCTGGCCTAGTACAATCAGCATCCTGTAAAACACACAAGTTTGTCAGTTTTATACCTGGTCTCGTACAATCAGCATCCTGCAAAACACACAAGTTTGTCAGCTTTATACCTGGCCTAGTACAATCAGCATCCTGCAAAACACACAAGTTTGTCAGTTTTATACCTGGCCTAGTACAATCAGCATCCTGCAAAACACACAAGTTTGTGCAGACACCCTAGCCAGGATTTATGAAAGGCATAAGGGATAAGTGTCCTAGCAATAATAGCTCGGTGTCCGAGGTCTCTCCAGCCACCAAGATCTTGCCATCGCTGGAGATGGCTATGTTGTAATTTAAGACCAGCTGAGATCTAGTTTAAGTCATAGTTTAAATATATGTCAATATTAATACCATGTCACTCATGGTGCTCCTCCACTGATAATAAAAAATGGATATTTTCACATACATATAAGCACGTACCTGCAGATATCGCATTAGTATTGCATGAAATTTATTTTTTAAAACGACAGAACTTTTTTTAAAGTACTCCTTTGCAGACAGTCCATTAACTTAAGACATAAACAGTAGGAAATTGTTTAATTTATGTTTATTCATATATCTTTTTGATGTATTTTATTTTTTGTGATTTCCACAACATCAATAGCACCATAAATGTTATTTGTTCAGGAATTATAACTGACAGGATTGGGTGTGGCATCTGAAACAAACCAAGGTCCTGTTCCTGACATCACTTAAGTAAACCAATTAAGTTACTGGTAAAATTCACCACTAGAATCAAATGTTTTTTTTTTAAAGTTACAAAAAAATACAATTCATTTTCTAGATTAGATTTGACTGGTCTGCTTGCGGAGAACTTTGTATAATGATCTCCTTATACTACAAGAATGACTCATGAGTATGAGGCTGCACGCTGTCGACGTTGTTGCTTGGACAGTTGCTTTCAACCGGTTCATAAAAAAAGATCGAATGGACTTGTGGCTAGTCTTTCGGCTTCCGCTCCAGCCTACCCAAACTGGGCATACTGTTGGCAATGGCCTAGCGTTCAAGTTTAATTGTGGTGCAAACTTGTCATTTCGAGCTTGTTGATCCACGGTAGCGCATTATATATAATGCACGGTTGGCTGAATGTTAGAATCTCGGAAACCTCCTTTCAGTGTAAGAATTATGAGGCTAACAAAGGTTTCCGATTTTACAGTTACTCTTTGATATTTGGAGGGAAAAAAGTTGTCCTGCAATCAGCTAACCAGGGGCCTGTTGTGTAAGGTTCATAATATTCAGTCGTGGAGGAAGACTGTCCATGTGTTCATATGGAACATTAGACTGCCAATGAGTTCAAATGGAACATTAAACTGTCCATGTGTTCCCATGGAACATTAGACTGCTCATGTGTTCCCATGGAACATTAGACTGCCATTTTGTTTCCATGAAACATTACACTGCCAATGTCCGTAGCTCAGTTGGTTAGCGCGTTAGCACACTAGCGCAGCGTAATGACCCAGGAGTCTCTCACCAATGCGGTCGCTGTGAGTTCAAGTCCAGCTCATGCTGGCTTCCTCTCCGGCCGTACGTGGCAAGGTCTACCAGCAACCTGTGGATGGACGTGGGTTTCCCCCGGGCTCTGCCGGGTTTCCACCCACCATAATGCTGGCCGCCGTCGTATAAGTGAAATATTCTTGAGTACAGTGTAAAACACACATCAAATAAATAAATAAATACACTGCCAATGTCTCCCTACAGAGCATTAGACTGCCCATGTGTTCGCATGGAATATCACACTGCCCATGTGTTCCCATGGAACATTACACTGCCAATGTGTCCCCATAGAGCATTAGACTGCCCATGTCTTCGCATGGAATATCACACTGCCCATGTGTTCCCATGGAACATTACACTGCCAATGTGTCCCCATAGAGCATTGCACTGCCCATGTCTTCACATGGAATATCACACTGCCCGTTTGTTCCAATGGAACATTAGATTGCCCATGTGTTCGCATGGAACATTAGACTGCTCATGTGTTCCCATGGAACATTAGACTGCCATTGTGTTTCCATGAAAACATTACACTGCCAGTGTGTCCCTACAGAGCATTGGACTGCGCATGTGTTCCAATGCCACACTGCACTGCCAATGTGTTCCCACAGGCAAGCGCAGGACAGCATTTTAAAAACCCATAATGTGGGCTCCAATGCAACTTCAGGCACAATTCCCACTAATTGATGAAAATGAAATTTTACAAAAACATGTTTTGTATGTGGCTTTGTTATTAATTATCAATTCCTTTTTAATAGTTTGTTGAAGATTTTGCTCAACATAATAGATGTATTTCATATAAACACCTTGCCTTTAATCAAAATTACTGGAACAAAAAAGGATGCCTAAATTAAGGAGCTACAGTACAGCCATCACACACTATTCACCAGTTGTGCTTAAAGGATATGATGAAAATGAACTGTACAACTAAGATTATGGTTTTAAGACAAATGAAGAAAGTTATGCCAACAAAGAAATTTAACATTTCTTTCATTTTTAATGCACAGCTTATATCTCTAAATGACCGCTCTATTTGATTCATATCTTCAATCAAGGTTTGGAAATTTTTCGGAAATAATTCATTTCATCGATGAGCTTAGCGGGAACAGGGGAGCAGCTCTTTACACACCATTCAGACAGTTCCTTCCAAAAAGTTGTATTGACAGCTATTACCACTGATGTCACAAACATATTCCGCTTCCTTTCCAGACTGACTGTTGCGGCCTTGGAAAATCTGTAATTTTAAAGCCATTTTTTTTTCGCCCTGAGAAAAAATCTAAAAAGCCTTTTTGTATCTTTTTGTGGTATGATACATGAGAGGCTACCCATGAAGAAATGAAAACTAAACGTTTTATGTCTGCTTTAATCCTCACATGCTGTGGGCATGATCAGCAGGTAATCTTCAGTGAGTTTACTTCTGGGAGAGGGTGGCACTGTATATTTGGTATGTTTGGCATTGACCCTTTTGCTTAGAGGTCAGTGATAACACATGGTTACATGTAACCATGATAATAATGGATAAATAACATGAGGCCATGGCAATTATTTCAATGCAGAAATAAACAATATAACATGTTGACATACTCACTGAGCATACTGGCCGGATATGAACACTGAGACTGTGGTAGTTAGCATCATACAGCTTCACTGTGTTGAACAAGGTAGACAATCCAACCTACAACAAAATACCTGTCAGTGGGCACTGGGTCGACCAGCACTTCACATATTCTATGCTGAGGGCCAAACAAGGTAGGACTGAGATTACTAATTTTAAAGTCATAAATATTATCAAAATTTAGAGTGCAGAAAAACTCTAACTTGTCTATAATTTAAAACATAAAATGTGCAAAGTAGGCCTACATGAAAGATGATGTCATATCTATTCAGAACAACATGTACATATGTAATGTAAGTTTCAACAGATTTGCATATTATATTTCTCAGTTTTGGAACACCTGGACTGCTCTTTTCAGCCAGCATATATGTAACTGTAGCAGGAATATTTAGTTTCTTTTTTCTCACAGGGTTAGACCATCTAATGAACAGCACACTCATATATTTACTTTTCCAAAAAATCTTAGAAAGAAATGTTATATTCTGCTTTCAATGCTACAAATATGTCCCAAAAATTAGAAGAATAAGGGTACATGTACACAGAACACCCTTTAAAGCAAATCACAAGATCCTTCAGCATATCACAAGATCCTTCAGCAAATCACAAGATCCTTCAGCAAATCACAACACTCACAAGATCCTACAGCAAATCACAAAATCCTTCAGCAAA
Source organism: Liolophura sinensis (assembly GCF_032854445.1). NCBI lineage: Eukaryota > Metazoa > Mollusca > Polyplacophora > Chitonida > Chitonidae > Liolophura > Liolophura sinensis. The sequence goes on along the minus strand of NC_088299.1, from coordinate 16,095,685 downwards.
TCACAACATTCTTCAGCAAATCACAAGATTCTTCAGCAAATCACACTGACCTCAAAGTAAAAACGCCAAAAGCCAACACTTTCAGATGCAAATGAAGATCAGAAAGTACCAATTTTGGTGCTGAAAAGTTTGTTTTTTCCATCAAGAGGTAAGATTACTGTCTACCGATACAAATTTCCAAAAACCTTTCTGGGATCAATGCCAGAATGAGTAATTCAGGTCATGTAGAGATCAATACAGTACAGGTAGAGATCAATACAGTACATGTAGAGATCAATACAGTACATGTACAGATCAATACAGTACATGTACATAGCAGAACCCTAGAAACCCACCAGATATCAGACAAACCTTTGAATCACAGGGTAGCAGTTTTTTCCATGGTGTGAGGTTCTCTGTACAGGCAATTTCTCTGGGCAGGGCTGAATACCTGAGGAAACCAGATTCCCTGGCGTACTCCTTCGTGGCCAGCCCTGTTGGTCGGAAACTCCACCTGGGACTTGTCGTAGATTTATTGTCCATGAAGTTTAGAGTGGCACAAAACAGGCCAGACAGGGCATTGTTCAGTTCACTCCAGGTCTTGTCCACACTATCAACAGAGACATACATTGATTCTGCACAACTGTATCAGTCTTTGACTTCTGACACTTTTATAGCAATGCTCACAATGATTTTCCTGAGACAACCCCATCACACACTGCAGACTGACACTTTAACTTTTCAAGTATCCTTTGTTAGAGGTAATATTTGACCGCTGTCCTTCATCAACAGCAATCAGTCTTCCTACTCATTTCATTATTTACATAGATATTTGATTAGCAATGTATTTATTTGATTATTGCTTAACACCATGTTAAGAATTTTTCACTTAAACGATTCTGATTGGCTTTATGGATAGCAGAGACCAGAGTGCACAACACTGCGAAAATACCCACAAATATTTACTGTTGACCACTTATTGTTACCCTAAGAACAGGCCCTAGGAATAGAAATCCCTATCTAAGAACAGTGTGACTGTTGCTTTAATTGGTTCTTTGTCAGCTTAAGGGCTTAAAAAAACAACCCCGTGTAACTTACATGTACCTGATTTTTATGGCAAAGTTGAGTATCTGGAGTAGAGGATGAACTGAGCCAAATACTTACTCCTGAGTGTTATTTTGGAACCACACCCAGAGTTCTGCCCCAGGAGGGGCATCCTCCTTTGGGTATCCCCACTTCTCATACCTCCACAGGCCTTGTGTCAAGCTGAGATGGAGCTCCTGTACATTGTATGCCGAGATCAGCTCACCCAAGGATTTGGGGAACAATCTATAATGTTGGACTGAGAATTACAAATAGAAAAAGGCGCAGATTTAATGACATGTTAATAGAGACAGATCTGGACCTACATGTATGTCAGATAAGCTGGCTGGCTTCCTCTGGCAAGGTGGCAAGGTGTTGCAGCAGCCTGCAGATGGTCATGGATTTCTTCCCACCATAAAGTTGGCCGTCGTCGTATAAGTGAAGTATTCTTGAGTACGGCGTAAAACACCAATCAAATAAATAAGTAAATAAACCAAATAAGCTGCATGTAGTAATTACCAAAGTATTAGCTGAGAATTTAAACAGCCATCTTTACATTCACTATATTTATTTATATCAAGATTGATCTCCCTGTTGTTGTTTTCAGGAGGCAAATCTATAAACCAGAAGGGTTTTCACAAAGCAACTAAGCAACAGCATGAATTCACAAGCCAAGTCTAAAGTGGATGATAAAACTGGGATATAAAGTATGTCCCATTCACATTGGTTGAGGCTGCAGTTGCTTTCCATAGGTAATCAAACAGTAACACTTCAAAATAGCACTTTGTATGTGGTGTTTTCAGTTTCTCCTTGTGCGGGAACAAGATTTGCAATGTGGAGTTTTAATGACAAGTAAACATGTTTATTGCTAGGTCTAGGCCATAAAAATTAACACCCGGCTCTACAAGATCTTGCAACATTTCAACTAAAAATTGACAGCTTTCAAAATTGCGAATGTGCCACATTTATTTATCTGATTGTTGTTCAAGGCCATTCTTAATAATTTCTAACCTCTATGATGTGGTCAATTTTATAAGCGGAGGAAACCAGACTGGTAAACCACTAACCTTTGGAAAGTTACTGACGAACTTTCCTGTGACATATAAATAAGCACACTACTTAACAGCGGAAGACAAGTATTCTCAAATGAATGTTAGACTGTGTCTAGGACGCCAATTGTCAGAATATAAAATTAAACAGCAACCTATAGACAATCTAGATTGACCAACTCGTTTTGTCTAGTAAGATAGGCTAAACATTACAGTTACACACTAACACAGTTCATTGTTGTTGTTGTATGCTCACATGTTTCCGGGGAGCCGATATCAGCTTCCCATTTCGTTGAGAAGTGAAACTGGAAATATACATGTCCGTGAGGTAGAGGCTTGACATAGAGCTCCTCCGTGAAACTGTCTTTAGCCGAGATCAAATGGGCATAGAAGGCCACACCAAAAATTAAGAACACATCAAAATAGCGTGCCGCTGTTTTCGTCTGCATGTTTTCATGGGATACGGGACAGCTTGCCATGCGCACTGTACCGACCTACCTATAGACATCCGGCGTGCTGCTGGTTGGATGCAGTCTCTCGGACAACTGTGGGTGGATGGGGACATCGTGTGCAGGGTCCATCCGTTTGTGTGGACAATTTGGATAGATCATCAAGCATGAATTCTCCTCTCAGATATGTTATCGAGTGGATCTAATGGAAGACTTGTGAACTGCCAATGGAGAACGGGGACAAAAATCAGGTGTCAAGCATACATTCTATTTTGTGGACGTACAACTTTGCTGAACGAGCATGACGAAACTAACGTACTGTGCACTCAATTTCAGACGCACAAACAGTGACATCGATTCACGAACAAGATTGACAAGCAGTGCGTGACATATGATGATCACTAGCTTTGGCTGAGTAAAATTTAGTAAGACAAGTTACTGTAGGCATTGCCTTTTGCTGGTACAAGTAAGCTGGAATATTTATTTCATCATGTGGCATGTCTACATGTAGGGTCTAGTGTGGAGCTTTGATGAAAACGACAAAATGACAAAAAAATACTGTACAAGTAGGCCTAGCCTGACGTATGACCACTTAAATATGGCTATATTTAATGGCTTTTTTTTCACATCTTTCAGGTTGGTGATGTCAGTTCCATTACAATGGCAGATCAGGATGATCCAAGGGAAAACTTGGCAAGTACTTGTAAAAAGTACAAGGGTTGAGGGAATAGTTCAATTCAATTAAACGTTGATTAGTTGTGGTGATGATTGGCAATTTGATAGGTTTATGATTGTCAGCTATCAGATCAATCATCACAATAATCAACGTGTAATTTAATTGAACTAATGGAGAATCATGAAGTTTAAAGTTGAGACTACAGTCACTACACTGTAGGGCCAGCCCAAGACATGCAAGAACAGAATGACAGATGGGTTGGGTAGGCCTACCGGCATATGTAGTTATGTAGGCAGTCTACCATTTTTTTCGTAGAAAATGGGAAGTCAGCGACCTACATTGACCAATTTATGCTTCAATTTCACTTCATTTAATTTGTGTAAGGTACGGCCTACGTATAGCTGGCTCCTTTCCTAGATAACCGTCTGTTCACAAAAACAGAAAAAGCCTTGAACATGCTGAATGGTGAAGGGCACTTGTCTTTCAGTGTCCAGTGCATGGCTTAAAATGTGATTCTCCTTCGCTCGCGACTGCGTGTGAGGCTTTTGGTGACAATAAGCGGTGGATAACGCTTGTATCACTGTTAACTCATTCTTCATCAATATGGTGTATGTCTGAATGTACACGTGGGACGCTTTGTTAGTAGCTTAACAAAAGTTAAAGGTAGGGTGGTTCACGACTGGCATTCCATTTTTTTCCACTCTTAAAACTGACCGCTGTTGAATGTGTGAACAATTCTTGAGTCGTGAGTATGCTCGATGAAGAATCAAATAAATAAATAAACATAAACATTTGGATGTGTTGGTAAGCTGTATATTTGTACAGCCATGTGGCAGTTAACCTAAAGTCTATTGTGCTGTGTAGAATGACAGATTGTAATGAAGGGGAGGTGTATTACTTGATCATTGACTGCCAGGGAAGCCAGAGTGTTGCATTTATTATTGTGAGTCTCCTAGATGTGAACAGTAAGGTAAATTCTTTTGTTCTTTTCTACAGATTGCAACAGCTGTAAATTTTCTTCAGAATCCAAACGTTCAGAGCAGTTCTCTGCCACAAAAAAGGCATTTTTAAGAAAAGAAAGGTAAGTACACTGGACACATAAATGAAAAAGGAACTCTTAAATGAACACTTTGGTGTGAGAGAAATGCCAAAAGGAGATTTGAGAAATTACATGTATGTCATAAATGAAGTTTTTGGGAACTCGAAACCAGGTTAGTGCCCAATATTAGGACCCCACAGAGTTGTTTTGACAGCCATTGTTATTGATGTCCTGACTGCAAATTATTTAACTTGTTGACTGGCCATTGGGGCCTTGGGAAAACTGTGGATTAAAGCTGTTTTTACGAGCCAGTGAAGCTTTTTTTCACTTTTATATATTAGGACGCATCCTAAACTGTATATTAAGAAATAAAACCCCAACATTTCATGTATCCTTTAATTAAATGTGGGTGAGTGCTGGTAGAGTTAAGTAGAAATGTATGAATGATCCATAAACACACAAGCCAGGATCTTTACTCTAGACAGGCCTTTCAGCCATTAATGTTACGGGCTGTTGCGTGACTGACACACCAGTAATAACCACAACCGGTAACCGTAAAGTGTTCTGTGTTCTCATTCAAACATGTTCATTTGGTGGGCTAAAGGAAGAGTTTGTGGCTGAGCAGCTGAGATGCTTGTCTTTTAATCGCAAGGATACATGAAGGACAGGTTCAATCCCGGGCTTGGTCAGGCAGTTATGAAATTCTTTCTCTCGCTGTTTGTGTGGCCTTAATAAGGTGGTCAGCGGTGCCCTTGACCCGAAATTTCGTCCGAAAAAGAGAATTTTTACAGCAAATAATGATAATAATGTATTAGTATTACATGGTGAAACTTACATATATCCAGAATAATATCATTTACCTTTTCAAAGATCTTTGTATTGTCAGTTGACCTCTCGGTGTCTGGCAAAGTTATTTAGTCATGGACAGAATTTCAGGTGAGTTACAATATACATGTATTTATATATGCTTCCCTTGGTGATGTTGTTATGTGATCAAACTTGTCTCTTGTCTTCCAATAATCATCTGTAGGATTAACAGAGTCTGAGGTTCAGCTCGCTGTGCAGAGGTCAGGGGTTATTGAGCATGTGGGCACAGATGTCGGCGTCATGTCCTCGGGGACCCCAGCAAACACAGGGCACATGGTGCAGTACTCTCCTCACATGGGTAAGTGTAACTTATTTACCTGTACACAGTCAATATAGTTGCACATCAGATATCAGGGTTAGTCCTCTGTATAAGGCTGACCAAAGCGCGGGGTTGTTCACCTAAAACATTGCTCTTGTCACAGTCATTGTGTGAGCTTCTGCTTCTGCCTTGTTCTGCTCCAGCTCTGAGTCAGAAGGGGAGAGCGAGTTGTGACTGAGTGGTTAGGATGCTTGTTTTTCGATCACTAGGATACTGAGATACTGGTTCTGTCCTAGCTTTCAGGCAGGAAATTTGAAAATTGCTCCACTCTCACTGTTCATTGGACCTTCATGTTCAGGAATGCTTGTGTGGCAAATTGCAGCAATACATTGGAAAGTTTGTCAGTAACTTGTAGAAGGTTGGTGGTTAATGTGCGGCTCTCTCCTTTCCTCCACTCTGACCTATAAACCTGAATGCTATTCAGTGTATAAATGAATAATTCCTGAGTATGGTAATAAGCAATAAATCAAAGAATCGGCCCAGAAGAACTACAGAATGAATCCTGATATTGTTTCTGTCCTGTAGCACCTGCTTCATCTACCTGGGCCAAAGTGCGTGACTTCACAGCGCTCACTGTTGTTGTTGGAGGATTAGGTGTCGTCGTCTACCGGCTCTATCAAGATGTTGTCAGACCATATTTTTTAGGAAAACCACAAAAAATCTGTTATGACACAAGTGTTAGAGGTGCAAGCAGAGATGAGCAGTACTTTGGTTAAAGTACAGGAGACTTTGCAGGCCATTCAGACCACATTAAGGCAGCAGGAGGAGCAAATTCAGGAGCTGTCTATCCAATCAGGAGCCAAGAAGGTAGGTCGGGCAATAGTGACGAGTGGTCACTCTTGTTCCTCTGCTAGAATGATGCCTAGACCAATCACAGAGTCTCTAGACACTGCTTAACGTAACTAATTTTATAAATTTGAATTTTAACGGATGCACAAGTCTTGATGCACAACCCATTTAAACTTAGCCACGAGCACACAGTCGTGGCTGCCCTTGGTACGGAAAATCGAATGAAAAATGTCAGAGGTAAATTTTCAACTGTCATCTGCCACCATTAGAAAATTATGATTGAGGGATACACGTTATTGGTTACAAGGGAGACTACTCTGTTGATGTTACTACTATGGTAATATCAGCACAGCATAAAAATATTCCGCTGGCATTTAAGTTTTTCCCTGTACCAAAGCAGTCAGGACCGTGTGGTGCCAGCTGTTTCTAGATGGGATACTCATCGAGAGTACGGGAAAGTCATAAATGTAAGGAAAGCAGAAGTAAGTTTTATGACCTGTCTTACTGATTACAATTTGTGTAGATTTCTCTTTTCTAGAAAAAAAATAGTTTACAAGGAACTTTATTCTTTTTGTGCACTGCTCTGAGAATTACAAAGTTCAGCCATAGATTTAGATGTTATGGATAGTAAAAGACCTGAAGTAAAACATTCTGGAATTTTGCTGCAAATTGTGTCTCTTCAATTTTCAGTTTTGTGGAAATTTCCATTTTGCAGACAGAGGCTAGCTTGAGCAGACTGCAGGATTCACAGCTGGTAACTGAACTCAAATCAGAAGTCACTTCTATCAAAGGTCTTCTGCTCAACAGGTATTTGTACATCAATCTGACCACTCCATATAAAGTAATTCTGCTATCCCCAGAAATGTTTGTAGTAAAACGTAGTGAATTTTTAGGTTGCTATGGGAAAGTTTGTAAAGATATAAAGTGGATCTTGATGTTCCTAGTGTCAGACTAACAGTGCAGCTTGTAAATTTCTGTGTAGTCATATGATTTATTTAATTAGTGTTTTACGCCATGCTGGAAAATATTCTGTAGTCATTTGTGTAGGGTATTGAAGCGTTCTGTCATTAAGCTCATTGTACTTATATTATATCTCTGAGCCTTGCTTCAGACCTCATTGTCTGCTGCCATGGTTACGTGTGAGTTTGTTTTAAATGGGTTGATTGATGAATCTCCATGGGTGCTTACTACTACATTGTAAATTCGTCTTTAATCATCTTTTTTTTTTTTATTTCTTTTCTTCTAATTTTCAGACGTCAGTTTCCTCCTGCTCCCACGACGACACCAGTACTGCCATCTTGGCAAAGATCAGCAGCAAGCCCTGCGGTGACATCGGGGAATGTCGGCCCGTCTGGGGACAGTGAGGCCGTAGAGGTGAGACTGAGGACGTATTTCAGAAAAACTGACGTATTTTCTCTCCAGTTATATGTGGAGTACCAGTGTAAATTCTCACTCTAGTATAACATCAGATGGAGATGTATATCTGTGTATTTGAACATTGAGCAGAGATAGTCATGTTTACTTTACACTTACACTCAACTTTAGATAGATGACTTAATATTGTCCAAAAAAAGAAAGTTACCCAATTTATGGCTTGAAGTTGCCCTATCAGGTATAAAGTGCCTCATGTAGTAATGCACACAGCGCATGTGCTGCTCTCTGTGTGCACTTTATATCACTTCCACCACTAGACAAGCTTGACCTTTGGAGCTTGTGTGAGGCAAGTAGTCACGGAGGCACGCAGTCACGGAGGCACGTAGGCTTGGTTAGGCTTAGTCTCATCACCTATGTTCTCAAGCGGAGCTGTTTAATCGGCATTCTTCAATAAAATTGTTTCACGTGTGGGTTAGAACCATATTGTCTAACCCACATTTAAATGAAGACAATGCATGTATAAGGTATAATTAGAAACAAATGTTGAGACAGTGTCTTTGTTTGTTTTGGTTTTTTTTTGACATGCCTTCCTGTCTCATTACCGTCATCCCTAATGACCTCAGCGTTCTAGATTTCTGTACAAAATTTGCTGGTGTTGGCAGTGATGTTATGCAAACACACACCCCAGCTACTTGCCTATTCCTCAGCTGTACCTCAGGAACTTTGAAACAATCAACACTTAAAAAATGTACCTCAGGTACACCTTAGAAACTTTGAGAGTTTTGACGGGTTTTTGAATATGAGATATGTACCTCAAGTACACCTAAGCAACTTGAACTGTACCTCAGGAACTTTGAAAAAAATCAGTACTTAGAAGATGTACCACAGGTACACCATAGGAACTTCGAGAGCTTTTTGAGTATAAAAATTTCATGCACCTTAGGCACACCTCAGCCACTTGTTTAAAGTTTTAAAACATCGAACGTACTAGGTGCTATATGGAGTATGGTAGTAATGTTGAAGCAGTTCTTTAGTACACGGTTGAGTTTCTGTTTGGAATTATCAATGGCATGTAGGTGTATTAAACATAAAAAATGGACTGTGACCTTGAAAGGATTGGAAATGGCCATAATTGACCTTTTCGGGTTCAATGAATTAACTGAAAAGAAAAAACACCCCCCCCCACATGTAAAAACAACAACAACACCATATGAGCCATGAATTTCTCTGTTGCAGGGCAAGAGTCATGAGGCTGTGAGTGATGTGCCAAATAGTACTGGAGAAAGGATGAGCAGTGAGCCAGGGGACAGTGGATTAAGAACGCACAGCGGGTTGATAACAGCCAGCAAAAACAATGGGATGAAGCAGGAGTCACACTTTAATGTGGAGGAAGAGGAAAGTGATGAACTAGACCCAGCTAATCAGATTTTAGCAGAGCAAAGTTCTGTGCAGCAGGAAGACAGCCAGCCGTCTCCAAGCAGAGAGTTGAGGAAAGAAAATGGGATTCTGGTAGAAGACGACTCAACACTGAAAGTCTTGAGCTGATCTAGGACATTAAAAAAAAGTTTGTTGGGCGTCACCTGACAGACCCACCATGTGTTTACTTATAAGGCTGTGTACAACAACAAATGATTTAAATATGGTGCAGTTGTGTCTGGATGTACTGGGAAAAATTATGGTTATATTTTGTACATCTACAGGCATGTTAGCTGTGAGAACTGCATGTGGATTGTTTTCAAGTTTAATTGTGGTGGACATTGTAGAGCTGTTAATTTCACATGGTTCTCAAACATGATTTTACATTTAATTCTGCATCATGGATAAAATAATGCTAGGGATTTGGAACCTATGGGGTTGGTTTGGGTGAAGTGATGCCAGGGATTTGGAACCTATGGGGTTGGTTTGGGTGAAGTGATGCCAGGGATTTGGTATCTATGGGATTGGTTTGGGTGAAGTGATGCCAGTGATTTGGAACATATGGGGTAGAAGAAGTTGTAGATGATAAGATAAATGTAATCAATCTGCAGGTCTGTAAGGACAAGACATTGTGCCAGAGCTTTTTGGAAGTTGTTGTTGGAAATATTTGAAATTAGCACATGATTGACAAAACCTTTTACAGCAATTACTAATGGCCATCAAGTATACATTGATTTGGTTTCTTATATGCAGAAAATAATAGCCGTTATATTTTTCCTTGTTCAGTTGTCTACAAAATCGGTGGGGATCCACATGTACTTTGGTATATGTAAGTAGATGTCTTTGTACAGTGTGAGAATGACAGCTAATCCTTGATGACCTGGGTTGGGGTCGGTGGGGTGGGGTGTTAGAGAACTTCACAAACTCAGAAAATATATACATTCATGCACATTTGGAGAAGTTGTTTTATTTTTCATTTGTTGGTGGGACATGGCACGTGGTAAAGTGTAGAATTTTCAACTCTTGGGACGCAGTTGCCAGTAGGTCAGCAGTTTAGCCTGGGCACTTTTTGGTTTCCTCCTCCGGTAAACATTCTTGAGCATTGTATCAACACCAACCAACCAAATAAAGATAAAGTATAAATCTGTTCAGTGAGATTCAAGAATAAAAGTAGGTATACATGGTATAGTGTTTCTGACTGATCACGTGGATGGTAACCAGCTTTCCATGGATGGGATCCTCCTTGTATCGAGGTCCCACTTGTCTGGTCAGATGTAGCATATTGTCTGTTGTTTATATGCAGTGCTACAAATAAATGTTTTGTCAGAGCAAGTACGGTATTCCCAACATTGAAGCAGAGGGAGTATGTTAATTACTTCTGACTTTCCGAGTACGCAGCACTGCAGAACTCTTTTTTTTCTCAAATACCCAACTCTTCACTATTTGGGGTCACCAGGAATACACCTGGAAAGTGTGAAATTGATCGAGTGAAAGTGGGGTGAAGAAAAGACATAGGCCTACATGTGGATACATGTATACATAGGCCGACATGTGCAGAGATTCTTCCCTTTGTAGTTATATAGGACTACCCGATATACCAGTAGATGTAGGCCTACATATAAATTGCCCACAAACATTCTAGAATAAAGTGATTATTTCAGCTCTTCCGCAAGAGAATGAATTTGAATGAAAATAATACATTTACTTCGCATCAACCTGTGTGGGGTTTATTTCAGCAACTCACTCACTGGCAAGTTTATTCTGTACTTTTCATTCCTTGTGCTTTAATTGAAATCAGGGGTTGCAGTATTATTTTTTTGTATGGTAGCCTGCCTGATCCAGTCTAAACATTTCTTGGCCCTTACAGACTTCTTAACAACTGCTGTCTTTGGGTCAAAAGATGACACAACGTTTGTTGATACAGGCTGCATCCAAATGTAGATCCTACATTTGAAGACAAGAATTTATTATTTGTGCTTTAATTATTAGCAGTGTGTAGTATAAATTTGAAGTGTTTCTGTGCATATGTTGCTAGCTGTTCTCATGATATTTTTATTCCATTGCATTAGCTTCGCTTTTCACGAAATCAGAGATACATGTTTATGTCAGGAACTGGACCCTCCATGATACTTTAACACTGCAGACTGACGATTCGTGGAGAACTGAAATCACACAGTTTGGGTGTAGTATTAGGATGTTTTTTTGTGGAATACAGACGCAAAACTTCGAGTATAGTAACCAAAAAACATTTTTAACCATTTGTTACATCTTTTTCATGGCAAACACTCGAGAATGTCAAGAACACAAATATCACGATAGGCACGTTTACTGTAGAGTGTCTGAAAACTAACATGTGGTGGAGAACGTCGAGCACGTAGAGATTTACTTTTAATTTTGACAGGACTGTCTGCTTTCAATCTCGTATGTACGCAAGCTTTCAGGAACTTGGGCATGCACATAAAGCTTCGGGCGTATACAGTACGCTCTGTTTTAATTTTAGAAGCGTATCATCCATTTTTTAGGCGTGTTTACGCCTGTACAACCCTCATCTGTAGCACTTTGCATGTACCGGTACAGTTTAACATATCACTTATAGAATTGCATTGAAGGAACGGACAGTCTCTTTACCCATGAAGATATCCGAGCTAGCCTGACTGTAAGTTCAACAGCTCTTCAACAATGAGTTTTCATTGAATTCAGCTCCCACCCAGCTCAAAATCTGTCCATCAATGATTGTGTGAACCGAAATTTGTCTGGTGTCTTCCGGGATACAAGAACAGGTCAGAATCTGTCCATCAGTGATTGTGTGAACCGCAATTTGTCTGGTGTCTTCCGGGATACAGGGACAGGTCAGAATCTGTCTATCAGTGATTGTGTGAACCGCAGTTTGTCTGCTGGATTCAAGGATGCAAGGACTGGGTTCAGAATCTGTCCATCAGTGATTGTGTGAACAGCAATATGTCTGGTGTCTTCCGGGATACAGGGACTAGGTTCAGAATCTCTCCATCAGTGATTGTGTGAACTGCAATATGTCTGGTGTCTTCCAGGATACAGGGACAGGTCAGAATCTGTCCATCAATGATTGTGTGAACGGCAATTTGTCTGGTGTCTTCCGGGATACAGGGACTAGGTTCAGAATCTGTCCATCAGTGTTTGTGTGAACGGCAATATGTCTGGTGGATTCAAGGATACAAGGACTGGGTTCAGAATCTCTCCATCAGTGATTGTGTGAACTGCAATATGTCTGGTGGATTCAAGGATACAGGGACAGGTCAGAATCTGTCCATCAATGATTGTGTGAACGGCAATTTGTCTGGTGTCTTCCGGGATACAGGGACTAGGTTCAGAATCAGTCCATCAGTGATTGTGTGAACGGCAATATGTCTGGTGTCTTCCGGGATACAGGGACAGGTCAGAATCTGTCCATCAGTGATTGTGTGAACCGCAATTTGTCTGGTGTCTTCCGGGATACAGGGACTAGGTTCAGAATCTGTCCATCAGTGATTGTGTGAACCGCAATTTGTCTGCTGGATTCAAGGATACAAGGACTGGGTTCAGAATCTGTCCATCAGTGATTGTGTGAACGGCAATATGTCTGGTGTCTTCCAGGACACAGGGACAGGTCAGAATCTGTCCATCAATGATTGTGTGAACGGCAATTTGTCTGGTGTCTTCCGGGATACAGGGACTAGGTTCAGAATCTCTCCATAAGTGATTGTGTGAACGTCAATTTGTCTGGTGTCTTCCAGGATACAAGAACAGGTCAGAATCTGTCCATCAATGATTGTGTGAACGGCAATATGTCTGGTGTCTCCAGGATACAGGGACAGGTCAGAATCTGTCCATCAATGATTGTGTGAACGGCAATTTGTCTGGTGTCTTCCAGGATACAGGGACAGGTCAGAATCTGTCCATCAATGATTGTGTGAACGGCAATATGTCTGGTGTCTTTCGGGATACAAGGATAGGTCAGAATCTGTCCATCAATGATTGTGTGAATGGCAATATGTCTGGTGTCTTCCGGGATACAAGGACTAGGTTCAGAATCTGTCCATCAGTGATTGTGTGAACGGCAATTTGTCTGGTGTCTTCCAGGATACAGGGACAGGTCAGAATCTGTCCATCAATGATTGTGTGAACGGCAATATGTCTGGTGTCTTTCGGGATACAAGGATAGGTCAGAATCTGTCCATCAATGATTGTGTGAATGGCAATATGTCTGGTGTCTTCCGGGATACAAGGACTAGGTTCAGAATCTGTCCATCAGTGATTGTGTGAACGGCAATATGTCTGGTGTCTTCCGGGATACAAGGACAGGTCAGAATCCGTCCATCAGTGATTGTGTGAACGGCAATATGTCTGGTGTCTTCCGGGATACAAGGACTAGGTTCAGAATCTGTCCATCAGTGATTGTGTGGACCGCAATTTGTCTGGTGTCTTCCCGGATACAAGGACTAGGTTCAGCATTTGTCCACCAATGATTGTGTGAACTGCAATTTGTCTTGGAAGAGCAATTTGTCAGGTGTCTTCTTTGATACAAGGACTGAGTTCAGCATCTGTCCATCAATGAGGTTGTCTTTGAACCACAGTTTGACAGATGTTTTCTTGGATACAAGGACTAAGTTCAGCATCTGTCCGTCAGTGTCTTGTCTTGGAACCGCAATTTGTCAGGTGTAACCCAGGCATGCCAGGGGCCTCTCACCAATGAGGTCACTGTGAGTTCAAGTCCAGCTCATGCTGGCTTCCTCTCCGGCCATACATGGGAAGGTCTTGCAGCAACCTGTAGATGATCATGGGTTTTCCTTGGTCTCTGCCCTTTTTCCTCACACCACAATGCTGGTTGCCATTGTATAAGCGAAATATTCTGGAGAATGTCATAAAACACCAATGAAATAAATATATCAAACTTGTGATTTTCATGGTATGGTGTGTTCTTACATTCCAAGCCCAGTTGCAGTATTACATAGTATTACATAGTATATTGGGTTGTCTTAAACATGTTAAATGTAGGTGGGTTAATCCAGGCACTCATGTTTCTTCCAGCCATTAAAGCTGACCGCCATATGGTTTTGAACAGAAGTCAATCCTAGATGGCCTTCTGTTAAAGATGGGGATAGAAACCAGCATTCTGCTTATGACTTATTCAGGTGCTAATTGCCAATTGTCATCAAATTTCACTCACAGCTTCCGTCATACTATATGGAGGCAAAAAGAGGTCTCCAGTCAACTTCTTATGAAACCACACAGCCAACCAATTGTCTTGCTGCCACAAATTATGATTCAACCGTTGCTGCACCCAATTTTGGTAAAAGTCAGTCATTGCACATGCATATTTACTACTTTTAAACATGCTTACATTGGTAGACTGGGGAAGATGTTCAAAACATGTCAAATTGCGGAGGTATGAAGGTGCAAATCTTCAACTAACATGCAAAACTTTTCTAAATAATATATTACAACATATTGTGGTTTTCGAGTTTAACTAAGGTTTACTTTTTTTTAACTGCTCTCAATCACATCTGTCTATTCTTTCGACTTTTGAAAGTCGAAAACCATTTATGGCCTCCAGGTTTAAAAATGTTCTTGGCAAGATATGGCTGAAATACTGCTGATGTGGCATTAAGCCATAATCATTCATTCATTCATCTGACACCATAACACTGTACTATAATGCACTGTAACACACACATGGCAAAATGATAATGTATTGAATCTTGTGTGGTTAATGATGGTAATGCCAGGAGCCATCTAGCAGACCTCAGATTGACCTATTTTAGTCAGGCACCAACTCCTGCCCTATGTGGACTCAGACTGACCATTGTTCTCTTGTAATATACAACACTGTATGACCAACTCGGCCACTATCATCATCTCCAGGAGTGAACAATAAACCAGAGCTTGGGTTTGAATGACTTTAGGCAGGAAATGATCCCCATTTATATGAAACAAGAATAAGGCTACATATACAGGTAGTACAATGAAAGAAGATTAAACCTCCTTAAAAAAAATGTCACATTTAGTATTTTATTTCACTGACCACTTTAAAGCACATTGTGCACCATGATTCACCAAATGTACAATGTACTGACAGACATTTATGTCCTCATTCCAAACCAATACAAAGCTGCCTGTACAGGTGCAAATGTTTACATTAATTTCCCTTAATGGAAGACCTAATCAAGACAATTTTCTTCCACTTCATGTATTATGTATTTCAATAATTACAATAAACATTCAACAAACACTGAATAGATTCTGTTTGTAAAATACTGAATTTAACCTTATCTAGTCATGATAAAATGCACAACAAAAGTAATATGTACAATGAAATGATCAGACAACAGAAGAGCAATCAGAGAGATGACTGATGAGAACAGCGCCCACGATACTGAAGGTGTTTCCAATCATATGATGTTTGATTGCTTACTGATGAGATGATAACCCTCTCAGTTTGGGGTAATACTTGAACATCACATACAATGCTGACATATAATCAAAATCTGTACATGTGATATACCATAAAATGAAAATGATTATACTAAAAGACCACATAATGTGTTTTAGTTTGAACTGCAAAATAACAGGCAAAAGTTCATAGTCTCATGTTTGTGATGTTCTTCAGTTTCATGCAGGGAGAAAGTTAGTTCTGACACTGCTTCATGTTTGTGTGGTTTTCCTCGTCTAGTTAGGTTATGGTCCATGTACAGAGTTTGTTCTTACACAATGTGACAGTCTCATGTTTGTGACGCTATGGTTCCAAGTCTGGTAAGGTTATGGTTCTATGTATGGAGAGAGTTAGTTCTGACACAGCCTCATCTTTGTGAGGTTCTTCATGTCTGGTGAGGCTATGGTTCTATGTAGAGAGTGAGTTCTGACACAGCATCATGTCTGTGACACTATAGTTCCATGTCTGATGAGGTTGTGGTTCTATGTATGGAGAGAGTCAGTTCTGACACAGCCTTGTGTCTATGGACAGAGTTAGTTCTGACACAGCCTTGTGTCTATGGGCAGGGTAAGTTCTGACACTGCCTTGTGTCTGTGTTTTCTCCATGTCTGGTTCCATGTAGAGAGTTGGTTCTGACATAGCCTCGTCTTTGCGGCGTTAAGATTCCATTCCTGGTGACGTTGTGGGTTCCTGTAGGGAGTTGGCTCTGACACAGCCTCATATTTGTAGTGTTAAGGTTCCATGCCTGGTGAGGGTATGGTTCCCTGTAAGGTTAGTTCTGACACAGCCTCACATTAGTGAGGTTTTCCTTGTCCTGAGAGGGTGGAGTACTCTGACTGTTCACACACCGATAGTTCATCTTGTTGTCCACAAAATTGATCTGTTTCCGTTGTAATATGTTCCTTGGTGAGGCAACATCCTGGTTCCGTGACCTCAGAGGCGAGCGATTGTCTGAGGTGTTCAATCTGCTGCCTTGGCGATTCTCTCTTTTAGAGAACAGCTGTTTAGCAAGCGGTTTGTTGACGGGCAGCTTACTGCCAAAATCTATTCTTTTTTCAGAGCTGATAGGCTTTTCTAGAAGAATAAAATATAAAGAAGGACATAAAATAAATGTAATGTGAAATCACGTTTCAGAGCGAAGTTTGAATAACACACTCGTGTTCAGATGTCTGTGTTATCATTATGAAGAAAATTTAACTTCATGAAATCCCTGCTGTTCCATTTATTTTTTATAATGTTTTATAATGATGGTGATAATAACTAACACATACACATTACAAATTAATCATGAAAGGACGTTTTGTAATTAAAATCTGTTGGCAGATTACAATGGGACAGATGATCTCTCATAATCTACAAGGCTCTTGTAAAAGGCTGTGGTATTTGTATTATTGTATATTTGGTATTTCAAAACTTTTAAGTTCTCTAACCTGAAAAAAGTGACACTGACTTTTGAAACTGGATGCCCCATTTTATTTGTTGTTAACTAATCGCATACATGTATTACTAAAGCCCACTTTAAATCTTGCCTTTCAGGAAATTACTATTTGGTCTTAACATGGAAAAAGTGGATTCAGAAAGGTAGCGTCTTTGTTTTGGGTCCTTCCAGATTTCAGGGTTGTTACAATGTCTTTTATTACGACACCAATACCATGCAGGTGCTAAGTGAACTGAGAGTTCAGAGAATGCCACTTACCCTACCTAAGACTATTTGATCAGGAAGGGTTGATGAGCTTGTCTGGCTTACCTTGACTGATAGGAAGGAGCTGACAACTGTCTTCTTCACTCTCCTCTAACAGAGACAGACTGTGAAGGTTGAGTGGATCATCCTGCTTGCTGCTCATTACATCATCTGAATCTTCAATGTTCAGGGCAAGATTGTCAAACTTCACGGGTGACATACCATGGTCAGTCTCTGCAGCAGACATCAGTTCCGTTGTCTCTGTCTGTTTGCCTGAAATGGTACCGTCATGTCAAGGTTGATGTGACGCACATGAGGTTAAAGACACTGTTCATAATATAGCTCACAGCAACCAGCATTTAAAAAATAAAATAAAAAAAGCACTGAGTCAGACTGAGTACAGTACTTGCACCTTACAATTTACATGTATATTTGCATTAACATCATTTAATATACAGGTACTCTCAAACCAGAAAGTTGTCAATGGTCATTATATTGTACTGAAACATTTCCGTGTGCATGAACACTGGCTATACTGTACTAAAAACATTTTACTGGCCACATCATTTATTTGATTGTTTTACAGCACCATCAAGAATTTTTCGCTTGTTCTATGACATTTGATTTTACATGTATGGGTGGAGGAAACTTGAACAGTGCCCGGGTAAAGCAGTCAGCCTTGACAAGTTACTGACAAACTTTCCCACGTAACATACAGATATGCTCACCATGTTGGTGATCTTCAACGAACGTTAGACTGCGAAAATGAATACATGGCTGTCTTTGACTGCCTGTTGTCACCAAGCCCCCACTAGCAGGCCGAGCGAGGGAACTGGCCATTTTGATGAAATGGCGTTTTTCAATGTTTGCAATTTGTACAAGTTGAATTCAAAACCCCATAAAAGGTCTCTGAAACACTAAGTTTCCTTCTTTCATTCTGTTGGGACAGCAACACTTAAAATCAGAGTAAACCATGCCCCTCAGATTAATTTATCCATGAGGATCACTGGTGGTTTTAATTATTTCTGAAGAACAAAATGTTTAGGAATATAAAACCTAATTAATTTAATACTTACTTCGATTGTTAATACTGGAAATAGGAGTACGGACAATGCCAACAGTAGGAGAACGAGGGTCCCAGAAAACATCAGCCGGCGGTGTTTTCTCCACCAGTATTGGTGTTCTGTCTATACCAGCTGAGGGGGACCGTGGGTCCACGTACAAAACTCTTTTGGAAGGTGTTAGAGAGTGTGACCCCTCATAGGAATCATCCATGGCGTCGTGACTCACTGCAGATCCCATGACTACGGCTCAGCTAGTTACACTGTTATTACTAAAACCTGAAATACAAACTGTAATGAACAAGGTAACAACCTGAAACTTACTAACAATAAATATTAAAATCATCACAGCCTAGATTTTTTAGCTACATGTGTGATGCATGAAATTAACTCCACTGTGCAGGAGTCACACAGGAAAACTGAAGGCATTTCAGAACATTAATTAAACATTAATTTCATATGTTTTAGCATATACATTGGCTGTGGAATAAACCCAACCATCACATGATGCTTTCAAAACATAATTACATGTATACAATTTAAACTTTCAAAATGCTCAGAAGAGCTCTCATTACAATATAACTGTATTTTTTTCCTGAGAATAGGTGTACGTGTTGAACATGGTTTCTGCTCATTTCATACTCAAGGCCGTTTGGTACTACCCAAAATATTTACAAATGATGTTCTTCAAGCTCACTTTTCAAACAGGAAATATTTCATGAACACATAATTGGCCTACATTAGAACGCTACAACTGTCCACAATGTACATGCTAGGGTAAACTGCATAAATAAAGATGACAAAATGTGTGCCTGTACTTGACTATAATTGTCCCATCCATCTGGAACCAGGTATACCACAATTCTGTCAGCCTGTCTTTCACATTAACATTATGTTAAAATAGCAGAATGTGAAATTTATTTAAAAATGCTAATCATAAATGGTCTCATTACATTAATCCAGCTTGAAGTTTTCAACACTAAGTGTAACACGGTGATGTCCAAATTTGCCACAGTGCCACAATGCGATATTGAAAATGTCTACTCTTTTAGACTATTTCAATCAGATCAAATGTCAGCTGTGGTGATATTTGATCATGATAGCTGATGGCATATATTGCCACAAGTGATGTTTAATTTAACTACTCCTATCATATGGCAAAGAAGAAAGTCATGAATGAACATGAAGATTTCTCAATCTGACAAAATGAAGCCATATGTTAGATGATGTAAAGGGTGTTGTAAAGCTGACGTTGCTATTCATTGTTGCTGTCAAGTCATGGCTCACCTTCTTGATATGCTCACTGTGATTGTGAAAAGCAGATTCTACGATTAATTTACCCCAGTCATATACAGAGTTCTTCTACATAGAGCCCTGGGTGGCTGCCTATCTGCAAAACATGGAAAATTTGCCATGGGAACCTGTCATTGCTAAACTATGATTGATCAGTAATCCAGCTACTGAGATTTTGGAATCGAACATGTCAAACCAAGGTCCGCCATCTTTAAGTTTGAACAGTCAGCCAGCTGTATATTTTGTCACGAATTAATTTGCTTTTTACTTTTAGCTTGAGGTTCGAACATAAAACATGGCAGACGTCATTTGCTTTTCTTGATTCAAAATTCTCAACGGATGGATTGTTGTTAAAATATGGGTTTACCGGTTCATGTTTTGATGTCTTTTGACAGATAATGGAATGATGATGTGGAATCAGTGTATATTTTTCAGTATATTTTAAGGTGAAATTGTTCACGTGGAAGTCCATATGAGCGAAGCTAGGCGTTACGGTAGGCACGTCCAGCCAGCTTTGCGCTAGTTATACATGTATGTAGGCCTACCAAGTAACGGGTCTTGATGGGTATTATGATGGATTGGCATCATACCCTCTGCCACGTGATGTAAATAGGAGCCTCGGCGTAACAAATCCCCGAAAGGACTAGTGATTTGGGTAAGAAATGACCTGATACCTTGGAACACATCGCAAGCTTATTGTTCCATCTTCAGACGGTGTTGCCTAATATTTTGTACACAGTGCAACAACAGCAATCCGAAAGTACATTTATTAAATTTCTACCGGATCAAATTAAAAGCAGTACAGAAACACGTATTACCTGCTATCAAACTCAATTTTACACTTCTTCATATATTTTGGTGCTACGAAAACAATGAAATTACTTACAAAATCGAACAAAAACCGGACTTGGTGGCGATTCCCTCTTGACGTAAAATGCCAAACTGTTCAAAGTTCCCGCCTTGACCAATCAACGACTACCTTTCAACATGGATCACGTTGAGACCTCAAATTTGATTGGGTAAATTCAACAGCAGCATTTCTGATGTCATAGCTATTTTCTTATCGGTTAGTACAGTCTGTGTATGTGATACAAAAGTATGGAACTAAACCACAAAAACATTGAAAATAACATTGTTTATCTTTGACAAGAAACTATGCAGAAACAAGACTGTAATTTCAACATACTGGAAATTTTTCCTGTCTACGCGACAGCATGTAACGCATCGAATTTCCCACGTTTAGCTGTTTGGAATCGAAAGTCCATTATTTTTTTAAGTTTAATATTTTTAACAGTCAAAAAAGACTTATATAATGGATAAACGAAACTGGAAGTTTCATCCATGCTTTGAAACGCCAAAACAATCTCGTCGACAAGTGCTGAGCAGAATATACACGGTGTTATTCTGCTGATTTCACGCTGTAAAATGTTGGCTAATTTACTGAACCCCCATCTACCAAAGATTCGTGTACCACAAGGTGGCCAAAAAGTCTACAAGGATGAGTGTGCCTACTCGTTTGACACACCGGTACAGTATGATGACTGATACATTTTGACAAATAGATAAGTGTACTGCGAAGAAAAACTAAAAAGTTCATCCCACTTTCAGGTGAAATGATTTGAATAAATTCACCTTCTTTTACTTTGCATATAATATGTGAAATTATCCAACAAGATTCAAAGGAAAATAAATGGTTAATCTCTCTTTGATTAGACGTAAACATGTTGGCCTACAAATTAAGCTCAACTTCAAGATGACAAGAGTCCATCCCCGCCTTTCGAAAAAAGTGTCATAGATTCCCGAACTCCAGCTAGATGGAACTGATCTGAACGAGGTCTGTGCTGACTGCACCCAAAATGACCTGCACTAAAAATACTTTTTTTTAGATTGATTAACTAATGAATATTGAAGTTGTGTTCAGTCGGCAATGGAAATATAATAGTTCCCTGGAGGATATGCCAAAACTTATTTACATTTAAGACCCACAGGTAGGTTTTAGTGACGCTTCAAAATGGCTGATGAAAATGAAACACTGAATTGACAACACTAAGTGAAATTATATTCAAACTGAAGAGTTTGTGCACATTTATAGATGAACCACATTTTGTTGGTGCAAGTTCTTTAGTTGAAGCAAGTTAGTCTACTGATTGACGAAAAACAGCATGCATTTTGACTATATAGTAAGTAAAAATGAAGCTATATGATAAATATGTGATCACTACAGATGGGTAGCAAGAGGTCTTTTCCCCATAGGAAGAACGCAGGTTGTTAACTTACCTCTACGAAATAAGGAAAGGTATTGTGAGGGGAAGGAAAAGCGTTGGTGTTCAGTTAAGCTTTTTGCTCAGTTTTTTGGTTTTTTTTAACTACATGGTGTAAGGTATTTTTTGTAAATTTACATACAGTGGAAGGGTAAGCTTGTTTTTGAGCTCCTTTATATTGAGCTCTCATACATGTATTGAAGGTTAAACTTATTTTTTTAGCCCCCTGTTCTAAGGTATGGTATGTAAAAACTAATGTTCATACTTGGATGGAAGGTTAAACTTATATTTCTTAATGCTCTATGTGGGCCAACTGAAAACACATGTCAATATTGTGATGTTGTACTCGATCTCTATATTTTACATCTGTGAATGTCTGAGAATAATATCTGACACGTGTATGATGATGTCATTCTATGTTATTTCCCTATAGAAGTCAGTATTTGAACGTATTGCCTGACTTGAACAGTTTGCAGTTTTGGAACTGCTCAATCAGGCGAGCATAAGTATCTAGCTTGGAGAGAAGCACATACAGAAAAATTACATGATTAGAACTTTTTAATGTTGACGTGGTCACCATTGCCAGCTAAGATGTCAGTTGAAAATGAATGGAGCATGTATAATAAAATAGAATTTCACCTATGCCCTTAATATGTGTATGACATGTCCTCTCTGTGTTGAAGGAAAGTGAAAATGGCCTGTACATCTGCATGAGCACATTTCTTGGACTGGGCAAGAAGCATGTAGAGAGACATTACAGAAAGACTGCATCTAGCTGTGCAGTTTATCTACGGATAAAGAGAGTCAGAAAAGAGGTGAGGTCAGTCAGTTCAACCATAAATCAGTCACTGTCATTAATGTCTGCTGTGTGTTTTATGGCTTAGTGGGAGAGTGTGGTACTCCAGCCATGAAGCACATCAACATATCAGTCAGTCAGTTAATCAATCAGTGACTGTGATCAGTCAATTGATCGATCAATCACAGTGATCAGTCCATTGATCGATCAATCACTGTGATCAGTTAATCGATTAATCTATCACTGTCACTGATATTTGCTGTTAGTTTGGTGTGTTTAGACAGAGAGAGAAGTTGGGCTTGGCTCAGTAGTAGGGCCTGCTACTCCAGCCATAAAGCACATCAAGGGTGGTGCACAATCAGTCTGGACAGGAAATTTGTAGACTTCTCTCGCCAGCATTGTTTGTGAGGTGTTAGTGACAATTAGAGGGCATTGACACTCGAGGGTCCCATTGATCAGTTATTAGTTCATTGAAAATCACTTCTCTCCCACTTCTAGGTTGGTAAAATATGGCTGCAGGGAGTTGGAAGAGGCTAGGGCTTAGCGTCAATCAGTAATAATCTATGGGTAAGCCTGCTAGGGGGGAGTGAGTGCTTGGGGTTTAACATCATATTTAACAATTTTTCAGTCATATGACGTTGAAGGAATCCCTACAGAGCATGTAATGTGCCACCTTGTTGCAGGACAGATTTCCACCGCTCTTTTATCTAGTGCTGTTTGAAGATGGCGGTTAGCGTACCAGCGGATGCAATGTCCCAGGAGCCTCTCACCAATGTGGTCACTAGAGTTCAAGTCCAGCTCATGGTGGCATCTTCTTCGGTGGCATCTTCATACATGGGAAGGTCTGCTAGCAACCTGCAGATGGTCACCGTGCTCTGCCCGGTTATCTTCCATCATAATCCGCTGTCGTTTAAGGGCAGTATTCTTGAGTAGAGCTGAAAACACCAATCAAATAAATATGATTTTAAATGTTTAATTTTTTGCAGATTCCACAGTCCGAAGAAGATAAAGAGAGCAAACCCACCAAGCTGGCCATAGGTAGGTAAACCCACCCAGCTGGCCATAGTTAGGTAAACTCACCAAGCTGGCCATAGGTGTAGGTAAACCAACCAAGCTGGCCATAGGTGTAGGTAAACCCACCAAGCTTGCCACAGGTAAGTAAACTCACGAAGCTGGCCATATGTAGGTAAACCCATCAAGCTGGCCATAGATAGGTAAACCCACCATAGTTAGGTAAACTTACCAAGCTGGCCATAGAAAGATAACCCCACCAAACTGGCAATAGCTAGATAAACCCCCTAAGCTGACCATAAGTAGGTAAACCCATCAAGCTGGCCATAGGTAGGTAAACTCACTAAGCTGGCCATAAGTAGGAAAACCCACCAAGCTGGCAATAGTACATTGTAGGTAAGCTCACCAAGTCAGGAATAGGTCGTTAAGCCTGTGTAGGTAAACCCACCAAGCTGGCTATAGGTAGATAAACCCACTAAGCTGGCCATAAGAAGGTAAACCCACCAAGCTGGCCGCAGGTAGGTAAACTCACCAAGCTGGCCACAGGTAGGTAAACTCACCAAGCTGGCCACAGGTAGGTAAACTCACCAAGCTGGCCATAGGTAAATAAACTCACCAAGTTGGCCATAGGTAGATAAACCCACCAAGCTCGTCATAGGTGGGTAGGTAGGTAAACCCACCAAGCCATACTTTCACGGCTCACAAGTAACTCAGAAGGCATGTACTGTGCCAGCTTATGGTCACTTGTTATCTGTGCAAGCTTACTATTTAATTACTTGAGTCTGACTGGTGCATAGCTGTGTTTGGTCAATCTGTCTTTCAGAGAACATGTACTAGTATCGTTCTTCTGGTTTATATGTTTTCTCCAGGCATTGAAGGAGGATTCAGTGTGGAAGAGAAGAAATTCAAGTTTGAGGAAACAACATCAATTGTGGTTCTTCCTGACTGGAAAGAAATCCCTCTCCCATGTGATGAGCTACCAGACATTGTAAGTCATTCTCTTCTATAGATTGGCCAGCCATTAATGTTTGTAGGTGTCATGATGACAATAAGCGATTGGCAATGCCTGTCCGCCCATTTTTGCAGGACAACAATTGTTGAAGATCATTTTTGCACCACCAATATAGTGTGAAAGTCTGTGCATGTATGTCACACCTCAGAAAGTATGTCTGTAACTTACCAGAAGGTGAAGGTTTTCTTAGGGCACTCCAGTTTCTTCCACTTATAAAACTGACCAGTCTTATTAGTGGAAATTCTTGAATAGTGTGGTGTTTAATACGAATCAGTCATGCTTAGCACATTTTGCTAATCTTGATGAATCTTTTTCTGAATCTTGATGGAAAATGAGCTGTGTATAAGTACATTTGTACTCTTACATAAAGTTCATCATTTTCATTCTGCAGACTTTGCATAGATTTGAACCCACTCACTCTGCATGTACAAGACTAGGGGACAGTTTCAGATGACTTGACGGTGACTGGTGGTGATTCACTCCAGCCATGAAACCGAAAGCTCTCATTTAAAGGGAAATACATGTACTGAGTGCAGTTTTAAACAGCCAGTCAGTCAGTGAAGTTGATCCATCACTGAAATTAGGTTGTGCAAGTAGAAAAATGGATTTGGTTACACTGGCTCAGGGGTGCATGACCTGAAGTTTTGAGGCTTGTCAAGATATGCTTGTGATTCAAGTTTGATTCCAGCCTTTTTTTTCTGGATTAGGAATGTTTTTAAACTGCAGAGTAAGTGCTGTTATTAGGGCACGGTTTGCTTACCATCACTTTGATCGGCTAAATTAAATGTTCAGTACTTTGATATAAAACAGATTGCTAGAAAAATAGAACAATGAATGTGTAAAAATTCTCAGTGTATTTTGTATTATACAAGTAAGTACAAATAAGTTATCAATATGATTGTACATATGCTGTGTATGTATCTGAAAATCTTCACAATGTGATTTTCACTGAAAAGTAGACCCCTGTTCTCAGCGTATGATGATAATAACAGACTAAAAATGCGCAACATGTTGTTATTGAATAAGTCCTGTAACTGTAGAATTTGATGGTGGACTGAGCCTATTGGTGTTGTTTCCTTGTCTAGGTTGCACTGTCAGTAGCGGGAATTCTTGGCGCAGAAGATGCTTGGAAGCTTGAGGAGGCAGCTGCAATGGCGGGTACCTGGGATGGGGAGAAGCGCATCATCTCAAAGTAGGCTGGAGCAAAATTTGTCTGATTTACTTTTAATATAAGTATATATGTGTATGTGCAGTTCATGACCTAGTATTTCATGGAAATTTTCTTCAACTATTTATGCATCTGTACTAAGTAGGTGAAAAAAGGTGCAGTTTTATTTGATTGTGGGTAAATCACATATAACTTCACACAATATTTTATCAACTTATCATGCTTATCAACTTTTAAAGTTCCTACAAAACTATGCAGTTGTTTAGTGTATGCAGTTTGCATTGTCTGGCAATCATATTTTGACTGAACACAAGGGTATGCAATGCCTGGTAATCATATTTTGACTGAACACAAGGGTTTGCAATGCCTGGTATTCATACTTTGACCTAACACAAGGGTTTGCAATGCCCGGTAATCATATTTTGACTGAACACAAGGGTTTGCAATGCCTGGTAATCATATTTTGACTGATCACAAAGGTTTGTGTTGTCTGACAACAGAATTTCAGGCAACCAATGATTTGCTCCACCATAGGCCTGACATTCAGCATGGCATATGAGGCAAATATTCTTTCATGGTGCTTTAAATATAAATTACACAAAGCACATAAGGTGTAGGTCTGTCATGTTTGTGTGATCATGATAACAATAATTTTAATGGTGCTTGTGGGTTAAATTTACACTTGTTTAACATCACGTGTCTAACACTGTTTGTGCCACTACAATACTTATGCAGATATGTACCTGATCTGTGGGACAGTTTGACACTACAGCCCTACATACAGGTATGCTCTTAAAATAAATAAATAAGCTGGAATGCCCTCTGAGAGTGCAAATCTCCTCCACAGCTAAAGGCACAAATCGCCCCACCCTACCAAGGGACAGTATTCTGCATATCTATCCTATATGGCTATGGTGAACAATGATCTGTGTGAACTATGGTGAGCATATCCTGTATGTGTATCTAGATCTAGACCACAATAGGTTGTTGCTTGACTGAAGCCGTGTGCAATGGTGAACAGTGATCTGTGTGAACTATGGTGAGCATATCCTGTGTGTGTATCTAGATCTAGACCACCATAGGTTGTTGCTTGACTCAAGCTGTGTACAATGGTGAACAGTGATCTGTGTGAACTATGGTGAGCATATCCTGTATGTGTATCTAGATCTAGACCACAATAGGTTGTTGCTTGACTCAAGCCGTGTGCAATGGTGAACAGTGATCGTTGTGAACTATGGTGAGCATATCCTGTGTGTGTATCTAGATCTAGACCACAATAGGTTGTTGCTTGACTCAAGCTGTGTACAGTGGTGAACAGTGATCTGTGTGAACTATGGTGAGCATATCCTGTATGTGTATCTAGATCTAGACCACCATAGGTTGTTGCTTGACTCAAGCTGTGTACAAACTGTCAGCCAAATCTGCCCAAAGTTTCTGAACAGATAGAAAAAACACCGGCAAGAACATAATCTCTTTGCCGAAGGTTATAAATAAACTTGATTATTGTGATTTCTGTCAGAAGCCAAGTTGATGTATAGGCATAGGCCTGGTCAAAAGACCACAGCATCTGGTTGATTTATTTCTGAACATATTATGCCTAGTGCTTAGTGTGCTGGTGCAGCACAATGACACAGGAGCCTCTCACCAATACGATCACTGTGAGTTCAAGTCTAGATCATGCAGGCTTCCTCTCCAGTTTTATTTTGAAATGTCTGTCAGCAACTTGGGGCAACTGTCAGCAATAATGATCGTGGGTGTCCCCCAGGCTCTGCCCGGTTTCCTCCCACCATAATGCTGACCTTCATTTCTGTGAAATATTCTTGAGTACTGCATACAATTAAATAAATAAGTCAATCAAATAAATATAATAATACACATGTTTGGTTCTGTGCTGCAGGTATGCTGAGTCTCTACAACAGTTAGACAATGGGAAGAAGATCCCACCTACAGGCTGGAAGTGTGAGCAGTGTGATTTGACCTCTAACCTCTGGCTGAACCTCACGGATGGCAGCATCCTCTGCGGCAGGAAGTTCTTTGATGGGAGTGGTGGTAATAACCATGCCTTGGAGGCTTACGCCAAGACCAAGTACCCACTGGCTGTCAAGCTGGGCACTATAACACCCAACGGGGCAGGTAAGGCTTCTACATGTGTCAAATGACACATGAGGGTGACACTGACAAAATGAGGGAAAGCGTGTCAGTGTATACCAAATCTCAAGTATATTCAACCCGTCAGGGCCCAATATAAGAATTCTTTATGTCTAGGTACATTTTTCAAGATTATTATTCTATAGTTCTTGTCTACGTGCCTGGTCTGATTTGGTCAGTATGTTGTACATACATTTAGATATCTGTTGAAGAAAATTTCACATTGCTGAATCATTATCAATAAAAGTATATGAAATGTGAATGTAAAGGTATTTGTAATTGCACTAGTTCTCCTTGCTTTTTTGACTACAGATGTTTTCTCTTACGATGAAGATGACATGGTGGAGGACCCTTTTTTAGCCAAACATTTAGCTCACTGGGGAATAAACATCGCAGCCATGCAAAAGGTGAGCCTGTTCCCTTATCTGGCCAAACCAGTGCTACAGATAATTTTTTGTCAGAGGGGATACGGTATTCCCGACTTTGAAAGATAAGGAGTATGTTAATTACTTCTGACTTTCCAAGTATGCGATACCGCAGAAAAGAGTTGTTTTTTTTCAAGTACTCCACACTTAACTATTTTGGGTCACCAGTAATACACCTGGAAAGTATGAAGTTGATTGAGTGAAAGGAGTGAAGAAAAGACATGTGCATACATGTATACATAAATCGATACGTACAGAGATTCTTCCTTTGTAGTTACACAGGACTATCTTGTATACAAGTAGATGTAGACCTACATATAAATTGCCCAAAAACGTTCTGGAATAAAGTAATTATTTCAACTCTTCCACAAGAGGAATGAATTTCATTGAAGTTAACACATTTATTTCGTATCAATCTGTGTGAGGTTTATTTCAGTAACTCATTCACTGACAGTTTTATTCTGTACTTTTCATTCCTTGTGCTTTGATAGAAGGGGTTGTAGTATTATTTTTTTCTATGGTAACCTGCCAGATGCCAGAGGTAAATTTTCTTTTACCTGTCTAAACACTTCTTGGCCCATACAAACTTGTCAACAACTGCCTTCTTTGTGTCAAAAGATGATAAAACGGTTGTTGATATACATGTAAGCTGAATCCAAATGTAGGGCCTACATTTGAAGACAAGCATTTATTATTTTGTGCTTTAATTATTAGCAGTGTATAGTATAAATCTGAAGTATTCCTGTGCATATGTTACTATCTGTTCTCATGATATTTTTATTTCGTTGCATTAGCTTGTCTCTTCATGAAATCATAGCTACGGGCATATGTCAGGAACTGGACCCTCGATGATACTTTAAAACTGCAGAATGACGATTTGGGGGGAATTGAAATCAGACATTTGGAAGCGATATTAGGATGATTTTGTGCAATACAGAAGCAGAACTTGAAGTATAGCAACCAAAAAGACCATTTCAAACCCTTTGCTAATTCTTTTTCATAGCAAACACTTGAGAATGTCGCAGAGAGAAATATCACGGTAGGCCTTCTCCACAGCTGTGGGTGGTGGCACAGGAACTTTCGGGATCTTGGGCATACACACAAATCTTCTGGCGTATACAGTATGCTCTGCTTTAGAAGCTTATCATCCAATTTTAAAGTGTGTTTACACGTGTATGCCCCTCATCTGTAGCACTGCCAAACACTTACCTCAGAGGGGAATAAACATAGCTGCCATACAAAAGATGAGACTGTACCCTTATCTGGCCAAACTATTAGCGCAGTGGGGAATAAACATAGCAGCCATACAAAAGGTGAGACTGTACCCTTATCTGGCCAAACTATTAGCTCAGTGGGGAATAAACATAGCAGCCATACAAAAGATGAGACTGTACCCTTATTGGGAATAAACATAGCTGTCATACAAAAGGTGAGACTGTACCCTTATCTGGCCAAACTATTTGCCCAGTGGGGAATAAACATAGCTGTCACGCAAAAGATTAGCTTGTACCCTTATTGGGAATAAACATAGCTGTCATACAAAAGGTGAGACTGTACCCTTATCTGGCCAAACTATTTGCCCAGTGGGGAATAAACATAGCTGCCATGCAAAAGATTAGCTTGTACCCTTATTGGGAATAAACATAGTGGCCATTCAAAAGGTGAGACTGTACTCTTATCTGGCCAAACTATTTGCCCAGTGGGGAATAAACATAGCTGCCATGCAAAAGATTAGCTTGTACCCTTATTGGGAATAAACATAGCTGCCATACAAAAGGTGAGACTGTACCCTTATCTGGCCAAACTATTTGCCCAGTGGGGAATAAACATAGCAGCCATACAAAAGATGAGACTGTACCGTTATCTGGCCAAACTATTTGCCCAGTGGGGAATAAACATAGCTGCCACGCAAAAGATTAGCTTGTAACCTTATTGGGAATAAACATAGTGGCCATTCAAAAGGTGAGACTGTACCCTTATCTGGCCAAACTATTTGCCCAGTGGAGAATAAACATAGCTGCCATGCAAAAGATTAGCTTGTACCCTTATTGGGAATAAACATAGTGGCCATTCAAAAGGTGAGACTGTACTCTTATCTGGCCAAACTATTAGCTCAGTGGGGAATAAACATAGCTGCCATACAAAAGGTGAGACTGTACCCTTATCTGGCCAAACTATTTGCCCAGTGGGGAATAAACATAGCAGCCATACAAAAGATGAGACTGTACCGTTATCTGGCCAAACTATTTGCCCATTGGGGAATAAACATAGCTGCCACGCAAAAGATTAGCTTGTAACCTTATTGGGAATAAACATAGTGGCCATTCAAAAGGTGAGACTGTACCCTTATCTGGCCAAACTATTTGCCCAGTGGAGAATAAACATAGCTGCCATGCAAAAGATTAGCTTGTACCCTTATTGGGAATAAACATAGTGGCCATTCAAAAGGTGAGACTGTACCCTTATCTGGCCAAACTATTAGCTCAGTGGGGAATAAACATAGCTGCCATACAAAAGGTGAGACTGTACCCTTATCTGGCCAAACTATTTGCCCAGTGGGGAATAAACATAGCTGCCACGCAAAAGATTAGCTTGTACCCTTATTGGGAATAAACATAGTGGCCATTCAAAAGGTGAGACTGTACCCTTATCTGGCCAAACTATTTGCCCAGTGGGGAATAAACATAGCAGCCATACAAAAGATTACCTTGTATCCTTATTGGGAATAAACATAGTGGCCATTCAGAAGGTGAACCTGTACTCTTATCTGGCCAAACTATTAGCTCAGTGGGGAATAAACATAGCTGCCATACAAAAGATGAGACTGTACCCTTATCTGGCCAAACTATTTGCCCAGTGGGGAATAAACATAGCTGCCATGCAAAAGATTAGCTTGTACCCTTATTGGGAATAAACATAGTGGCCATTCAAAAGGTGAGACTGTACCCTTATCTGGCCAAACATTTAGCTCAGTGGGGAATAAACATAGCAGCCATACAAAAGGTGAGACTGTACGCTTATCATGCCAAACTATTAGCTCAGTGGGGAATAAACATAGCAGCCATACAAAAGGTGAGACTGTACCCTTATCTGGCCAAACATTTAGTGACCCATCGTCTTGACCGAAGTTGAAAAAAAAACTTCCAAAGATGGCAGACGTTGATTTGAGTTGTTTGATTTGAAAGTTTAAACGGCTGGATTACTGTTGAAAGATGGTTTACCAGTGCGTCTTTTGACATATCACATTTCGGGCGTTTTAGGGACTCAGTGGATAGTAAAAATGAGGTGGGATTCAAACATAAGTGCATAGGCCTCAGTGTTTGATGTGCTGTGTTTCAGACAGAGAAGTGTGTAGGCCTCAGTGTCTGACGTGCTATGTTTCAGACAGAAAAGTGTGTAGGCCTCAGTGTTTGACGTGCTGCACTTCAGACAGAGAAGTGTGTAGGGCTCAGTGTTTGATGTTCTGCGTTTCAGAAAGAGAAGTGTGTAGGCCTCAGTGTTTGACATGCTGCATTGCAGACAGAGAAGTGTGTAGGCCTCAGTGTCTGACATGCTATGTTTCAGACAGAAAAGTGTGTAGGCCTCAGTGTTTGATGTTCTGCGTTTCAGAAAGAGAAGTGTGTAGGCCTCAGTGTTTGATGTGCTGCGTTTCAGACAGAGAAGTGTGTAGGGCTCAGTGTTTTATGTTCTGCGTTTCAGAAAGAGAAGTGTGTAGGCCTCAGTGTTTGATGTGCTACATTTCAGACAGCGAATTGTGTAGGCCTCAGTGTTTGATGTGCTGCGTTTCAGACAGAGAAGTGTGTAGGGCTCAGTGTTTGATGTTCTGCGTTTCAGAAAGAGAATTGTGTAGGCCTCAGTGTTTGATGTGCTACATTTCAGACAGCGAATTGTGTAGGCCTAAGTGTTTAATGTGCTGTGTTTCAGACAGCGAATTGTGTAGGTCTAAGTGTTTAATGTGCTGTGTTTCAGACAGCGAATTGTGTAGGTCTAAGTGTTTAATGTGCTGTGTTTCAGACAGCGAATTGTGTAGGTCTAAGTGTTTAATGTGCTGCGGTTCATACAGCGAATTGTGTAGGTCTAAGTGTTTAATGTGCTGTGTTTCAGACAGAGAAAACAATGATCGAGATGGAGATTGATCTGAACCAGAAGGTTGGAGAGTGGGACGTGATCCAGGAGGCGGGCAATAAACTCATCCCAGTCTATGGACCTGGACTCACTGGCATCCGTAACCTTGGCAACAGCTGCTATATGAACTCCGTCATGCAAATCCTCTTCACAGTCCCAGACTTTCAGAAGCGGTAAATTGACCAGTTAATTTTTAGTCCTTTGATTCCTTGAGACTGTTGGTTCTCTGTGGTTGGATGTGCGAAGAGACATTCTTTCTGAAAACATGTGTTTTTCAAGAGCATATGTCTTTGTAAAGAAATTGTGTAATAATGGCCATTTTACGCAATACAAGTAAGAGCAGAGTGTTTTTGGTCCTACAAATATTCTGTAAATGAGAAAAAACTTAAGACATTATCCTTTGACCAGAGAACAGTTGTTAAAAAGTACATTATACATGTACATTACTGAAGCTTAAGTCTTAACACTTGGTACTTTAGTCAGGATTAAACTTAATACTGTGCTTGTTTAAAATCTTAATTGAGATTAAGGTTGTTGAGATCTACCATGTGTTGCTCTAACCTAGTGACAAGTCTGCAGAGGCTGTCTTGTTGTATGGCAGCATGTTCGATGTGAGACTTTGCTTTCATTGTACATACTCAGAATTGAACGCAGTGTGCAGTGACATATGTATGACCTCAGACAGTTCAGCTGTTTTATACCTCTTTCCCAGATATGCAGAGGCTGCTGAAAGGATATTTGATGACGCGCCCAGTGACCCTACATCTGATTTCAACACTCAAATGTAAAGTGCTTAAAATTTTTGTCTTTATCCAGCTTGCCCAAAGTACACTGTACTTTTAAGGGTAAATGTTGATTTTTTGGCGTTAAATGTTGTATAGAGCTAGTTCCTTGGCAAAGTTTATTTTAAAATTGTGTGCAGTCAAGGTTTGAATATTTTGTATGTATTTGTATTATCCAGAATCTGTAGTAGATGACATACTGAAGGTTTTGGGCAAAAAATCCATAGTCACTAATCAAAAGTATCAAATACTGTACTATTGTTGCAAACCACCTGATGACAATGTGGGAGGTTTAGTTGTTGTACAGTGTATGCCCACTGCCCACCACAAGCTGTTGGGTGTCTCCTAACCAGGCAGTGTGTCACATTTTATTTTATCATCTTTGATTATGACTAAAGTTAAAGTACCAAGTACACATGAACTTGATATTCAGGTCACTGTTCTGTGACAGGTAAATGTAGGAAATTGCTCAAGTCTATGGTTATTTGGCTAGTTACAAAATACAGTGATTCTTGCTAACTAAAGGCAACACATCCTGACCAGGGTGTGAGTAGCTTGGCAGTTGTCCTGAGACATGGACACTCCTCCTTGACAGATCACATCTGTAACACATCTTGTTTTTGACTTAGTTAGTGTGACCCATAATGTCTTTGAGTTCGTGCACACTTTGCCTATTTCTATTGAGACAGGGCAAAGTTTGGTCACGGTTTGCTGTCAGGTGACTACTCTCAGCCAATACCAGAGGGGACAGAAGACAAAGTTCAGGTATCATCTGTTTGTTCTGGTTCAGAAATGTGAGGAGTTTAAATTTGTGTTTATAGTTCCATTGTATGAGTATGCTCAGGTTGACTACCACAATAACTAAATACAAAGTCCCAAATATACTGTGACAAATTTAGTAGAATTACAGTCCCTGTCAATCAACCCCCTACCCGCTTTACTGCACAGAGCCATATTTAACTCACAGTGGACCCCTGGTAGGCACGGTCACAACTCCTGTCAGTGTGTCATATGACTTTGTTGAAAATTTATATGTCAAATATGTATCCAGTTTATGTGGCTTATATTGTAGGCCCCCAGAGGAATCCGTCCTCAGATGTTCAAGTCATTGATTGGTCGCGGTCATCCAGAGTTCTCCACCAAACGACAACAAGATGCTCAAGAATTCCTCCTCCACATCATTAATGTCATAGAGGTACAGTTATTTTAGAGGGAAATAAGTGAAACACCTGCTTTGGTTCAGGGTAGGCTAATTAAGTAAATACACTGGCAGTTTTAGCTAAGTAACAAAATGAGGAAACAAGAATGTGTGTAATGATAAAAATAAGCAGGAGTAACTCATTCAGCAAGAACACAGTTGGATGTTCATCTCAGAACCTGGGACTACCATCTGGGTCCACCATCTGGGTCCACCATCTGTGTCCACTGTCCACCACTGGCATACATGCATGAGTTTCTGTTTTGGGAGAATATATATGTAATTCACGTGGTTCCATCAAAAAAGTTTATTGTACAAATATTGGTACATTTGTAAAATAGATTTTCAGAATGCATGTAATGGTTGAAACAAAAATTTCTGAAAACTTTCAGTTTTAGAGGTAAAAAGATGGGTGAGGTATAGCACATGTATGAGTGACATCAAGTGACAGTTAAAGCATTAGACAGAGTATATTACAGTTAAATGGTGCCTGAGAACTCCAGTGCTCAGCTAACAGGTGTGATTGTATACCAAGGTTGTACATGTAGAAGAAGTGGTAGCTCACCAGCCTTTGTCATGGAAACTGATTTTAGAGAAACAGTCGAGGGACAGAAAATCCAACTGACAGCTTCAAGTATGAGGTAGAGGAGAGGGTCCAGTGTGGGGGGTCGAGCAAGGTGCGCTATAGTAAACGTTCAGAGTACCTGCTCTCATTGAACATCCCCCTAGAGGCTGCTGTAAACAAAGGTGAGAAAGACCAGAGTAGACAGCCGTGTCACTAACAGACTGCTTTTAATGTTGATTTTGTGTGTTTGGAAATATTTGGAAAATTATAATAAAGGGAATCTGGATTAAAAAATAATTGTTTTTACCTCAGAGATAAATTCATTTCATAATTTATTTGCAGTAGGTATATTTTATTTACAAAACAATGAAATGATGAGAAGAATTTAGGATGGTTTGTAATTTGTGAACTTGGTTATTCATCTCTTAGACATTGTACATGTTCATGTATACATAGAATTCAAATTTCACATTGTCTGACCCTGTATTTACTGTTTTCTGTAGATGAAGTCTTGGCCTATGAAGCAAAAAAGCAACAGCTGGCAGTAGAGTCAAAGAAAATGTAAGTACATATTCCTAGAATGAAAATCTTCTCTGTTTCACCTGTAGTAACAACACAACCCAACCCAACACATCACAAGAGACATCTGTATGTATGGCTTGCTGGTAAGCTTTAAATACTTCATGTGTAAATGCATTTTCTATAAGGATACAGTAAATATATGAATTACAAACTATTTGAAAAGAGAAATCTGTGGAGTAAATTTAAGTTCAGAAAAGCTTTATTGCTTGAGAAAAATCTTGAGGGTTTGTTCATGTTCTGATATAAAAAAGTTTGTAGAAGAAAGGGAATGTTGTCATTGAATTTCCTTGGATATTGTTTGTCCACTTGTGCATTTTAAATCACCCATGGCACTTCCATGATCTCATTTGTCTGTTCAGTCATGTGACTTTGAAAGGATTTGAGTTAAATTCATCAACTTCAAAATATCAGATATTTCTGTCTTGATGGATAGCCTATTGCAAGGTCATGTGTTCCAGATTTTGATTTTATAGACTTGTGCCACTTTCTTCTCAATCTACAAATTACAAGGTTTCTCTGTTCCCATTTTTTCATCTTACTGTTAAATTTTATCATATTTAATGATGTGACAAAGTTAATGATTTTGACGGTTGTGATTAATTACTGAAGGCAATTTGGTTATTTTTATCTGCATTGTAGAGATCCATCAGAAATAGTTCGTCCCCAAATTCCTTTACAGTCATGTATAGAATCTTTCGCTGCCACAGTGATTATAGATGATTTCTACAGCTCAGCTCTCCAGTCCAAGTGCAAAGCTCAGCAGTAAGTTTTTTGTATGTACAATGTAGCAATGTAGTATTCCAGGTCTCTGTGCATCGATGAACATTTGAATTTCCATTAGTCAGATTAGACATTCTGATTTTGCTATTCTAATATAACAAGAATATATAACTCGATTGGAAGGTTTGCATAGGATCGGGTAATATGCTTTTTTTTTACCAACTTCAGAATGTCTGCTTTGAAATTCCATATTTATTTTATTTTTTCAGAACAACCAGATTGTCAACATTTCCAGACTTCTTAGTGATTCAGTTAAAAAAGTTCACCATAGGAGAGGATTGGGTGCCCAAGAAGTTAGGTGAGATTTTACTGATTTGAGTCTCTGCTTAACCTTATTCAAATACACAAAATGATAAGTGACATTGTTGAAATATAAATAGTAAATGGAATATTGCTTAGTGAAAGTTGAATGCCACAAATATTTTTCTTGTGAAAGATGGAAATGTCTCCTCATGGTTTATCATTTCCAGTTCTCCCTGGAAAAGTATTTATGGTATTCAAAACTCACCGTTCAATAACCTCTGTGTATTCTACAGTGGGGTGTGTTATCTGCTGGGCGTCCCAGTTTCATCCACATGTGCTCCAAAGAAATGTCTATCAAAGAGAAAAACAGCATCTTATCAATAATCCTTTAACGGTAATGAAGTGTTACAGTTGATATCACGCATGTTGGCTGTGTTGCACTCTGATGTGTTGTTGCATATACCTGTATATGGGTTTCTGATTTCAGATGTCTCTGTTGATGTCCCCGACACTTTGGACCTGTCTCCTCTCAGGGGTCAGGGTATGCAGCCAGGGGAGGAAGAGTTGCCAACAGAACAGACAGATGAACCAGGTATGTTGTAATCCAAGCCTTCCTCCTACATCCAGGGGAAGAACTGCTGTCCCCAGAATTGGCAGATGAACCAGGCGTGTGGTAATTACAGCCTTCATCCCACACCCAGGGGAGGAAGAGCGGTCCCCAGAACAGAGCAGATGAGGTATGTTGTAATCTCAGCCTTCCTCCTACAGCCAGGGGAGGAAGAGCTGTCCCCAGAACAGACCAGCTGAGGTATGTTGTAATCTCAGCCTTCCTCCTACGGCCAGGGGAGGAAGAGCTGTCCCGAGAACAGACCAGCTGAGGTACATGTATGTTGTAGTCTCAGCCTTCCTCCTACAGCCAGGGGAGGAAGAGCTGTCCCCAGAACAGACACGTATGTTGTGGTCTCAGTCTTCCTCCTACAGCCAGGAAGAGCAGTTCCCAGAACAGAGCAGCTGAGGTATGCTGTAAGCTAAGCCTTCCTGCTATAGCCAGGGGAGGAAGGTGCTGTCCCCAGAACAGAGTAGCTGAAGTATGTTGTTATCTCAGCCTTCATCCTACACCCAGGGGAGGAAGAGCGGTTCCCAGAACAGAGCAGCTGAGGTATGTTGTAGTCTCAGCCTTCCTCCTACAGCCAGGGGAGGAAGAGCGGTGCCCAGAACAGAGGAGCTGAAGTATGTTGTAGTCTCAGCCTTCCTCCTACAGCCAGGGGAGGAAGGGCTGTCCCCAGAACAGAGTAGCTGTGTATGTTGTGGTCTCAGCCTTCCTCCTACAGCCAGAGGAAGAAGAGCGGTCCCAGAACAGAGCATCTGAGATATGTTGTAGTCTCAGCCTTCCTCCTACAGCCAGGGGAGGAAGAGCGGTCCTTAGAACAGAGTAGCTGAGGTATGTTGTGGTCTCAGCCTTCCTCCTACACCCAGGCGAGGAAGATTGGTCCCCAGAACAGACCAGCTGAGGTATGTTGTAGTCTCGGCCTTCCTGCTATAGCCAGGGGATTAAGAGCAGTCCCCAGAACCCCGGTGCTGCGGGCATAGGTTTATGATACAGCCAGCCATAAAGATGTACTTTTACATGTAGTTATTATTTCCAGAATGCTTGTTTTACTCTGGAAACAGTAATGCAGCCTGCTGACTGTAACAACTCACCACAATATTTATTATTTATTTGATTGGTGTTTTACGCTGTACTCAAGAATATTTCACTTATACCACGGCGGCCAGCACACCACAATACAACTGGCATTGCTTCACTGACCAAGTTTGGTATGTTCATCACCAGGTTTGGTATGTTCATGACCAGGTTTTGTGTGTTGATCACCAGGTTTGGTGTGTTCATGATGTGGTTTGGTTTTTTCGTGCCCCTGTGTGTTTGTTCTCACGTTCCTCAACTCATAAACCAAAACACGGAACATTGTGTCAGTCAGACGCTCATGAATACTTTGTAAATCATTGTGCATAAAAATAATGGATTGAAAAGAATAAAGAAAGTATATTTTTAGCTGAAAAATAGGTTATTGTGGGTAAATTCTTGTCATATACATTTGTATGTAGGCCTACCTGTGCTGGGTCACATGACTTTCTTCATGGGATTGCATACCTGATGTTGATTACCTGTTTCAGAGATTCAGATTGACGAATCCGTTGTCACTCAGCTAACAGAAATGGGGTTTGCAAGGGAAGGCTGTCGAAAAGCAGTATACCATACAAAAAATACAGGTGTAGAAGCTGCCATGAACTGGGTGATGGAGCATATGGGAGACCCAGGTAGGGACTGCTGCTGACTGCTGTGTATGGGACAGTGATAGCTGCCAAAAAAGAAATGATGTAAAATCATCACTTGGTTTTGTGAACTCAGTAAGGCTGTATTTTCACATTTCTTTTTTGTGTATATATACTGCTTTCCTATATGACATACTTCTGAAGTCTTGACTACCTAGGTGTGGACAGGAGATAATGTATGCACTTTAATGTGTTATTACCCATCAACATCCCAATATGGCCGATATTTCATCACAGACAATGTATAAACTTTGAGTGATGAAAAATGTCAGGGGGAAGGAAGGATCAACTTAGGAGCATTATTAATGATAAATTGTACATATAACTGGTCATGATTTCTCTTCTGGGATTTATTTGCAGATTTTGAAGTTCCCCTTCAGCTTCCCAAAAAGTCAAAAGATTCCTTTTCACCCAATGAAGAAGCAGTTGCTATGATTGTCTCCATGGGATTTACCATTGAACAAGCATCTATGGCCTTGAAAGCAACTGTGAGTTACTTTCTCAACATCTTCCTTCCTTAATAACATTAGCATTTAAACATTAAAATCTCGTTATTAATATTTGCAAGCCTGCTCTTGCAGTCTTTCTGTCTGTCTGTCTGTCTGTCTGTCTGTGTGTCTGTCTGTCTTCAAATCATCCATGCCACTAATTTTAATATTTGCTTTCTTTTCTCTTCTCCTCACTTTTTTGGGATGGAAGATTGACATTGACCATGTTTCATCCATATCAGCAGACTTTCCTTTATGTTTGTCTTTCTTGTTAGAATGACCACGTTTCATCCATATCAGTAGACTTTCCTTTATGTTTGTCTTCCTTGTTAGAATGACCATATGTTTCATCCATATCAGCAGACTTTCCTTAATGTTTGTCTTCCTTGTTAGAATGACCACATGTTTCATCCATATCAGCAGACTTTCCTTAATGTTTGTCTTCCTTGTTAGAATGACCACATTTCATCCATATCAGTAGACTTTCCTTTATGTTTGTCTTCCATGTTAGAATGACCACATTTCATCCATATCAGTAGACTTTCCTTTATGTTTGTCTTCCTTGTTAGAATGACCATATGTTTCATCCATATCAGAAGACTTTCCTTTATGTTTGTCTTCCTTGTTAGAATGACCACATGTTTCATCCATATCAGCAGACGTTCCTTTATGTTTGTCTTCCTTGTTAGGATGACCACATGTTTCATCCATAGGAGTGGACTTTCCTTTGTGTTTGTCTTCCTTGTTAGAATGACCACATGTTTCATCCATATCAGCAGACTTTCCTTTATGTTTGTCTTCCTTGTTAGAATGACCACATTTCATCCATATCAGTAGACTTTCCTTTATGTTTTTCTTCCTTGTTAGAATGACCACGTTTCATCCATATCAGCAGACTTTTCCTTTATGTTTGTCTTCCTTGTTAGAATGACCATGTTTCATCCATATCAGTAGACTTTTCCTTTATGTTTGTCTTCCTTGTTAGAATGACCATATGTTTCATCCATTTCAGCAGACTTTCCTTTATGTTTGTCTTCCTTGTTAGAATGACCACATTTCATCCATATCAGTAGACTTTCCTTTATGTTTGTCTTCCTTGTTAGAATGACCATGTTTCATCCATATCAGTAGACTTTTCCTTTATGTTTGTCTTCCTTGTTAGAATGACCATATGTTTCATCCATTTCAGCAGACTTTCCTTTATGTTTGTCTTTCTTGTTAGAATGACCACATGTTTCATCCATATCAGAAGACTTTCCTTTATGTTTGTCTTCCTTGTTAGAATGACCACATTTCATCCATATCAGTAGACTTTCCTTTATGTTTTTCTTCCATGTTAGAATGGCCATGTTTCACCCATATCAGTAGACTTTCCTTTATGTTTGTCTTCCTTGTTAGAATGACCATGTTTCATCCATATCAGTAGACTTTCCTTTATGTTTGTCTTCCTTGTTAGAATGACCATATGTTTCATCCATTTCAGCAGACTTTCCTTTATGTTTGTCTTTCTTGTTAGAATGACCACATGTTTCATCCATATCAGAAGACTTTCCTTTATTTTTGTCTTCCTTGTTAGAATGACCACATTTCATCCATATCAGTAGACTTTCCTTTATGTTTGTCTTCCATGTTAGAATGACCACATTTCATCCATATCAGTAGACTTTCCTTTATGTTTGTCTTCCTTGTTAGAATGACCATATGTTTCATCCATATCAGTAGACTTTCCTTTATGTTTGTCTTCCTTGTTAGAATGACCACATGTTTCATCCATATCAGCAGACGTTCCTTAATGTTTGTCTTCCTTGTTAGAATGACCACATGTTTCATCCATATCAGCAGACTTTCCTTTAAGTTTGTCTTCCTTGTTAGGATGACCACATGTTTCATCCATAGGAGTGGACTTTCCTTTGTGTTTGTCTTCCTTGTTAGAATGACCATGTTTCATCCATATCAGTAGACTTTCCTTTATGTTTGTCTTCCTTGTTAGAATGACCATATGTTTCATCCATTTCAGCAGACTTTCCTTTATGTTTGTCTTTCTTGTTAGAATGACCACATGTTTCATCCATATCAGAAGACTTTCCTTTATGTTTGTCTTCCTTGTTAGAATGACCACATTTCATCCATATCAGTAGACTTTCCTTTATGTTTGTCTTCCATGTTAGAATGACCATGTTTCATCCATATCAGTAGACTTTCCTTTATGTTTGTCTTCCATGTTAGAATGACCATATGTTTCATCCATTTCAGCAGACTTTTTTTTATGTTTGTCTTCCTTGTTAGAATGACCACATTTCATCCATATCAGAAGGCTTTCCTTTATGTTTGTCTTCCTTGTTAGAATGACCATGTTTCATCCATATCAGTAGACTTTCCTTTATGTTTGTCTTCCTTGTTAGAATGACCATATGTTTCATCCATTTCAGCAGACTTTCCTTTATGTTTGTCTTTCTTGTTAGAATGACCACATGTTTCATCCATATCAGCAGACTTTCCTTTATGTTTGTCTTCCTTGTTAGAATGACCACATTTCATCCATATCAGTAGACTTTCCTTTATGTTTGTCTTCCATGTTAGAATGACCATATGTTTCATTCATATCAGTAGACTTTCCTTTATGTTTGTCTTCCTTGTTAGAATGACCATATGTTTCATCCATTTCAGCAGACTTTCCTTTATGTTTGTCTTCCTTGTTAGAATGACCACGTTTCATCCATTTCAGTAGACTTTCCTTTATGTTTGTCTTCCTTGTTAGAATGACCACATTTCATCCATATCAGCAGACTTTTCCTTTATGTTTGTCTTCCTTGTTAGAATGACCACGTTTCATCCATATCAGTAGACTTTTCCTTTATGTTTGTCTTCCTTGTTAGAATGACCATATGTTTCATCCATTTCAGCAGACTTTCCTTTGTGTTTGTCTTCCTTGTTAGAATGACCATGTTTCATCCATATCAGTAGACTTTCCTTTATGTTTGTCTTCCTTGTTAGAATGACCATATGTTTCATCCATTTCAGCAGACTTTCCTTTATGTTTGTCTTCCTTGTTAGAATGACCACATGTTTCATCCATATCAGCAGACTTTCCTTTATGTTTGTCTTCCTTATTAGAATGACCACATTTCATCCATTTCAGCAGACTTTCCTTTATGTTTGTCTTCCTTGTTAGAATGACCACGTTTCATCCATATCAGTAGACTTTCCTTTATGTTTGTCTTCCTTGTTAGAATGACCACATTTCATCCATATCAGCAGACTTTCCTTTGTGTTTGTCTTCCTTGTTAGAATGATCACATGTTTCATCCATTTCAGCAGACTTTCCTTTATGTTTGTCTTCCTTGTTAGAATGACCACGTTTCATCCATATCAGCAGACTTTCCTTTATGTTTGTCTTCCTTGTTAGAATGACCACGTTTCATCCATATCAGCAGACTTTCCTTTATGTTTGTCTTCCTTGTTAGAATGACCACATGTTTCATCCATATCAGCAGACTTTCCTTTATGTTTGTCTTCCTTGTTAGAATGACCACATTTCATCCATATCAGTAGACTTTCCTTTATGTTTGTCTTCCTTGTTAGAATGACCACGTTTCATCCATATCAGCAGACTTTCCTTTATGGTTGTCTTCCATGTTAGAATGACCATGTTTCATCCATATCAGTAGACTTGCCTTTATGTTTGTCTTCCTTGTTAGAATGACCATATGTTTCATCCATTTCAGCAGACTTTCCTTTATG
This sequence comes from Liolophura sinensis, assembly GCF_032854445.1. NCBI lineage: Eukaryota > Metazoa > Mollusca > Polyplacophora > Chitonida > Chitonidae > Liolophura > Liolophura sinensis. The sequence goes on along the minus strand of NC_088299.1, from coordinate 16,052,506 downwards.
TTTGTCTTCCTTGTTAGAATGACCACGTTTCATCCATATCAGCAGACTTTCCTTTATGTTTGTCTTCCTTGTTAGAATGACCACATTTCATCCATATCAGTAGACTTTCCTTTATGTTTGTCTTCCATGTTAGAATGACCATATGTTTCATCCATATCAGTAGACTTGCCTTTATGTTTGTCTTCCTTGTTAGAATGACCATATGTTTCATCCATTTCAGCAGACTTTCCTTTATGTTTGTCTTCCTTGTTAGAATGACCACGTTTCATCCATATCAGTAGACTTTCCTTTATGTTTGTCTTCCTTGTTAGAATGACCACATTTCATCCATATCAGCAGACTTTCCTTTGTGTTTGTCTTCCTTGTTAGAATGATCACATGTTTCATCCATTTCAGCAGACTTTCCTTTATGTTTGTCTTCCTTGTTAGAATGACCACGTTTCATCCATATCAGCAGACTTTCCTTTATGTTTGTCTTCCTTGTTAGAATGACCACGTTTCATCCATATCAGCAGACTTTCCTTTATGGTTGTCTTCCATGTTAGAATGACCATATGTTTCATCCATTTCAGCAGACTTTCCTTTGTGTTTGTCTTCCTTGTTAGAATGACCATGTTTCATCCATATCAGTAGACTTTCCTTTATGTTTGTCTTCCTTGTTAGAATGACCATATGTTTCATCCATTTCAGCAGACTTTCCTTTATGTTTGTCTTCCTTGTTAGAATGACCACATGTTTCATCCATATCAGCAGACTTTCCTTTATGTTTGTCTTCCTTGTTAGAATGACCACATTTCATCCATATCAGTAGACTTTCCTTTATGTTTGTCTTCCTTGTTAGAATGACCACGTTTCATCCATATCAGCAGACTTTCCTTTATGGTTGTCTTCCATGTTAGAATGACCATGTTTCATCCATATCAGTAGACTTGCCTTTATGTTTGTCTTCCTTGTTAGAATGACCATATGTTTCATCCATTTCAGCAGACTTTCCTTTATGTTTGTCTTCCTTGTTAGAATGACCACGTTTCATCCATATCAGCAGACTTTCCTTTATGTTTGTCTTCCTTGTTAGAATGACCACATTTCATCCATATCAGTAGACTTTCCTTTATGTTTGTCTTCCATGTTAGAATGACCATATGTTTCATCCATATCAGTAGACTTTCCTTTATGTTTGTCTTCCTTGTTAGAATGACCATATGTTTCATCCATTTCAGCAGACTTTCCTTTATGTTTGTCTTCCTTGTTAGAATGACCACGTTTCATCCATTTCAGTAGACTTTCCTTTATGTTTGTCTTCCTTGTTAGAATGACCACATTTCATCCATATCAGCAGACTTTTCCTTTATGTTTGTCTTCCTTGTTAGAATGACCACGTTTCATCCATATCAGTAGACTTTTCCTTTATGTTTGTCTTCCTTGTTAGAATGACCATATGTTTCATCCATTTCAGCAGACTTTCCTTTGTGTTTGTCTTCCTTGTTAGAATGACCATGTTTCATCCATATCAGTAGACTTTCCTTTATGTTTGTCTTCCTTGTTAGAATGACCATATGTTTCATCCATTTCAGCAGACTTTCCTTTATGTTTGTCTTCCTTGTTAGAATGACCACATGTTTCATCCATATCAGCAGACTTTCCTTTATGTTTGTCTTCCTTATTAGAATGACCACATTTCATCCATATCAGTAGACTTTTCTTTATGTTTGTCTTCCATGTTAGAATGACCATGTTTCATCCATATCAGTAGACTTGCCTTTATGTTTGTCTTCCTTGTTAGAATGACCATATGTTTCATCCATTTCAGCAGACTTTCCTTTATGTTTGTCTTTCTTGTTAGAATGACCACGTTTCATCCATATCAGCAGACTTTCCTTTATGGTTGTCTTCCATGTTAGAATGACCATATGTTTCATCCATATCAGTGGATTTTGCTGTACGGTTGTCTTCCCTGGAATTCTGACGCTGATTGTTAATGTGAAGTATTTTTTGCATGCTTGACAAGGGATGTATTTGCATGCCTGACATGGTACGTATTTTGCATGCCTGACATGGTATGTATTTGCATGAATCACATATCTACAGCCATGTTCAACAAGTACATCTTTCAGGTTAAACAACAGGAGTCGATCTTGGCTGAGTATTTGAGGTTTCCTCCAGCCATTAAGGAACCATTAAGGAGTGACATTATAGAGCATATAGGTGACAAATCTTTCAGTATGAAGTTAAAACAACAATGAAATAAATAAAATGTATTAAAAACATGGATATGGCATATGCTGTTTTTCCATGATGTATGTGAGTTTTGGGTGGGCATGAAGCATAAGTGTAGTGGCCTGGGAGCTACATACATGTATGGATCAAATCTTAGGTAAATGCTACACTCAGTCTTACCCACAACCGTGGGAAAGAAGTGTCTGTTAGAGGAAATTGAACGTCATCGGACTTCAGTAAGATCATCTGACTAACCTGAGGACACATTAGCATCATTTGGGCAGTGGAGACTCCATGGTTTGGGCATTGAAGACTCCATGGTTTGGGCAGTGGAGACTCCATGGTTTGGGCAGTGGAGACTCCATGGTTTAGTTGAGCAGTGGAGACTGGCTGGTTTGGACAGTGGAGACTGCCTGGTTTGGGCAGTGGAGACTCCCTGGTTAGGTCGGGCAGTGGAGACTCCCTGGTTTAGTCGGGTAGTGGAAACTCCCTGGTTTGGGCAGTGGAGACTCCATGGTTTAGGCAGTGCAGACTCTATGGTTTTGGCAGTGGAGACTCCCTGATTTGGGCAGGAAGACTCCCTGGTTTAGTTGCGTTAAACGTCACTGTTCACATAATGTTACATGCTTCAGTCTTTCTTCCACTGGTTTGGCTGCACTCGTAGATCAAGAGGTTTGTCCACAGTTTTCTCATTTTAAGACAATTTAACTTTTGAAATTACAGGATAACAATGTGGAGAGGGCAGCCGATTGGATATTTAGTCATGCAGATGAGCTGACTCAGCCAATGGAAACAGAGTCTACAGGAGCCAATGAACAGGCACCAAAGTTCAGAGATGGACACGGGAGTAAGTTAAACATTTCGGTGATCCCTGGCTGCCCTCAAAAAGCATTTTTAAAGGCAAATAGATGTCATAAAATATTACTTTTAATGTGGAACTTCAAATCCAGCTCTCATCCTTTGGGAGTCACTCTAGACCAGAAGTTTTATTACTTTTCCAGAAGAACAAAATCTTTGTTTTTCGCAATTTCGGTTTTCTCTAGTCACAAACTATCAACTTTTGTGTGTTTGAAATACTCTTGAGTACTTGAAGAACACATACCATCTTGCCTTAAGTACTTGTGGAGCACATACCATCTAGCCTTGAGTACATGTAGAACACATACCATCTTGCCTTGAGTTCATGTGGAACACATACCATCTTGTCCTGAGTGCATGTAGAACACATACCATCTTGCCCTGAGTAAATGTAGAACACATACCATCTTGCCTTGAGTACATGTAGAACACATACCATCTTGCCCTGAGTACATGTAGAACACATACCATCTTGCCCTGAGTAAATGTAGAACACATACCATCTTGCCTTGAGTACATGTAGAACACATACCATCTTGCCCTGAGTAAATGTAGAACACATACCATCTTGCCTTGAGTACATGTAGAACACATACCATCTTGCCCTGAGTACATGTAGAACACATACCATCTTGCCCTGAGTAAATGTAGAACACATACCATCTTGCCTTGAGTACATGTAGAACACATACCATCTTGCCTTAAGTGCATGTAGAACACATACCATCTTGCCTTGACAATAATAGACAGCATAAGTGAACAACAGCTTCCTGAAACATCCATCCATGTACATGTAACTCAGGGCGTGTGTTACTGTATAAGTGATTTGTCTCGTGGAGAGTTTGTTAGTAACTCACCAAAGGTCAGTGGTTCACACAGGCAATCAGGTTTCCTCCACCCATAATAAAAGGCCAGCATCCTGGAAGTGAAAAAAACTTATGACTATAACGTTAAACAACAATAGAATAATTACATGTGGGCTATAGTTTGATATAAAATGATACCGTGTTACAGTTTCCTGTATCTTATGCATATCACATACCTTCGTATGTCAGATTACTGGACTGCTGTGTTTTCTCCACAGAGTACAGACTGGTTGGCTTCATCAGTCATATGGGTACGTCCAGTCTGGTGGGACATTATGTCTGTCACATCCTCAAGGATGGACAGTGGGTGATATTCAATGATGAGAAAGTGGCACTATCGGTGAATCCTCCTAAAGACTTGGGCTACCTGTACCTCTACCAGAGAGAAGAGTGATTCCGGCACTGTGGCTATGATGCATTCCATGGTAGAGGGAGGATGGCATAAACCTTACCCAGCTGCTGACTTGTGTACCCCCATAAATCAGAATGGAAGTGTCCGTACAACATTGCATCTATGATTTACACCGTACATGACGTAATTTCTGCTGACAGAACCTTCACTGATTGTCTTAAAGCTCACGAGATGAACATAGCCTTCCTGACATCCGACTTGTCCGGCTGCATGATGCCTGTGTATGCTTGTAACTTGCTTGCACATGCTTTCAGTTCTACTAGTGCTATAGAAGTGGACAATGTCCAGTGCTGTGTTACTACATCATGACTATTGCTAAAGTGTACAGTGGGAAGTTATGACTTCTTGTCATATCTCACCCCTTTATATAATGCCTCACAACACTTGTGTATTCACTGTTTTCAATTTCATTGTAATAAACGTTAGGACAAAGCAACATGTATATGTCGGGCAAACTTAAGTTATAATAGTAAGATGCGCATCTGTTATACAGAATATGTTTTGTGCAGCTGTACATAGGGATTAACATGGATTGTGCTTGGATATCTACAAAGTGCTGGTCTAAGGACAATTCAGCCCATAGTTTACAGTTAGCTGCATTAATTCTATCATCTGTCTTCGTACTGGCATATGATGGGATGTTCCCGTATAATACTGTGCTGATGAAACAGGCCTCTTCTTACGTCAGTTCCTGATCTGTCCGACTCGTTGTCATATGCATGAGGTAATGGTAATTAAACAGTGAACTGATAACATTTCGTTTCTTTGCTGGCGTCATATTAGATATGAACCAGCATAAAAACGAAAGGCATTTCTTTGTTTAATAACTTCTGCTAATTTAAGGCTAGTATAAAATTCGTCAGTGCCCCGATTTTTAGTGAGTAGTGTGTGAATGATAGTAATTTGAACATATCCTTTTGACAGGTACAGTGAGCCATCGTAGTTACTGTCAACTATGTCCAGGATTGCTTTGTGGTGCATTACTTGGTTTCAAATCCACAACTGGCAGTTGAAACCCAAACCCACGACCTACCTACTGAGCCTTTGAACAGAAAAAGTTGTTCAGGAATGAGACTCAGAAAAAATATCGTTTAGTGGACAAAAAAATAGAAGTAATGTGTCTTGATTTATTTGATTGGTGTTTTTTTTTTTTTTTTTTTTTTTTTTTTTTTGAGGAAGCTTGAGAGGAAGCTAGCATGAGCTGGACTTGAACTCACAGCGAACGCATTGGTGAGAAGCACCTGGGTCATTAAGTTGCGCTAGCGCGCTATCCAACTGAGCCACATAGGCCCCCTAATGTGCCTTGGAGCACAGATAACCTTTGCTGTTATCCGACTTTGAATTCATAAAGCAGATGGTTCGATTGTAAATCCGACGTCATTATGCAATCAGTGCATTGTGACAGTAAGGAGCATGTCGCATCCATTTTGTTCATCATGCTATTTCGCAGAGGAGCTGCTGTACAGTTTTGTGTCAGGTGTTGTAACTGATGTTTGATTTAAGCCTTGTTTTATGAGGAGAGCTCACAGCCATTACTTAGCCCTGTACGAGACACATGTACACCCTGTAGTTTGATCAGTAATTTACTGTAGTATAACAGGAGACCATTAAAGAAGCGTTCATCTCGATGTTGTCAGAAAAAATATCTTCGTGTTTAGTGTTCTTTGTACTTGTCAGTAAAGGTGGATTGCTATTGGCAGCAGTACATTTCCTCCATATTTGTAAATACCCGTATCCTATGGTACAAGAATTTATATTCATGCCCACAGTTAATTTGTGCGAGTTTCTCCAATTCGAGGCAAATGATGTACAAAATAAAGCCTTTATTCTTAAACGAAGAAATGTTATGTTTTAATTTACAATCGAGTCCATAGCGTACTTATCGTCACAGGTTAAGCTGCGGCTGTATATATGTAAGTCAGGAGGTTTGCGAGTTACCTGGCGGGCGGAGCTGGTATGCCCCGATGACCATCACCTCCACCCATGTCCTCCACCATACCTAGAAGGTAACAAATTCATAAAAAAACATCGAAGGTCTGCTGATGGTTGTGGATTTCTCCGGGCTATTGTCCAGTTTCCTCCCACCATTATGCTGACCGCCGTAGTATAGGTGAAATATTCTTGAATGCGCTGTAAATCTCCTTTAAAAATAAAACTACTGTAAATGTTCTACATTTTCAACTAATAAAGCACTTTCTCTCAGTGGAATTTAAGCATACAATTATCAAATTTCTATCACGATTTCTTTGTGTCATTAAAGAATGAATGAATGAATGAATGATTATGGCCTAACGTCACATCATGTTATTTACGATGCAAACTTCATAAAACTGTGAAAATTGGTTCTCTATCCACTCCCCCCACCCACCCTTTATATTTTTCTCAGAATGTTTCAACGTATTGGTTGCAGAGGTGGTTGAAAAGATTGAAGGAAAGGTATGTCCTTGGAATGCCTTGTGTTGGTGGTATTGTGCAGCGAAAATAACAATTGCAAGGAGAACTAAGGGATTCGGCAGTTTGATGTGAATAGTTTGCGTTGCTGGTTGAAGTAATACAGTAAAGTTAAAACTAACTGTGCTTTAACGGGAAATGATGTCATAAAATGTGTATGAGTATCAAGAAATATGAAAATCTAAGCGCCAAGTGTATTCTATTCGGGTACATTGGCATAAAATAGGTTCTAGTATGAGTAATAGGATTGTCGTTGTCAAGCCGCCCGGCATCCGCATACCTGTCGTGAACGACGAAGGGACGTTCCAATAAATGTGCGTAAGCTTTATTCCCAGTTAGAGACAAGTGTTTCTCTGGGCATTAGGATTGCTTTATGGTGCACACTGTTTAACATGTTCGCTTAAATCACATTCCTCCTTGTTCCAAGGCTGATTTGCCAGAGGTTCTGGTATCATTGGTCACCTATCATGTTTTGGCAAATGCCTGGCACCTGCGTTCAGATGACCTGGTACCGAAGCTCAAATTCCCCTCAGATATGTGGGAAGAAGCAGGCTGCACTGGTTCTGGCGCCATTGGTCACCTATCATGTTTTGGCAAATCCCTAATCCGTGCGTTCAGATGACCTTAGACCCAAGCCCAAATGTTCCGTCAGATATGTAAGAAGAAGCAGGCTGTACTGGATCTGGTTCCATTGGTCACCTATCATGTTTTGGCAAATGCCTGGCACCTGCGTTCAAATGGCCTTAGGCCGAGGCCAACTGTCCAATCAGATATGTAAGAAGAAGCAGGCTGTACTGGATCTGGTTCCATTGGTCACCTATCATGTTTTGGCAAATGCCTAATACCGCCGTTCAAATGGCCTTAGGCCGAGGCCAAATGTCCAATCAGATATGTAAGAAGAAGCAGGCTATACTGGTCCTGGTACCATTGATCACCTATCATGTTTTGGCAAATGCCTGGTTCCTGCGTTCAGATGGCCTTATACCGAAGCCCAAATGTCCCATCAGATATGTAAGAAGAAGCAGGCTATACTGGATCTGGTACCATTGGTCACCTATCATGTTTTGGCAAATGCCTAATACCGCCGTTCAAATGGCCTTAGGCCGAGGCCAAATGTCCAATCAGATATGTAAGAAGAAGCAGGCTGTACTGGTCCTGGTACCATTGATCACCTATCATGTTTTGGCAAATGCCTGGTTCCTGCGTTCAGATGGCCTTATACCGAAGCCCAAATGTCCCATCAGATATGAAGGAAGAAGCAGGCTATACTGGATCTGGTACCATTGATCACCTATCATGTTTTGGCAAATGCCTGATACCTGCGTTCAGATGGCCTTATACCGAAGCCCAAATGTCCCATCAAATATGAAGGAAGAAGCAGGCTGTACTGGATCTGTTATTCTTGGTCACCTATCACGTTTTGGCAAATGACTGATACCGTCGTTCAGATGGCCTTATACCGAAGCCCAAATGTCCCATCAGATATGAAGGAAGAAGCAGGCTGTACTGGTTCTGGTACCATTGGTCACCTATCATGTTTTGGCAAATGCCTGATACCGTCGTTCAGATGGCCTTAGACCGAAGCCCAAATGTCCCATCAGATATAAAGGAAGAAGCAGGCTGTGCTTTCATGTTCAGTTTGTGCTCCCGTTTTTGCATCCACCATACTTTGATCGGTTTATTAAATGATTCACTGATTGATTGATTGCTGCATGTGTAACGCCGAGTTAAAGAAATTTTCACTTATATTACGGTGATCAATTTTAGGGACTAAACTAAATTATTGTTTCTAGTTGACAACTGGATGATATAATTACTGATCTCAGAACCAAAATCTGATTCCCATAATCTCACTAGAATTTCACCAGTAAAACGATCCATTTACAGAAAGGGCTAAAATACCAGTGCTATGAGTTATAACTCCAGAAATACAACATGATAAATACTGCATCATAGGTCACACTTTATTTTATTTCAAAGAAAAACTCATAACAGTCCAGTTTAGTTCAAGTTTGAGTCGATCCAGTTTCTGAAGTAGCTGACACGGGCATAGACACTCGGGTAGCCCCCGCTACATGAAGAGATTCCCCAGGAGGTGATCCCTGCCAGAATTCCGCTACACACCATCGGGCCGCCGCTGTCTCCCTGTTAGACAGAACCATCTCGATCATCAGTCAAATTGAGACAGAGCACAAGCAAAACGCTTAGTGGAAACACAAGAAAAATTGAGCGCAGTACCGAAAAAAAAAGAAGATAAAGGGACAACAAACAATAGGAAAGATTTATGCGCGAAGAAAAAAAAATTGTGGTAAAGCAGAGTAGTACTTAAAACAGTGAACTTAAATCAAATTGCATTTTGTACTGGATTACACACAGCTACTTACACTGCAGGCAGATTTTCCCGACTGGTAGACACAGATGTGACCGGCATTGATGGACGCTCCGGAAATACTTGACCATCGTGACGCACACTCCGAGTTGGAAATGGCGGGCATGTTGGCGTACCTCAGTGTGCTGGGAATACTTCCACCACCTGTTCAGACAGACAGAAGATCGTTAGCTTAGTCTTATGGAGTTTACCTGAATAAACTTTGCCTAGATTTGCAATATGAATATTTCAAATGCACGGCAGATCGGAGTTTATACCTTACAGGTAGAGATGCATGTAGCAATATTCTCCATAACAAACGCATTTAACTTCCAAAGTTTTGCCTCAAGGCATGCGATATGTGGTCGCTTAAATCAGATGATATTATTTTCAAATTTATTCTTCTGTAGTGTTCTGGTGAGAGGCATGACATAAGCTCATCTCACCGCTCGTTCTACCCCAGCCGGAGATTGTGCATGTCACTCCAGTAAAGTCGCTGCTCGTACTGGACGCCATTGTGATCGTCTTGATGTAAGTGGTGCTTGGGAAACTGGAACTGAACCGGAGGATGGCGATGTCGTTAGGATATCCAGACCCTGTGCTGTAACTGGGATGCTGACCAACAATGCAAGAAAAAATAGTATACAAAACCGATTCAATTTCACCACAACACGACTTGTGCATGAATGAAATGTTATACTTATACAGAACTTTATACCTTTAGTTAATCTGATAGATGACTCCACCGTGACATTTTCAAGGAAGCATTTGGCAGGTTTGGAATCTTCACATTGTTCAGTAACTAATCGTATTTCTGTTCAAAACTCCAACCCTGAGAATCCTTACCCTTGTCCAAGAAGACACGGTGCGAGTGACTTCGTTACCACTGGTGGAAGAAGGACTGTGTTCCCCGGCTGTAGCTGTGTACGTACCCTGGGGAAGTGAAATAGGGCGTATAATTGGCGTGTGCTTAACAACATTTAAGCCATCCGATAGCCATTGGCATACACCTAACGTGATATAAATCTAGAATCGCATACACATGGAATGCGAAATAGGGTAACTCGCTGCAGACTCCTTACCTCGCTACCTCGTTACTTCGCTGTATCGCCCTGTATTAGAAACGTAGAGACAGCGAGTCGTCCGATGAGAAATAAATGGTGATAATACTTTGTAATGTTTCCAAACATCATATTTCACAGATTTTATAAACGCATAAATGTTGGCCATGAAAATGACAACGTAAAACCTCACGGCAAACCTACGGAGCTGAGACAATGGGCAGCGGTAAGAGCTCGGTTAGCTGAGATCAAAACAGCTCCGCACGTGAAAGCGCCATTTCTCTTCAGGTGTAGTTGCCACGGGAACTGACCACGTGTCGCCACTGAGCCACCGACGATCTTCAGGATAGGGTCGTCAAAGTTGAGAACGGGGTCATCATATTCGTCATCGAAGGCTGACTCGGCTGAAAATATATTTAAGTAAAATAAGGGTGGGCTTGTGTAGAAAACCTGTCTATCTGTGAGCAGGGAACTTCACAATCTGAAATACATTGCTTTGCTTAATATTTCTATGTTATATATAGATTAGGTTCCAGAAGGTTCTGCTGAAAGGCTTTAGAAAGATGCAATTATGAACTAAAAACTTACGCCCAACAATTAGCAAACTTACCAGTCCTACATTATTCTTAATGGCCAGGACGTTTATACTGACTCTGTCCTTAATGACCTGTAAATTTACTGTGTGTTTGATGACCAAAACGTATACACCGTGTGTGTGTTGAATGACCAAAACGTATACACCGTGTGTGTGTTGAATGACCAAAACGTTTACACTGTGTGTGTTTTGAATGACGAGGACGTTTACACTGTGTGTGTGTTGAATGAACAGGACGTTTACACTGTGTGTGTTTTGAATGACCAGGACGTTTACACTGTGTGTGTGTTGAATGACCAAAACGTTTACACTGTGTGTGTGTCGAATGACCAAAACGTTTACACTGTGTGTGTGTTGAATGAACAGGACGTTTACACTGTGTGTGTTTTGAATGACGACGACGTTTACACTGTGTGCGTGTTGAATGACCAAAACGTTTACACTGTGTGTGTGTCGAATGACCAAAACGTTTACACTGTGTGTGTGTTGAATGACCAAAACGTTTACACTGTGTGTGTGTGTTGAATGACCAAAACGTTTACACTGTGTGTGTGTGTCTTAAATGACCAAGACGGTTTACACTGTGTGTGTGTGTGTGGTAAATTACCAGGACGTTTACACTGTGAGACTGTATTGAATGACCAGGACGTTTACTTTGCACTTCATTACCAATACGTCTGCTGTGTGCATAATAACCAGAATGTTCACACTGTTTATGTGAAACGAGGTCTACATTGTTCTTTCTCGCATGGTTTTCATCAATCTCATCAAAAATGTCTATAGCTGTTCTTTTTCATGTCAAAGAACAAGGTTAACAGATGCTGAAGTGAAACAATACGAAAAAAATGGTAATTCGAAACACCCTTGTTTTTTCTTCTCTTCTCTCTTCAATCTGTTCCCCCAAGTAGAAACTTGTAACTTACCTGCGGCCAAGGCTAGTACACAACAGAGGAACAGTTTGGACAACATCCTTGGGTCTGGATTCTACTGTCAATAGAGTGTGCCGAGTTTATTCACTCCAGGACTTATATACTCCTGGACGCATCTTAAGCCGTGTGACCGACAGGCAGAAATGCCCGTCAACAGCATATGGTAAACGACACTTATCGGTGATTGTGTAGGATTTAAATTAAATTTATTGTGGTTATTTGTCATTTTATGCATGATTCAGTAATATAACAGCTGCCCTCAGCTTGTTTTTTCTGCTGACGTTGATCTTAGGTCGATGGACAGTGGCGTGGGGCATGTATGTTGGCCTAGCTGACCGCTGAAGTCGTAAAAACTTCGGTATATATCTATAGCCCAGAAAAGTTTGTATACATTAACGTAACACAGCTTGTTCCTATGCAAAAATGGATAAATATGTAAAGATGCATAACTGAATAAGATATGCTTGATTAGTTCACGAATTCACACATTTTACTTTATGTTAACGAGACAAGTTACTTCATGGATGTTTTCTGTTCATAAACTATAACTATAGAACATTGTGATGAATAAGTTCGACGTTTTTAGTCCATTCAGCTTTTATTAATCTGTTTGTCAACCAGGACCTGCTGTAATCAGCTTGACTGGCAGGTCGGGAACAGAAGACATAGTATAAATATTTGGTATTCACGTGGAAGTTGGTGGGTCAAGCCTCGTTTGGTAGTCTGTGAACTCCACACAAACTGCACCTGGAGCTTTTCTATTTGCTAGTTTTTTGCTACGATTTTTATATTGAATTTCGTTTTAGTTTCAGTCAGCCAATTACGTCTTTATGAATCGAAAATTAAAACGAGGTTAAAAATTTATGTGAGATGTGGACCGTGCGCTAATAGATATATTAGTTTTACTTGGTTATAGGTAAAGCGATATGGTTGCCATGCTAACCTCAGATTGAACTGGTGGGGTTCTGCCAGGTGCGTTGTCAGGCAATACGACAAAACTTTATATGAAGACTGACAAAACCATATTTCTGAATTTGCAATTACTAAAACAAAAATGACAGCTGTAACTTGGTTACTTTTTACTTGATTTTGAAACTGTCCTCCCACGATCAAAACTGCTTGTCTAGATTAGCATGTAGGCTTTGTATGTACCCACCAATGATTACAACTGCGCCTTAAATGAAACTGACAGTATATGTAAACAATTCTTAAGCATGTAGCGTTAAACAAGAATGAAATTACCCACTAGAAATTAAAACTCTTACGCCGTTCTAACTGGAGTTCTAGTTTTATCAGCGACAGACACACGAACAGACAGTAAAACAACCAAAAATACGAAGAGAAGGTACATAAACAAACGTACATTGACATTTGGGCTGAGAGGATGTGACATTGTTAGAGAGGCACTTGTATATAAAATAACCTAGTAAACACTTGTTATCATCTTTATTATAGATATTCTCTCATGTTCCTCTCCTTCTTGATGGACGTCAGATTCAGATCTTTTCCATAATTCTTGAAAAGTAGAGTATAAATTAGGCGGCATTAGAACTCGATATTTATTTGCGTAGGCTAGGTGGTGATTTTAATTGCTTTAAAGTAGGGCATGAACTGTCAATTTTACAATCTGAAATAAAGTTAACGTGCAGTCGAATCTTTGGAAAGAAACGCGTATTTTTTTTTCTAGAATAAAATATAATAATTTGTAATATTACATGTTACATGAACATGTTTATTTTAGATTGGACATGCATTACAGGTAACACCTTTATTGTGGAATGAGTTTTCATGTTTGCTGACTGAGGGGGTTTGACCAACGAAAATAGACCTACAATCGCCTATAGATAGCTAATGTGCCATAAATCAACATTTATCACCAAGAAATAAATATCTCCTGAACACGCTATATATCACTGCGATTGTCACAATCTCTCACGATTTCCCTGTAAGAAGCAGTATATAAGTCAGGGACTCATTCTTCGGAGTACACTCGTTTATTGGAGTCTTCTCGAAACAAGATGGTGTCCAAACTGCTGCTGTGCTGCCTTCTTGCCTTTGTGGCTGGTCAGTTTTTAGTTTCCTTTTACCACATTGTTAAATCATTACACTTTATTTCTAGACAGTATATTTTGCATTCCAATAATTTTAAGCTTTCCTCTATTTATATATTCTTTTTATTTTTGTATACCAATATTTGTCAAAAAGAAAAATTCATCTTGCTATACACGAAGGCAATATTCTCCAATAACCCAATGACTGATATATTTTCAGCCGAGTCGACCTTCGACGATGAATATGACGATCCTGTCTTGAACTTCGACGATCCTATCCTGAAGATCGTCGGTGGCTCAGTGGCGTCACGTGGGCAGTTTCCATGGCAACTACATCTGAAGAGAAATGGTGCCTTCACGTGCGGAGCTGTCTTGATCTCATCTAATCGGGCTCTAACCGCTGCCCATTGTCTCAGCTCCGTAAGTTTGTAACCATGTATTGTCACCTTATTCAGTCGTTAAGACTTGAACGTTTTTGAGATATGTATATATAATATATTTTAATCATCTAAAGGAATAGACCTATAACCATCATTTGTCTTAGATTAACTTTAATAAGCTCACTTTAATCTGTATTTTGCCTCAAAGTAATATTTCTCTTTTTCTGGTTTTGATGCATGTCATCAGGGTTTTGTATTTATTTATTTGATTGGTGTTTTGCGCCGTACGCAAGAATATTTCACTGATACGACGGCGGCCAGCATTATGGTGGGAGGAAACCCAGCAGAGCCCGGGAGAAACCCACGACCATCCACAGGTTGTCGTGGTTCTGTAAGGCTTGGTAGTGTTTTGCTGACGGTACGACCGGAATGTGGTGTTTGATTACATATCAGCACGAACGAACACTTTGATAAATCTGACAAAATTCAGTTCTTGTGGTATTGTACATAATTCATATGTGTGGCCTTCAGATGGTCTTTATCTTGTCATGTACATGCCAAGTACGCCCTGCATTTCTCCTCCCCAGGGCACGTACACAGCTACAGCCGGGGAACACAGTCCTTCTTCCACCAGTGGTAACGAAGTCACTCGCACCGTGTCTTCTTGGACAAGGGTAAGGATTCTCAGGGTTGGCGTTTTGAACAGAAATACAATTAGTTACTGAACAATGTGAAGATTCCAAACCTGCCAAATGCTCCCTTGAAAATGTCACGGTGGAATCGTCTATCAGATTAACTAAAGGTGTAAAATTATGCAAACGTATAACATTTCATTCATACACAAGACGTGTTGTGGTGAAATTGAATCGGTTTTGTATACTATTTTTTCTTGCATTGTTGCTCAGCATCCCAGTTACAGCACAGGGTCTGGATATCCTAACGACATCGCCATCCTCCGATTCAGTTCCAGTTTCCCAAGCACCACTTACATCAAGACGATCACAATGGCGTCCAGTACGAGCAGCGACTTTACTGGAGTGACATGCACAATCTCTGGCTGGGGTAGAACGAGCGGTGAGATGAGTTTATGTCATGACTCCCACCACAACACTACAGAAGACTAAATTTTAGAATTAAAATCACCTGATTTAAGTGAGGATATATGGCAAATCGTCCGACAAAACTTTGAAATTTAGATGTAGGTGTAACGATGAATATGGATACATGAATCTCTATTCCTGTAATGTATAATGATCTGCCGCACAATTAGAATATTCATATTACAGGCTTAGACAACAAAGCTTACGATCTTCTGTCTGTTTGATCAGGTGGTGGAAGTATTCCCAGCACCCTGAGATACGCCAACATGCCCGCCATTTCCAACTCGGAGTGTGCGTCACGATGGTCAAGTATTTCCGGAGCATCTATTAACGCGGGTCACATCTGTGTCTACCAGTCGGGAAAATCTGCCTGCAGTGTGAGTATTTAGTTCAGTACAAAATGCAATTTCGATTTAAGTTTTAATTTTCAAGTACAGATGTGATTAAATCTTTCGCCTTGTGTATATATTCCATTTAGCATCAGATTCTCCTTGCCGGTTTAGTGAGTGCGCAACATGAGTGTGCATGGGTTTCTGATCTTAGTTTTGCTTGTTTTTCTTTCTTGAGATTGCTTGTGCTTCGTTCTTTTGAGTTTGCTTGTGTTTCTTTTCTGAGTTTTGCTCATGTTCTGTCTCAGTCTGGCTGATGATCGAGATGTTTTTGTCTGACAGGGGGACAGCGGTGGCCCGATGGTGTGTAGCGGAATTCTGGCAGGAATCACCTCCTGGGGAATCTCTTCATGTAGCGGTGGCTACCCGAGTGTCTATGCCCGTGTCAGCTACTTCAGAAACTGGATCGACTCAAACCTGAACTAAACCTGAAGTAAAATAAAGTGTGAACATTGATGCAGTTTTTATGTTTTTGTTTTTATTAATTAACACAGATATTTTAGGGATTGTACCATATGAAAGGTGATAACTTTTTGATGGCAGTATTCTAGATCAGCATCAGTGGTTTATTCGGGATGAGTAGGTGTAAAATGTCTCATTCGGGTGTCAATAGTGAACGATAACTTAGTAACTGGAAACAGGACAGTACTACCGAAAATGGCTGATGTATGGAAGCCAGATAAGACCATCTTCCGACCATCGTACCTTAGTTCTGTCGTTCCAACCCCCGACGATGGCATGAACCGATGGCGCCATGATAGCATCGTGTCATAGCGTCACATCGTCGTCCCATCGCTTCGTGCCATCGCCGGGAGCAGTGGTACGCTGATGGCCTTATAAGGCTTCTATACTGATGCCTAACGTTCACATATCTGCTTCCTAGCTTATCCATTACGGACAATTTGCGTCCTAGCTGATGCAATACGGACAATCTGCTTCCATATATGGTTATCTAATGAGAAGTTGGTACATTTGAAAACAAGAAGCTTATATTGGATCTCGTGATGTACGGCGACCTGCTTTCACAATATATACAGGCAAATATATCGAGTGGGCATAAAAAATGGGCCATATTTTAATGCTGCATTGCTCCATTATGATTTGCTCAAACCCTTTCAAACTTTAGACATTCAAGTGGCATGATTTTGTTAATATACTGACCAATTTTCAAGTTCATAGCTTGAGTAATCTGTACACAGGGTTAAAATGAAAACATGGCCTGAAAAATGCACCTTCCGGTGAAACACATTGCATCACCTGCCAAATGTCATGAGTAGAACGCGCGCTGCACCGTCAATCAAGTGTCGTCTGGAAAAATTGTCTGGCTCTAGTGTCAGAGAAACCCTTCTTCCAAATAGGCACAAGTTTTGCTGAATCAAGATGGTTTTCTCTGTGGCGGACATGGAACTGGTCACCTTTTCAAGTAAAACAAGGCAGAATATCATTTTTAAATGTTGACATCATTAGGACACTATTTTGATTTTGAGTCGCATGAACAGAAATCTTAAGGGATGAAATTGAAATTTGGACTGTATACTTAGGACATAATGGTTTTTGAGTGTGTAAAGTTTTAGAAGAAGGTTTTGGAGATATTGAATGTCAAAATACGGCCAATTTTTTATACTCACCCGATGTACAGGCAAATAACAAGTTGGTAGGGTTAGTGGTAACAGCTTTGTACGGCTCAGTTACAGCTTGATACAGGCTGGTTGGTCATAAACTGTCATGTGCCAACTAGTCCCCAAACAGTTCCACGTTGGATGATACCTACCTGTTACAACTGGTAACTGATTTCTTACCATCTGATAAAGGCTTGGTTACAGCTTCTTTTCAACATGTTGGTAAAGAATGGTTGTGAGCACCTAGTTACAAGTGTGTAACAACCTGTGATACTTTACAGCTCCACTCAGGTCAGAGCCTATTGACAGTCATTCTGTTACTTACTGGTATTGGGTTGGTCCGAATGTATCATCTAGGAAATTTAAAGTAAAACCATTGAGCTAAATATCCCGGGACGCTGATTGGGACAAAAGTAGGCGTACGGATTGTCTGAAGTCAGAATAAATAACGGGACTGTCTGAAGTCTCTGTCCATGATAACTATACTGATGTACAAACTTCATGTTTACTTACGTAATTATCTGATTGATGTTTAAAACCACATTCATGATACTGTTACTAACACCACAGCCGCCAGATTTACGAAAGGATGAATCGGGAGCACAGGTACCTGACAATCTTGTAATATGAAGCCAGAGTCAAACTGACCAGAGCCAGATTCGATCCTGTGACCTCACATGGCATTGGCTCAACTTAGTAGGGAAATCGAGATGACATAGGCCTGTGAAGACTTGATCGAACTCGACTTGTAGGCAACAATACAAATCTCTTGAATGATAATACTCACAAAAGCAACAAAAAATAGACGTTTTTCTGATCTATAAGCCAATAGCGGTAGAGTTACATCAGGAGGTAGGTTCTCTTCTTCTCATACATAACTGCACGCTGGGTTTCAACTAAAATGACTTGTCATCGTCGGGGAAAACAAAGACGGCCTATAGCATATTTCATCGCTGTACTTGCAGTGTAAACACAGACGGGACGGCCATTCTCAGATTTCAACTTATCAGTTGAAACGCTACTTTGCTCTGTCGTTAACATTGTAAACACCAGAAGCCTTCCACTTTGCTTGGACTTTCTTTGTCTCTGTTTTTTCCGGTTTCAACAACTGCCCAGGTTTTAACAACTGCCCAGGTTTCAACAACTGCACAGGTTTCAACAGCTGTCCATGTTTCATCATCTGTCTAGGTTTCAACAACTGCCCAAGTTTTTACAACTGTCCACGTTTCAACAACTGCCCAAGACAGTTGCAATTTTCGGCCCCTCTTTTATACTCCTCACTGGGTAGGTTTCAACAAAAATGCCTACCAGGTTTAACAACAGCAATTTTCCAACACGTTGCCATACGACTTGCAGTGATGGCGCTCTCCATATTAATGGCAGATGCTACTTGGTTTATTCATTTGTTTGTTTTTAACAACATACTAAGATTTCACTTCTCCTTAAGTGCCTGGAATACACGATGTTAGGTCGCCCACTTACGGCAGAGGTTGAGAAATCTACAACAGGAGTCTGATAGACAACTGACGAATGATAATATCAAAGTGCTAATGCGTGCAGAGAAAATATGACATGCAGTAATTGTGCTGAACTAAAACCGTCTTCATTCATCATTATTCATCGTTAATCATTATATACAAGTACATCACTTTATGAAGTGAATATTTACAAGACAGTGTTTACCCGTGTATGTATAAAGCCTCTAGCTTTGCTTGAATGTGCGGACTTCGCCTCCAGTCATCAAGTTTTAATGGTAGCCTTAGTTGTATGGTTTACTCTTCTCATGCTATTAAATGCTATTTCACTCCTTTTGTGTGACATGACTAGCCTAGTTTGTCCAAGAGCAACTCTCGCCTTACAGTACGGTTTTACAAATAAGCCTTGCCACAGAAAAGTTTTCCTGTCAACGTGAATAATCTCAATTTACTTGTATATAAATCTGAGCACTAAAAACATTAATCTGTTAATCTTAACAGATAGTCTGTAGTCTGAGTGATGCTAGAATGTAGTCTGTTATAGCACAATACTATGTCATATTCAACATAGTATTCTGTAGTTCTAATAGAATCTTTCTGTTAATTTAATAACTATAAAATCTTTCTGTTAAATTAACAGATTCATTTTCTGAATGTGTATGGCAATTTGTCTTGCATTCCTAATGGCAGCTGCACAATAAGCCGAAGTACAGACTGTCATTCACCCCTTGTACTTAGACATTCGTAGTTGTGTTGTTTTGCGTTTTGCCCCTCTTTTACCAGCTTGTCCCCAGTACTTACTATCACACATCCCACTAATTCACAAATCGTAATGTGACGAAGGGCTTGTAATATTTTCGTGGCAGGATGAACCAGTGGTTTCCTTCATTGCTCACTAGCACTTGACTTTAACCCCGATAGCTTGTCAAGCTGTCAGGGGATATGTCAAGTGCCTGGCAATGTGCGGTGGTATACAAAACGTCAACCTTGTTTCCTTCAGTCATAAATCGACCGCCAGTTTGTATCTAAGTGAAAACATTGTTTAATAGATATACAACTAAAACTACAACCCACCTAAAGTGCATGGTCATAAAACTGGAAAACAGCACCAAAAGAATTCACCAAATGCAAGGGATTTTAGTTATATGATTAAAAGTTTGCTGCGTCAGACTCATGAATATATAGTGTGCTAAGAACACAACACATAACAGGTGTTATTATAATGTCCCATTTTATTTCAACCTCACTAAGTTGAATACAAATGTTTTAGTTCAGGTTTGAATCGATTCAGTTTCTGAAGTAGTTGACACGGGCATAGACACTCGGGTAGCCCCTGCTACATGAAGAGATTCCCCAGGAGGTGATTCCTGCCAGAATTCCGCTACTCACCATCGGGCTGCCGCTGTCCCCCTGTCAGACAGAAACATCGCTATCATCAGTCAGAATGGGACAGAACACAAAACTTGGAACAGGAGCACAAGCAAACTCAAAACGGAAACACAAGACTCAGAGCTGAAACACAAACACAATCAAAACAGAAACAAAAGTGAGGCAGATTTATTTCCGAAGAGAGAGTGTATTAAAGCAGATCTGTGTCTAAAAATTAAAACGAAATTAAACGAAACTGCATTTCATAACGAGTTAAATACTCACACTGCAGGCGCATTTTCATATTTGGTAGACACAGATGTGACCGGCAAGGATGAACGTTCCAGATATACTTGACCATCGTGACGCACACTCCGAGTTGGAAATGGCGGCCATGTTGGCGTATCTCAGTGTGCCGGCAGTACTTCCAACACCTGTTCATAGAGACAGAAGATCGTAAGCTTTGTAAGTGGGTGAACTTTGCCTGAATAAACCTTACATAAGTCTGTAATATGAAGATTCTGATTGTACGGCAGATCAGAGTTAGCCTACAGGTAGGAGATACACGAATTAATATTCACTGTTACAGCTACATCACAATTCCAAAGTTTTGCCCTATATCCGCACTTAAATCAGGTGAATGTCGCAAACACCACTGTGACATTTTTAAGGGAGCATTTGCCAGGTTTGGAGTCTTCACATTGTTCAGTAACTAATCGTATTTCTGTACAAAACTCAAACACTGAGAATCCTTACCCTCGTTCAGGAAGACACGGTGCGAGTGACTTCGTTACCGCTGGTGGAAGAAGGACTGTGTTCCCCGGCTGTAGCTATGTACGTACCCTGTTGAAGAGAAATAGGGTGTATAATTGACGTGTGCGTAACAACATTACAGCCATCCGATAGCCATTGGCATATACCTACCGTGACATGAATACAGAATCGCATACACATCGAATTCGAAAGAGGGTAACTCGCTGCAGACTCCTTACCTCGCTACCTCGTTGCTTTGCTGTATTATAAAGGTAGACATAGGGAGATAGCAAGATGTCCGCTCTCGGCTTCCATACATACAATACCTCCACAACTGCCATGACAAAATTGATGAATGTGAGCTGATTCAACATGATCAGAAATAAATGGTGATAATACTTTGTAATGTTTCCAAACATCATATTTCACAGATTTTATAAACGCATAAATGTTGGCCATGAAAATGACAACGTAACACTTCACGGCAAACTTACGGAGGGCAGCGATAAGAGCTCGGTTAGCTGAGATCAAAACAGCTCCGCACGTGAAAGCACCATTTCTCTTCAGATGTAGTTGCCACGGGAACTGACCGCGTGTCGCCACTGAGCCACCGACGATCTTCAGGATAGGGTCGTCAAAGTTGAGAACGGGGTCATCATATTCGTCATCGAAGGCTGAAAATATATTTAAGTAAAATAAGGGTGGGCTTGTGTAGAAAACCTGTCTATCTGGGAGCAGGGAACTTTGCAATCTGAACTACATTGATTTGCTTAATATTTCTAGGTTATATATAGATTAGGTTCCAGAAGGTTCTGCTGAAACGATATAGAAAGATGCAATTATGAACTAAAACTTATCCCAACAATTAGCAAACTTACCAGTTCTACATTGTTCTTAATAGCCAGGACGTTTATACTGACTATAGCCTTAATGACCTGTAAATTTACTGTGTGCCTGATGACCAAAACGTTTGAACTGTGTGTGTGTGTTTGATGACCAAAACGTTTACACCGTGTGTGTGTTGAATGACCAAAACGTTTACACTGTGTGTGTGTGTTGAATGACCAAAACGTTTACACTGTGTGTGTATGTTGAATGACCAGGGCATTTCACACTGTGTGTGTGTTGAATGACCGGGACATGTTACTGTGTGGGGATGTTGAATGACGAGGACGTTTACACTGTGTGTGTCGAATGACCAGGACGCTTACACTGTGTGTGTGTTGAATGACCAGTACGTTTAAATTGTTTGTGTGCTTACTGTCCAGAACGTTTACTTTGTACTTCATTACCAATACGTCTGCTGTGTGATTAATAGCCAATATATTCACACTGTTTATGTGAAACGGGGTCTACATTTTTCATTCTCGGATGGTTTTCATCAATCTCATCAAAAATGTCTATAGCTGTTCTTTTTCATGTCAAAGCTCAAGGTTAACAGATGGTGAAGTGAAACAATACGAAAAAAATGGTAATTCGAAACACCCTTATTTTTATTTCTTCTCTCTTCAATCTGTTCTCAGAGTAGAAACTTGTGACTTACCAGCGACCAAGGTTAGTTGACAACAGAGAAACAGTTTGGGCAACATCTTTTGATCTGGATTCCACTGTCAATAGAGTGTGCTGAGGTGATCACTCAGGGACTTATATACTCCTGGACGCATCTTAAGCCGTGTGACCGACAGGCAGCAATGCGCGTCAACAGCATATGGTAAACGACACTTATCGGTGATTATGTAAGATATAAATTAAATTTATTGTGGTTATTTGTCAGGTTATGCATGATACCGTAATATAACAGCTGCCCTGAGTTTGGTTTTTTTTTTGTTAAGTTGTAATATTACATGTCACATGAACATGTATATTTTAGATTGGAGATGCATTATAGGTAACACTTTTGTATGTTTAATGACTTCAAAGTTTTCATGTCTGCTGACTGAGGGCGATTAACCCAGCGAAAATAGACCTACAATCGCCTATAGATAGCTAATGTGCTAATAAATTAACGTTTACCACCAAGGAATAAATATCTTCTGAACACGCTATATATCAGTGCGATTGTCACAATCTCTCACGATTTTCCTGTAAGAAGCAGTATATAAGTCAGGGACTCATTCTTCGGAGCACACTCGTTTATTGGAGTCTTCTCGAAACAAGATGGTGTCCAAACTGCTACTGTGCTGCCTTCTTGCCTTTGTGGCTGGTCAGTTTCCTTTTACCACATTGTTAAATCATTGCACTTTATTTCTAGACAGTATATTTTGCATTCCAATAATTTTAAGCTTTTCTTTATTTATTTTTTCTTTTTATTTTTGTATACCAATGTTTGTCAAACACAAAAATACATCTTGCTATACACGAAGTCAATATTCTCCATTAACCCAATGACTGATATATTTCCAGCCGAGTCGACCTTCGACGATGAATATGACGATCCTGTCTTGAACTTCGACGATCCTATCCTGAAGATCGTCGGTGGCTCAGTGGCGTCACGTGGGCAGTTTCCATGGCAACTACATCTGAAGAGAAATGGTGCCTTCACGTGCGGAGCTGTCTTGATCTCATCTAATCGGGCTCTAACCGCTGCCCATTGTCTCAGCTCCGTAAGTTTGTAACCATGTATTGTCACCTTATTCAGTCTTTAAGACTTGGACGTTTTTGAAATATGTATATATAATACATATATAATGATGCATGGATGCATGTCATCAGGGTTCTGTAAGGCTTGGTGTTTTGCTAATGGTACTTCCGGAATGTTGTGTTTGATAACATATCATCACGAACGAACACCTTGATAAATCTGACAAAATTCAGTTCTTGTGCTATTGTGCATGATACACTTATGTGCCCGTCAGATGGCTTTTATCCTGTCATGGACATGCCAGGTACACCCTGTATTTCTCTTCTCCAGGGTACGTACACAGCTACAGCCGGGGAACATAGTACTTCTTCCACCAGCGGTAACGAAGTCACTCGCACTGTGTCTTCCTGGACAAGGGTAAGGATTATCAGGGTTTGAGATTTGTTCAGAAACATGATTAGTTACTGAACAATGTGAAGATTCCAAAACAGTGAAATGTTCCCTTGAAAATTTCAACAAAGGTGTAAAATTATGCAAAAGTATAACATTTCATTCATACACAAGACGTGTTGTGGTGAAATTGAATCGGTTTTGTATACTATTTTTTTTTTTTTTGCATTGTTGGTCAGCATCCCAATTACAGCACAGGGTCTGGATATCCTAATGACATCGCCATCCTCCGGTTCAGTTCCAGTTTCCCAAGCACCACCTACATCAGGACGATCACAATGGCGTCCAGTTCGAGCAGCGACTTTACTGGAGTGACATGTACAATCTCCGGTTGGGGTAGAACGAGCGGTAAGATGAGCTTATGTCATGGCTCTCACCACAACACTACAGAAGGATAAACTTGAGAACTGAAATCACCTGATTTAAATTAGGATACTAGTGTATGGCAAATCGCCCGGCAAAACTTTGAAATTTAAATGTAACTATAATGATGAACATGGACAGGTAGATCTCTTTGTCTGTAGGGTATAAACTGCCGCTCAGTTAGAATATTCATATTACAGACTTTGACAACAAGGCTTACGATCTTCTGTCTCTATGAACAGGTGGCGGAAGTATTCCCAGCACCCTGAGGTACGCCAACATGCCCGCCATTTCCAACTCGGAGTGTGCGTCACGATGGTCAAGTATTTCCGGAGCATCTATTAACGCGGGTCACATCTGTGTCTACCAGTCGGGAAAATCTGCCTGCAGTGTAAGTATTTAATTCGGTACAAAATGCAATTTCGATTTAAGTTTTAATCTTTAAGTACAGATGTGATTATGAGACTAAATTTTTCGCCTTGTGTGTAGTAGGTATAGCGTCTTTATATTTTGGTCCGCTCGGTGAGGACACAACATGTTTTATTTACAATGAGTGTGCAGATGTTTTAGATCTTAGTTTTGCTTGTTTTTTCTTTCTTGAGATTGCTTGTGCTTCGTTCTTTTGAGTTTGCTTGTGTTTCTGTTCTGAGTTTTGCTCATGTTCTGTCTCAATGTGGCTGATGATAGAAATGGTTCTGTCAAACAGGGGGACAGCGGTGGCCCGATGGTGTGTAGCGGAATTCTGGCAGGAATCACCTCCTGGGGAATCTCTTCATGTAGCGGGGGCTACCCGAGTGTCTATGCCCGTGTCAGCTACTTCAGAAACTGGATCGACTCAAACCTGAACTAAACCTGAAGTAAAATAAAGTGTGAACATTGATGCAGTTTTTATGTTTTTGTTTTTATTAATTAACACAGATATTTTAGGGCTTGTACCATATGAAAGGTGATAACTTTTTGATCGCAGTATTCTAGATCAGCACCAGTGGTTTATTCGGGATGAGTAGGTGTAAAATGTCTCATTCGGGTGTCAATAGTGAACGATAACTTAGTACCCAGCGTCTAGCTATATATCCAATCTACACATATGAAGTAACTGGAAACAGGACAGTACTACCGAAAATGGCTGATGTATGGAAGCCAGATAAGACCATCTTCCGACCATCGTACCTTAGTTCTGTCGTTCCAACCCCCGACGATGGCATGAACCGATGGCGCCATGATAGTATCGTGTCATAGCGTCACATCATCGTCCCATGGCTTCGTGCCATCGCCGGGAGCAGTGGTACTCTGATGGCCTTATAAGGCTTCTATACTGATGCCTAACGTTCACATATCTGCTTCCTAGCCTATCCATTACGGACAATTTGCGTCCTAGCTGATGCAATACGGACAATCTGCTTCCATATATAGTTATCGAATGAGAAGTTGGTACATTTGAAAACAAGAAGCTTATATTGGATCTCGTGATGTACGGCGACCTGCTTTCACAATATATACAGGCAAATATATGCAGACAAATCACAAGGTGGTAGGGTTAGTGGTAACAGTATGACTTTTGGACTGTATGCCGGGTTGCTGCATGTGCACACGCGTCACACTGAATTCGACTGGAAAGCAGACGTATACAATGAACGCTGAGGCCGCCAGTCAGCCGGAGCGGCTGTCAATCATTTCATGTATATTGTGACGTCACGGAGACGCGCCAGGCTAACAATGAACGCTGTCGCCGTCAGTCCGCCCGCCGTCGAGCCGGCTTATGGGTACTGTGACGTCACAGAGACACGCTACACATGGCACGGCCGGCAGAGGACTGGCGGACGTCATAGCATTGTTGAGGCCAGGCGCAGTACGTCGGGGCGGCTGGTACTTTGTGAATATTAGAAAATACTAGAAATGGACCAGTAGACCATGGCGCCACGCTGAAATTTTTTGGAAAAAATTTCCCATAATTCTCCCTTCCGCCCTGTGATACAGTGATCAGTATCGCTTCTCGGCTGCATACATACGCATGTGATACGCACATAAGGAGTGCAGACACCAGTGCACCCACGTGGTACACGGGAGATATTGGGTGGTGTTGGATTTCGGGAAACTGATCAGTATCGCTTCTCGGCCTTTTGGCTAAGATATTTGCGGTTCCAGGTTGATATCTGTTAAGCCTTGATCTTTAAGGCAGCGATATACACCTGTCATATTTTTTTGGAGGGGCTGTTGTCACTCCCTGTGTCAGATCGTTGTATTCCCGTTTTGGCCCAGACCCCGTGTGGAGGCGCCTGGGGTAAAGTCAGACCTCATTTTTCAGGATGGACCCAAGACGATTGGAGAGTGCGGTGAAGGTGACCTTAACCAGACCCTCCCGTGGAGATGTGCACATGCACCTTTTCAATTATTTGACCAAAGAGGAGAATTTTCCAGTGGATTGCTTCGAAGTAATTGGCCAGTTACGTGGTTCTAAGGACTGGTACGTGTTGTTCCGTACGGTTGAGGCAGCAAAGAGAGCTATAGCTCTCGAACAAACCAGCAATTTGGACTGTGATGCTGGTTTCGTCTTCTCTGCCTTCATGAAGAGGCAGGTTACTGTGAGGATTCTGTGGCTCCCCCTGTCTCTGTCGAAAGAGGTAGTCGACAGATTCTGTGC
Source organism: Liolophura sinensis (assembly GCF_032854445.1). Classification (NCBI taxonomy): domain Eukaryota; kingdom Metazoa; phylum Mollusca; class Polyplacophora; order Chitonida; family Chitonidae; genus Liolophura; species Liolophura sinensis. Next base: position 16,025,579 of record NC_088299.1, on the reverse strand, counting down.
ATCTTACGGAGAAATTCTATTATCCAAGTTCACCACCCACAGGATAACAGGCCTACAAAACGGGGGTAGATGGTACAAGCTGTCCGTGTCCGTCGATAAAGTACATGCTATTCCGGACATCACATCCATCCACGGCTTCCCGGCCCTAGTGATCATGGAGGGTCGCGCCCCCCTCTGCTTGCGGTGTGAGGGTCGCGGCCATATCCGCAAAGAGTGGCAGTGGCATGCCTCAGCTGCAGATCCTTCAAGCACACCACGGCGGAGTGCTCGAAGTCCACCTGGTCAGACGCCTCCGGGCCAAGGACGTGGCGAGTCGTGATGATGTGCCAGAAGACCCCGAAGAGCCGACACCCTCCCCAGAGGAGAAAGTGGGCGACGGTGAGGTTGTTGTTGTGGAGCCAGCTCTTTCAACAGACCAGACGGCTGAAGCCCCCGGCACACCTTCCCCTTGTGCCTCAGAAGTCGACATGGAGGAAGACCTTTCCAATTCTGTTGCATCGCCGGAGGTAGAGGACTCGGCCTCTAGCTTTCAGTTCCCCCCCAACCGGGAAGTTTCGGTTGTTCAGAGCCAAGCGTCTACTGTAGTCAGCCCACTGAAGATCGCGGAAAGCGTTTCCGATTCTGATTCCTGCGCCTCGCCCCAGCACACCCTTACAGGTCTGACATCCAGCGACCTGCCGCCCGCCTTCGACGGCTATGAAGACATGGGTAGCGGTGACGGCCGGAAGCGCTCTTCCGATGACGCATGGACTCTACCAGGAAAGCTGTGCAAACGCTAGGACAATGGGCACGAACGTGAGTGTACTTCTTACTTATGTTCCTTACCTTTTCCCCCTAAGTTTTTTTCTATAGAAGCTCTTACGTTTTAGTTACTGTTACTTATGTTTAGGCTTATTGCTAAGTATGGCTAGCTTATCTTTTCACTCCATTAATTGTAACGGCTTGCTTTCTTATCCTAAGTTCCCTACGTTAGCTACTTTTTGTAGCACTTTGAATTTTGACATTGTCTTTCTCCGGGAGACTCACCTGGACTCTACTGGAGTTCAAAAGCAGTGGGAGTCCTCCTGGGGAGGGCAATGTTGTTTTTCTTTCGGTTCTAATTTTAGTTGTGGGTTTGGAATTTTGTTCCACCCCCGGTTAACTGTTGAGTTGGGCAGGATCCATAGGGACTTGTCCGGTCGTTTACTTTGCGTTGATTATTCCGTTAATAATTTTAAATTACGTTTAATTTCGGTCTACGCTCCCACTAAGGAGATTGATAGGCCAGAGTTCTTTCGTTCTTTGGTTCCCTTTTGTGTTTCAAGCCGGCCCATTGTCTTAGCGGGCGACTTTAACTGTATTTTTGATGTTGATATTGATAAGGATGGGGGTAACCCGGGCCGCGGCTTAGGCGGTTCCGGGGCCCTCCGGTCTTTGTGCTCAGATTTTTCTCTGATTGATAGTTTTCTTTATGTTAATCCCACCGTCCGTTCTTATTCATGGTCAAATGGTTCTGTTTCTTGTTTGCTTGATCGTATTTTCATTTCTTCCTCCTTGGTTAAGTATTTGGTCAAGTCAGACATTTCAGTTTGTTCAATTTCTGATCATTCCTTTGTCAATGCCTTTTTGGTTTCCCTCCCGTCGACGGCGGTCGGGCCGGGCTACTGGCACTGTAATGTCAGTGTCCTGTCTGACCCCGACTTTCGGGTGGATTTTTTAGATTTATGGTCTGTCTTTTCGGATTCTGCAGACCATTCCCATTCCTGGTGGGAGGAATTTAAACACGAAGTTAAGTTGCTTATTGTTTCCCACAGTCGTAGGTTATCAAAAGTGAAAAATGCTAACATTCGCCTTCTCCGCAAACAAATTTCGGAACTTCTGGCCACTGACCCTAGCTCCCCCTCTCTTTCGGATCTGAAAAGTGAATTAAACGATTTAGTTGCTTCATTTAACTTTGGCGTCAAAATCAGATCAAAAGCCGTTGACTTTAATTTCGACGACAAGCCCTCCCGTTTCTTTTTTAATAAGGAGAAGGCTAGAGCCCAACGTAAAGTCTTTGATTTTCTTACGGTTGATGGTTCTGTTGTGTATGATCAGTTGGAATTGATTTCCGCCGTCCGGCTTTTTTATTCCTCCTTATTTTCGGCGGAACCAGTTATAGATACTTACCTTGATTATTTCTTTTCTGATTTGCCTTCGTTGTCTTCGGCGGAGTCCGAATCACTTGAGGGTCCTATTACCCTTGAGGAGGTGCGGGCTGCGCTGGCGGGGATGAAGGACTTTTCTTCCCCTGGATCGGACGGTTTGCCCCAAGAGTTCTATTCTTTATTTCTTGATGTAATTGGTTCAGATTTAGTTACATACCTCAATCGTTGTTATGATGAATTTAAACTGTGCGACTCTCAGTCGCTATGCTACATCTCTCTTATTTGTAAGGACGCCAGCCAGACCGACAATCTAAAATACTGGCGTCCGATATCGTTACTAAATTTAGACTATAAGATTATCTCCAAAGTCCTATGTAATCGATTAAACACTGTAATGTCTGTTCTGGTTCACCCGGATCAGACTTGTTCTGTTCCGGGCAGATCTATTTTAGATAATTACCATTTGCTTAGAAATATTATTGATTATGTAGATTCTAAAGATATTCTTGCTTTATTCTTATGTATCGATAATGAGAAGGCCTTCGATCGCGTCTCTCATGAGTACCTCTTTCGGCTATTAGAAGTTTATAATTTCGGCCCCTCGTTTCGGCGCTGGATCAAGCTCCTGTATTCGGAGTCAAAAGCCTCGGTTTTGGTAAACGGTTTTATTTCGGATCAGTTTGCGCTGACTAGGGGCGTCCATCAGGGATGTGCTTTAAGCCCCTTGCTTTATGTGCTCTCTTTGGAACCCCTCCTTAATAAAATCCGTGCAAAGCCCGAAATTGAAGGAGTTAAACCTCCAGGTACCCAAAAAGGTTGTCAAATTATCCGCGTTTGCAGACGATATTTCCTGCACCCTCACATCAAGGCCTTCAGTTATCCATGTAATTAACTTATGTAAACTTTTTGCTTTTGGTTCTGGTTCAAAAATTAACTTGATTAAAACGTATGGGTTATGGCTCGGTCGATGGTCACAGTCGGTCGAGCCTACACTATACTCTGTGACAATGTTTAAAGATGTCAAGAAAATCCTTGGTTGCCGCTTAGGGTTGGCTAATACGAGTGCTATTCAAGAGAGCAACTGGCGGCCGATTATAAATAAGATATATGATGTTTTTAATCTATGGAAGAACAGGCACCTGTCTTTTAAAGGCCGTTCTGTTTTAATTAATGTTTTAGCGTTATCCAAGCTATGGTATGTCGGTTCTATTTTGCCCCTCTCCCAAGCGTATCTTAAGTTGCTTAATCATTCAGTTTTTCAGTTCTTTTGGGGTGGCGCTCATGAGTGCCTAAAGAGGGAGGTCTTATTTAATCCAGTCTCTTCTGGGGGTTTTGGTTTGGTTCACATCCCTTCTAAGTTAAAAGCGTTTCACCTTATGCATTTAAAACGTTTAGTTTGTTTATTTCAGTCGGAAGAGTGCCCTATGTGGTGCTATTTCGCAATTTATTGGGTGGGCCTTCAGTTACGTTGCCTTTGTCCTTCTTTTGCTAGTAATTTAATTCCCCATTCTACTTCCGTTCCTTTGTTTTACCAGAATGCTCTCGCGGCCCTCTCAGAGTTTGTTCTGTTATCCCCTGATGCCGATCTGTTATCTTTTTCATCTAAAAAAGCCTATGCTGTCTTTGTTTCCCCCGTATGTGTTCAGCCCCATGTTGTTAAACTGTTCCCCAATATTGATTTTGTCTGTGTGTTTAAGAATGTAAATGTAAACATTTTAGAAAATAACGTAAAGAACTTTTTGTTTAGGCTTGTAAATAGAATCTTGTATACAGGGTGCTTCTTAAATAAGATTTGCAGAGAACCCCGTCGTTATTTATGTTTATTTTGTGGTGCTCACTGGGAAACCATTGAGCACCTATTCTTTTCTTGCACTTTTGTTCAACCCTTATGGGATTATCTCTCTGATTTAATTGAACGTTTGACTCTAATTTCTGTTCGTTTCTCGCTCCAAACTGTTGTGTTTTCGGTTTTCACTCCTTGTGACAACAGATTTTATAATGATTTCTTTCTGTTCCTTACTTCTCAGTTGAAGTGGATCGTGTGGAAGTGTAGGAATGAGCGAAAGCATCATCACCGCTCTTTCACTCGATCCCGCGTAATTTCTTTCTTTGAGTCGACGGTTCGTTCTCGCATTCGTGTTGAGTTTCATCGTTTACCTGTCCCTCAGTTTCTTGACCAGTGGTCCTGCGACCTACGTTTATGCCTCGTTACTGAAAATAATGTATTGGAATTTCTGCTTTAATTGCATGTTGATTACTTCTGTACTATAAACTACTTACCTGTTTGTTATCTGCGGCTTCTCAGGATATTGATTACCAAATGCTCTTAATAAATAATTGTCTATGTACGCCTGTTATTTAGTGTAATTCATGTTAATATTAGTATAAATAATTGTATATACTCACCGTCAAATATTTTACTTACCTGTTGCTGGCGCTGGTCGCTGGCATCTCTTCATCCTGCTTTTATCCTTCATCATTGTACATAATGCATGCTCCATTCCTGTAAATAAGAAGTCGCAGAATGAATTAAATGCATGTATATTCTTGTATAATAAACGTCTTTTCAAAGAAGAAAAAAAAAGTATCTGTTCTTATCAGCTTAATATCTGATACGCCTTCCATCGGAGGGCATCGATATTAAACTGATTTTTGGAAATGGGTGAGAGATTTGGAGCTTGCTCCATTCTCGCCACGGGTTAACCCGGTATTGCAGTACTTCCGGGACTGGCCCACAACTCCTAAGACAAATGAAAATCAGACTTAAAATTCGAAAGCAAATTTCTGCACTTAGTCCTCACTTTTATCGTACTGTCAGGTAATTGTACATATGTTGTAAGATATATGCTTGGTTATTGTTATTGTATTATGCAGGCTGTGTATCATATATATGTGTTGCCATCATTTGTGTGCATATGCTCGTTACAGAAATAAAGCAGTATTATTATAGCCTGCTTTTCTTCTTTATTAAACATTAATTCCGCTTGCTGAGCTGTCAGCCCAGCCAGAGCCAGATTCGATCCCACAACCTCACTTGTCATTGGTTCAGTAGGGAAATCGAAATGACATAGGCCTGTGAAGACTTGATCGAACACGACTTGTAGGCATCAATTACAAATCTCTTGAATAATAATGCTCACCCCCCCCCCCCACACACACACACAAAATAGACGTTTTTGTGATCTATAAATCAATAGCGGTAGAGTTACACCAGGGGTTAGGTTCTTCTCATACTCTTCTTCTCATACAAAACTGTACACTGGGTTTCAGCTAAAATGGCTTGTCAATGTCGGGGAGAACAAAGACGGTCTTTAGCATATTTCATCGCTGTACTTGCAGTGTAAACACAGACGGCATGGCCACTATCAGATTTGAGCTCATACGTTGAAACGCTGCTTTGCTCTGGCGTTAACATTGTAAACACCAGAAGCCTTCCACTTTGCTTGGACTTTCTTTGTCATGCCTTTTCCCCTGTTTTTTGCGTTGTCAACAACTGCCCAGGTTTTAACAACTGCCCAGTTTTCAACAACTGCCCAGGTTTCAACAACTGCCCAGGTTTCAACGACTGCCCAAGTTTCAGCAAATGCCCAAGTTTCAACAGCTGTCTAGGTTGCAACAACTGCTCAGGTTTCAACAACGGCCCAAGTTTTTACAACTGCCCAAGTTCCAACAGCTGTCTAGATTTCAACAACTGCTCAGGTTTCAACAACTTCCCAAGTTTCAACAGCTGCCTAGGTTTCAACAGCTGTCTAGGTTTCAACAACTGCGCAGCTTTTATCAACTGCCCAAGTTTCAACAACTGCCCAAGTTTCAACAAATGCCCAAGTTTCAACAGCTGTCTAGGGTTCAACAGCTTCCCAGGTTTCAACAACTGCTCATGTTTCAAGAACTGCCCAGAATGCAACAACTGCCCAAGTTTCAACAACTGCCTATGTTCCAACAGCTGTCTAGGTTTCAACAACTGCACAGGTTTCAACAACTGCCCAGATTTCAACAACTGCCCAGGTTTCAACAACTGCCCAAGCTTTAACAACTGCTCAGGTTGCAACAACTGCCCAAGTTTCAGCGACAGCCTAAGTTTCAACAACTGCCCAGGTTGCAACAACTGCCCAAGTTGCAACAACTGCCCAAGTTTCAACAACTGCCTAGGTTGCAACAACTGCCCAAGTTTTTACAACTGCCTAGGTTGCAACAACTGCCCAAGTTCCAGCGACAACCCAAGTTTCAACAGCTGTCTAGGTTTCAACAACTGCCCAGGTTTCAACAACTGCCCAAGTTTCAACAACTGCCCAAGTTTCAACAACTGCCCAAGTTTCAACATCTACTCAAGTTTCAACAGCTGCCTATATTTTAACCACTACCCACGTTCCAACAACCGCCCAAGTTTCAACAACTGACTAAGTATTGTAGCCACTTGGTACTAATATCCCAGTTCCAAGTCACACCGTTTACAACAGGGGAAAACACAATATTGGTAGCGTGAAACACATAGTGTCAAACTCTGGAACCACATCTGTCTACTTCTGGAGACGTCCGCTTCTATGGATTCTTTTGAATGTCAGCTTCAGTCAGTCCATATTATTCAGTAGCCTGTTCGGGAAAATGACTAGTTAGCTATGAACTTTGAATGACCAAGAAAAGTCCGAAATAAGAAATCAGTATATATATATGTCAAGGTGCAGGTACTGTATACAGGCACATGACATCTGTACTTCAGTCGGTGCAGGTAACTGTGTTAGGGATATCTCAGACAGGTATTAATCCTACTTCTTTTGTGATACCTGCATGTCCTACTGTTGTTATATAGACGGTATGTCAGCCATATGCCAGGAAATTATTAGCAAATAATGCTTCCAGGTCTTCTCTGGGAGTAGCAATTCCAGTAATGGTCCAGTAATAGCTTGGGAATACGAGTTCCAAAATCTGGAACTCGGCGTCTCACCGTGTCGAAACTGGGAATCCCAGTCCCACTGTTGCTCAGGGGCACTTATATGTATAGACCACTTCTCCCAGTATTTATATTTCAGCACATACTTAGGAATTACGAACTTTTGGTCCAGAAAATCCCAGTTACAAACCATTGAGATATACTGCCTCAATCATGGTTGGGAATATCATTCCCACAGCCTGGGAAAGTCAGTCCCACAGCCTGGGAACACTTGTGTCACAATTTGGAACTAACAGTCCCAATGTTAAGCTCTGAACAACCCCACTGGTAAGCTCTAAAGCTGAAATCCCACTTTAGTGCTGACAACTTGTCTAACTACTACTTTAACTGCTGATATAAATGTAAAATATCTGCCTGAGAAAGCTAACTAGGTGGAAATTGAGATGTTAACACGACAGTGGTCCGAGATCATCTGGGACTAAAAGTGGGAATTTGCCCAGTATTTATAATCTGCCCTCATAAATATTCATGAGTACCAAGGATGGTACTCAGAGCACTAATTGGCTAATACCAAAGTCACAGCATCTATGTACAGAAATACTATACATGTAATGTAGGGGCTACATGCGTATCTAATCTTATGGCACAAAAATCTAACTAAATAGATTTTAATAATGAAAAGATGAACAATAACTTGTAGGTAAAGGGGAGATGAGCCTGTAGAGTAAAAATATTTTCTTTCGCAAGTATAAGTTCATGCCCCTATTGAAACTCTTCAATATGAGTTTAACACTAAAGGATGTCGTAAAGTAGACAATCTCGTCAAACGGCAGTTCACCGTGAACTACGATCGTGTGCGGTGAAACAACAACAACGAAAAATGATTAAACTTGGTACAAAGGATATTTTATGCCAAAATCATGCCACAGTCAGTGAGTACTAATGTTGTTTTAACTGGAAAGATGCTGTACGTAGTTTGTAACAACAAGACTCTGTCCAAAAGTAATGGAAACTCTACTCGAATTTCTCACTCTAAAATATTAACAATGGGGGATGTTTCGCCAAACTTAAGGTCGCTAGAAAAATGCTGTTTGCAACCTAGCCAAACTATATCTGACCACCAAACTTGAAGAGAAACTCCTTCAACATGTTAATGTATTATATGTGAAATATTGTTATCTAATTAAATCATCAAATATTAAAATTTTTACGTTGAAAAGGACAGGGGTCCATGGAAACTGTGTCCTTCAGAAGTTATATCAAGGCGCCAAAAATAACTTCCGCTCATTTTGCGCTCACAAACTATCCTGTCTCTACATGTTCAAAATCTTCCAAAATATTCCACAAAAATTCTAATTTGATTTAAGGATATCTCTAACTAATAAAAATTCACATTCTACAGGTAAAGCCTATGTCTACGTTATGGACAAGGCAGTAAATTAAACCCTAACCTGCCATGCAATTATGTGAAATAATATACTGTCTCTAGCAAAATCGCCACAGCTGCCCAGGTTTCAACAACTGCCCAAGACAGTTGCAATTTTCGGCCAGTCTTTTATACTTCTGACTGCGTAGGTTTCAACAACAATGCCTACCAGGGTTTAACAACAGCAATTTTCCAACACGTTACCATACGGCTTGCAGTGATGGCGTTCTCCATATTAATGGCAGATGCTACTTGGTTTATTCATTTGTTTGTTTTTAACAACATACTATTATTTCACTTCTCCTTGAGTGCCTGGAATACACGATGTTAGGTCGCCCACTAACGGCAGAGGTTGAGAAATCTACAACAGGAGTCTGATAGACAACTGACGAATGATAATATCAAAGTGCTAATGCGTAGGCCTACAAAGAAAATATGACATGCAGTAATTGTGCTGAACTAAAACCGTCTTCATTCATCATGACGAGTGAACTCGGTTAATCATTATATACAAGTACATCACTTCATGAAGAGAATATTTACAAGACAGTGTTTACCCGTGTATGTATAAAGCCTCTAGCTTTGCTTGAATGTGCGGACCTCGCCTCCATTCATCAAATTTTAATGGTAGCCTCTTCTCATGCTATGAAATACTACTTCACTCCTTTGGTGTGACATGACTAGCCTAGTTTGTCCAAGAGCAACCCTCGCCTTATGGTACGGTTTCACAAATAAGCCTTACCACAGAAAAGTTTTCCTGTCAACGTGAATAATCTCAATTTACTTGTATATAAATCTGAGCACTAAATCAATCTGTTAATTTAAACAGAATGTTTGTACTCTTGAGTGATGCTAGAATGTATTCTGTTGTTATAACACAATGCCGTGCCATATTCAACATAATATTCTGTTGTTCTATTTATTTATTTATTTCATTGGTGTTTTACGCCGTACTCAAGAATATTTCACGACGAATATAATATACGACGGCGGCCAGCATTATGGTGGGTGGAAACCGGGCACAGCCCGGGGAAAACCCACGACCATCCGCAGGTTGCTGCAAGACCTTCCCACGTACGGCCGGAGAGGGAGCCAGCATGAGCTGGACTTGAACTCACATCGACCGCATTGGTGAGAGACTCCTGGGTCATTACGCTGCGCTAGCACGCTAACTAGCTGAGCCACGGAGGCCCCCTGTTGTTCAATGTTGAATCTTTATGTTAATTTAATATAATGAGTGTGCCATATTTGATAGAATAATCAGTTGCAGTAGCAGAATACATTCTAGCATCTCTCAGACAGCAGACTTTCTGTTAAAATAACAGATTCATTTTCTGAATGTGTATGGCATTTTGTGCATTCCTAATGACGGCTACACAATAAGCCGAGGTACAGACTGTCATTCACCCTGTGTACTTTCACGCACCTCGCCAATTCACCGGTCGTAATGCGACGAAGCGCTCGCAATATCTTCGTGGCAGGATGAACCAGTGGTTTCCTCCATTGCCCACTAGCCCTTGGCTTAAATCCCGATAACTTGTGCACCTGTCGCTTTAAGTCAGGGGATATGTCAAGTGCCTGGCAATGTGTGGTATACACCCTGTTTCCTTCAGTCATAAATCGACCGCCAATATGTATCTAAGTGAAACATTCTTTATTTACAAATGCTTAATAGATATACAACTAAAACTACAACCCACCTAAAGTGCATGGTCATAAAACTGGAAAATAGCACGAAAAGAATTCACCAAATGCAAGGCATTTTAGTTATATGATTAAAAGTTTGTTACGTCAGACTAATGAATATATAGTGTACAAAGAACGCAACACTAACTAATATTGTTATGTCCCATTTTATTTTAACCTCAAAAAGTTGAATACAAATATTTGAAGAGACTCATGAAGAGACATGAAGAGACTCCCCAGGGGATGATTCCTGCCAGGATTCCGCTTCACACCATGGGGCCGTGACTGTCTCCGTGTCAGACAGACGCTATTATCAGTCAGAATGGCACAGAAGCAAAACTCACACGCAAAACTCAAAAAAGAGACACAAGCATAGCCTAGAACAGAAAGACAAGCAAAACTCAGAATAGAAACACAAACAAACCTCAGAACAAAAATACAAGCAAGACGGAGGACAGAAACACAAGCAAACTGAAAACAGAAAGATAAGTAAAATTCCGAACACAAACACAAACAAAACTCAGAACAGAAAAAACAAACAAACACCAGAACAGAAACACAAGACAACTCAGAACAGAAACAAAAGTGGGACGGATTTATTTCGAAAGAAGAAATTTTTCTGTATTAAAGCAGATCTGTGTCTAAAAATTAAAACGAAATTAAACGAACCCGCATTTCATAACGAGTTAAGGATGAACGTTCTGGTTATACTTGACCGTTGTGACGCACACTCCGAGTTGGAAATGGCGGGCATGCTGGCGTATCTCAGTGTGCTGGCAGTACTTCACACACCTGTTCATATTTACGTCCGTCACTGATACACAGACTACGTCCGTTACTGATACACAGCCCAGGTCCGTCACTGATACACAGCCTACGCCCGTCACTGATACACAGCCTACGTTCGTCACTAATACACAGACTACGTCCGTCACTGATACACAGCCTAGGTCCGTCACTAATACACAGACTACGTCCGTCACTGATACACAGACTATGTCCGTCACTGATACACAGCCTACGTCCGTCACTGATACACAGCCTACGTCTGTCACTGATACACAGCCTACGTCCGTCACTGATAGACAGACTACGTTCCTCACTTATACACACAGTACGTCCGTCACTGATACACAGCTAGACTACGTCTGTCATTGATACATAGCATGACTACGTCCGTCACTGATACACAGCTTGACTACGTCCATCACTGATACACAGACTACGTCCGTCACTGATACACAACTTGACTACGCCCGTCACTGATACACAGACTACGTCCGTCACTGATACACAGACTACGTCCGTCACTGATACACAGCTAGACTACGTCCGTCACTGATACACAAACTATGTCCATCACTGATACACAGTTAGACTATGTCCGTCTCTGGTACACAGCTAGACTACGTCCGTCACTGATACACAGCTTGACTACGTCCGTCACTGATACACAGACTACGTCCGTCACTGATACACAGCTTGACTACGTCCGTCACTGATACACAGACTACGTCCGTCACTGATACACAACTTGACTACGTCCGTCACTGATACACAGCTTGACTACGTCCGTCACTGATACACAGCTTGACTACGTCCGTCACTGATACACAGACTACGTCCGTCACTGATACACAACTTGACTACGTCCGTCACTGATACACAGATTACGTCCATCACTGATACACAGCTAGACTACGTCCGTCACTGATACACAAACTGTGTCCATCACTGATACACAGTTAGACTATGTCCGTCTCTGGTACACAGCTAGACTACGTCTGTCATTGATACATAGCTTGACTACGTCCGTCACTGATACACAGTTAGACTATGTCCGTCTCTGGTACACAGCTAGACTACGTCCGTCACTGATACACTGCTTGACTACGTCCGTCACTGATACACTGCTTGACTACGTCCGTCACTGATACACAGACTACGTCCGTCACTGATACACAACTTGACTACGTCCGTCACTGATACACAGCTTGACTACGTCCGTCACTGATACACAGACTACGTCCGTCACTGATACACAACTTGACTACGTCCGTCACTGATACACAGATTACGTCCATCACTGATACACAGCTAGACTACGTCCGTCACTGATACACAAACTGTGTCCATACACAGTTAGACTATGTCCGTCTCTGGTACACAGCTAGACTACGTCTGTCATTGATACATAGCTTGACTACGTCCGTCACTGATACACAGCTTGACTACGTCCGTCACCGATACACAGCCAAACTACATCCGTCACTGATACACAGAGTACGCCCGTCACTGATAGACTATGTCCGTCACTGATACATAGACTACGCCCCCACGGGTAAAAAAAAAAAAAAATGCTCTCTCTCTCTCTCCCCCCCCCCCCCCCCCCTGACTACACAGACTACGACTCCTTCGTTACCGCTGGTGGAATAAGGACTGTGTTCCCCGGCTGTAGCTGTGTACACAGGTGAACCTGGCGTCATTCACGTTCAGAAGGTTTCCCCAGCCTGTGAGTATGAAGTGTACCCAACTGACATATGTGGCAAACTAAGTTTAATTGATTTTCAACATACCATAACTTTGTTTTCTAGACATAAATACTTACATACCTGTATAAATTACGCTTATTGCTTTTTACCATGAGTTCGCAAAACGACCCCGTCCCATTACACGTACACACCAGCAAAATAAGGAACATCAAATTTAGAACAGATAAACCTGTAAATGATGTTGGAAGATGAACAAGGTCTGATAACTCAGTCTTTGCGTTAACATATGATTACTAATAGCAACCGCTTAACACCTGGTTACAACTTACGGAGCTGAGACAATAGGCAGCGGTTAGATCCTGGATACGTGAGATTAGGATAGACTCTGCATGCGAAGGCACCGTTTTTCTTCAGATGTAGTTGTCATGGAAACTGATCACGTGACGCCACTTAGCCACCGACGATCTTTAGGATGGGATCGTCGAGTTCAGAACAGAATATCGTCATATTCGTCATCGAAGGTCGACTCGGCTGAAAATATATCGGTCATTGAGTTATTGGAGAATATTTTCTTCGCGTATAGGAAAATAAATTTTTGTTTTTCTCAATTGTTGTTGTAAGGCTTTATGATCATATCATTTACATTAACAATCTAAAATTTTTGTAATTTCACATCTGGTCCAAAAATTTTTCGAACTAGTAAAATTATAACTTACCAGCCACAAAGACTAGAAGGCAGCAAAGGAGCACTGCTCAGGTCGTGAAGTTTTCAGGTAATAAATGTATAAATTACGTGAATTGTATATTTTATTTACTTATTTCGTTTTTGTTCAAGAATGTTATTACACTGTATATATCAATTTGGAGAGACTTTGATTATGGGAATACAACAGGCCGGTGCAAACAGGGCTGTGGCCTTCAGTGCTCAGGCTGATAGATTACCAGCCATCCCGTTAACAGGCCATGGGGTTATTAATATTATATTGTCATTTTCGCCTACACACCAAGAATACTTGAAGGAGAGGCACACCAGGGAAAATGACAGTTGGCGATGCCCATATTTTCACACACATCCCGGTTTGTTGCTTCATGCAGTTTGTTTCTCTGAGACTTGACATTGGGTTAGAGAATGTTCACGTCGGCCACACGTGTGATTGTCTATAAGGATAAACAAATCAGAGAATATGAATAGTACCACATGTAAGTAAAATATATGATTCCATGCTTGGATAGTCTTATCTAGTACTGTACTTATGTAGCGTGTTTCATATAATATGGTCAATAACTTTTCATTCCAGTGTGCTGGAATAAGAAATGTCCTGCCTTTTCCATCACGCTGCCTTCTATGTTTCTACGAACATAGCCCGCGTTTGTCAACGCCAATAGTTCTTCTGAAAAAGGGGAACTTTTTGTATTTATATGAGATATGAGACAAAGCAAGAAAATGTTCTCAGTTTCTACATCGTTGTATTCCAACTGATGTTTCGAACTTTTTTCTTATCAGTGATATTGATGAAAACGAAAGTTTCAAACTGCAGTTGGAATACATCGATATAATAAAATGAGTAAATTGTCTTATTTTTATCGACGTTAAACATTTCACCAAAGAACTGATGATTATGATGATGATAATGGTGATGGTGACGATTAAGTCGAGAATACATGTACATGTGCTTCCTGGATTTTTGATGAGATGGAAAAGCCCTCGCGAGAAACACAAAATATCGGAAAGTATCACGCATCAGTCGTGCTGAGTGTTATATGTAGGCTTATCTATTGAACGCACATACATTATGTATTGCCTGACGAAAGAACTAAATTGAACTGAATTTAAGTTTCATAATGCCAGCATTAACAAGGCGACTTCGGGAAAACCATCACGCACGACTCATCTTTATTTACCAAGCTTTGAAGAAAGTATACATATTTACCACTAGGAACTTTAATATCGCAAATTGCTTAATACAAAGGTCAGAGGTCACTTTCAAGAGATTGAGTAACATTAATGCTTTATTAGTTACGTTTAGGTAACTTCGGAAATAACCATTCAACTATCGGATGTGAAATCAGTCTTTATGTCCACTTTTTAGATACAACGAACAGCATTATGCAGGAGAAAGGTTTGGTTTCTTTCTAATGCGCACGCGTCGCATCTTGTGATAGCACATCGCCCATTTCTTTCTTGTTTGCCGGTAGAAAGCAAAAATTTTAAATTGATGACAATTTTTTTATTTTTCATTCTTGCTTGTTAAATATATAAATGTTCAGAAGAGGAAAATAGGTCCCAACTTTTTAATTTTAAAGTATTTGCCGGAAAATAGTACAAAAATCGCATGCATGGAAAGAAACAGTCGCTTTTAACAGGGTATGTCGTAAAAAACTAAAAAAATAAAAAGTAAGAAATAGACGATCCACTAGCAATCCACTATTTGCAAGTATTGCAGCATGTTACAGGTTCCCGGACTGTCGCGAGAAAAGATTGTCAGTTTACTTACATGTGGACACAGAATTGGACTATCGACAGATACGGAACTGAGCGGAACGATATGAGGGAGAAAGCCGGTGGACAAAGCCAAGTGATTAAAAACACTTCTTAATTAAACTGCGTGTTATTGTATAGACGCGAAAATCTGCTGGAAAAAAAGACACTGAAACAGATGCAAACGGTAAAAATGGGTCAGACAAGGTTAGGCGTCAATCAGCGCTCTGAATGACAAAAAGAAAACTTTGATAAAACCCACAGTGACGAAATGGAGAAGATGTTAATAGTAAAAAATCAGATAACGGTAATCAGCCGTCTGGTGAAATTTGATTTGTCATTACCCAGCTGGCACTCATTGATTGTTTTTTGTGTTAGGTTCATAACGTTGCTTTCAACATATATTTCTGTCATATCATGACGGTTTCTCCTTGTGGCCAATCGCACCCAATGCCGACGGATGTATAGTGCTGCCTCACTGGAACACCATGCCGAAGACACCAGACATGACGCCTCATGCACCCGCTCACGGTATATACCCTGACAACGGGCTAATAAAGTAGGCCTACATGGCTTATCAATATTATGCTGCCAAGATTACAGATGCACAAGTCGCAGACACATGTACAATATAAGAGACACAAGCATAGAAACAGGCGTTCTACTCACTACACCCCCGCTTCCGGCCATTCGACTTCGACATACGAGTCCATATGACTTTCAGGACAGTCCCACTGGCGAATTGGCTCCTGTTGTGAACGCTTGGTTTGAATGCAATATAGCCTACCACCCATACCCACAAGTAACGCTGCTTGCTTACAAGCTTACTGGAGCGCTCACCACTAAATCCGGATAACTGGGGCAAGTTGTTCAGAAGTGTATTAAAGTTAAACCAGGCTTAAATCTCAATACCAGTCTCAATATAATACAAAACAAATGACACTTCAGTCTGGGTCACATCAAAAACTCTAAAAATGGTACTAAAAATAGTTGCTCAATAAGGAGGGTTAGGATTGCTCAGTATAACCAAACATGCACTCCGACTTAATTGTCACTAAATATTTTCTCGTTTTGTGTTACCATCTTTACAAATTGACTAAACAGAGTGCGGACATATTTGATTTGCGTTTGAAATCGTTTACTGGAAATCGTTTCAGTTCTTTTATGGGAACAATTCCCTTCCACATTTGCTTTGGAGAGCCGGTAACCGATTATGGACGCCTGAAATCTTTTCTGTGCCTCGAAGAGGTTATTAATACTTTCCAGAGATATTTTCTTTAAAAAGAGGTGGTAATATTCTTAGAATGGAAGCTCATTTTACTGCCCTTACTTTGTTCTTCATTGAGTACAGTCCATCTGAATTCAACGTATGTCTCCAAAAAACACTACATTTTGAGGACATGATTGCACAGATGATTTTTCCTGATTTAAGACCAGCCCCTAAAAAAGCTGTACCTTGTGGCAACTACCCCATCTAGGTTTTGCTCATCATTCTTACCGGAGAGGAGGACATTGTCCAGACTTCACACCATCCAAACTTCTAATGGATCTAATGAACCTCAGATTTTCATTAAGACAAAGTGTACCTCTATTCGGGCTAGATACCAGGTTCACATCACCAAAACCTCTAATCAACCAGGAGCATATCACCAATGCGATCACTATGAGTTCAAGCCCAGCTCAGGCTGTCTTCCTCTAGGAAGGTCCATAGCAAGTTGCGGATAGACGCGAATTCCCTGGGGCTCCGCTCGCTCCACCCCACCCCATAGTGCTGGCTGCCGTCGTATAAGTGAAATATACTTGAGTACGGCGTAAAACACCAATGAAATAAATAAATCTAATTAACCTAGTGAACTTGAGTTTTTCATTAAGATACAGTGTATCTAACCAATCGGGCCGGATACCAGGTTCACACCATCAAAACCTATGATCAACCTATAGTGACCTTCAGCTGTTCTTTAATCGGGCCGGATATTAAATGTCTGTTCAACAACTGTACATTGTGTCTCCGTTCCCACGATAACCGGACATTATTTAGAAATGGATGAAAAGCGAAGACATACGTGTATAGGCCTATTGCCGAAAAATACCAATTGGTTTACCAATTGATAAAAGATACTTTGCACATCTTGACAGTGTTTACTACAAAATTTATGAGTTTCGAAATCTTTCCTTTTACTGTAGGATAAACGGATTTGTGATACGAGGTACAAACTGAAGACACCGCACATCTTGAAAGCTCCTACTGCAAAATTTGTGATTTACTGCAAGAGTTGATGACACGAAAACATACTCACTGTTGGTGGGATATACCGATATATGTACGCACGTCGGTGATTCCACAACTTTGTCGGTACAGCGGATGGATTAAAAGGAAGGCATAAAAGCAGGTGCGAGCGCTTTTTTTTTTTTTTTTTTTTTTTTTGACGCCCTCGTCTTCCACCTAATACGATGTCTCGCACAGGTAGGTGTAAGGAATAACGGGTTAAGAATTTACCTTAGCCAGTAACTGACAACATTCCTTTACTGATGACGGAGTCAATCCTAGATTAGCTGAGAATCCATTAGTTTAATGTCGTTCTCATCAGGCACTTTTGTTGGGAGTTTTGCAGAGAACATTACATATATATTTTGCTACTTTTTGAGCTTTCATCGTCAACGTGGACCGATGTCCCGTTCGGTTATACAAGAAAACAAAAAAAGATGCTAAAAATCGGGTGAAAGAGCATCAAACATTATTTGTAAATAGGATTCTTTGCTATTTTTTTAAGATTTTCTTTCAGGAGAGTGTATTTGAAAATATTTGTGTATGGTGGATATTTGGGACCACCCTTGGGTATTTATCGTTGCTGCATAATAATGTTCTAAATAAGGATGTGTTGCATATCTAATAAAGTTATTTCAATGTAAGTCTGCTGTTTACATCTAAACATATGCATTTAATCCGAAGTATGATTATACTTCTAAATATATTAAAAATATAATTATCCAAATCCAGGTTGAACACATTTGTTAGCTGACGAGACCAAATTCTAGTGGAAATACGTTTATCCAACATGTGTTACATCCTCATTTATAACATTACTACGCAAAAAATATATTTACTACAAGGTGGTCCCATATGCAAAAACTATTTTCAAGCGTCTTTATCTTTAACTATTGAGGACTACACTTTCGACTAACCTTTTGCACTCTTTCAACTGAACCTGGTAATTTTTATGTTTTCTCCACCAGTTTTCTTTTTGCAGTGGGACACGTTTTCCGCACGTCCATTTCAGACCATAGGCACAGTTTTTTAGGTCACATTTTGTAATAAGTTTCAGCTTTGTCGTTTTGTGTTACAAATTGTACGTGTCCAAATTGAAAATAATCCTGGCATCCTAAATTCTTTCATATTATCAGTTATTTGCTTAACAAATGATAGGATACGGATATGGTGCCCCAATCCGTCATATAGGATTTGCTGATGCCCTGCCCAATACAAGGGTCACTGGCACCATATTTTCAAAGCTGCTAAGCCTTTCCCATTGATATTTTGTCACAATGAAGAAAAAATTGTCACAGAATGCTCGTCGGTCACACTTCACCAGCAGCTGTTTTTGACCATTCATTACTGGTATCGTCCCTTTATCTTCACTGCATATATTAAGACAAAACACATCCACTTTCAAAAACTTTACTTTCTACATTAGTAAATGTACAGGTACATATGTATATATATAATATAATCAAGTCTAAAAGAACAAATTAAAAGAAATATCCCATTAAAACATCACCAGAGGACCACTTATTAGTACAACTTTTAAGGATCACTAAATATCTTAATAATGGCTCAGAATGTGTCAAATTTATCTAAAAATTTCCAGCACATTACTTTGTCAGAACTACATATAAAAATTTTGTTTATATCTTAAAAAAACCCTTAAGAACATAATTTTATACACAACTTTGGTAACATCACTTATTTGAACTGAAAAATCTAGGATAGACAAATATCCTAACAACCAACATCACAAATGCTGCAATATAAATGAAATGACAAAGTACATGTAACAAGACATCAACTAGATATATAAAAACACAGAAATGTAAAGACATCCAGACGTAAATGTGTGAGATTAAAAATGACATGCCATTCCACTGTCCGTAGAATAGAGCCAAAGAACTCGCTGACGACATTCTTCCCACAGTAAGTTCTAATCTGTTCAGCAGACGACAAATGCGAATAAATGGGCGTCTGCAAGGTCCTGAATGTAAATGGTGGATGGAGATGACATGTTTGTGATTATGCCAGCCTTAGGGCAATGATTTCTGAGGATTTGATTGGTCACTCTGTGGCTTCATCTTTCTCAGCATCTTCGTCTTCACCTTCGTCCTCCTCTGATGCCTTGTTACCCTTCTTTCCTCGCTTCAAGAACTCCTTGCCCTCCTGAGCAAAAATAGAGAATATAAATAAAACTGAATCATTCTGGGGGACAAAGACTAGAAATGTGAGAAGCCTCCTGGAATCTTGTGTGTCTCATGATGATCTCATGCAGCCCAGCAGACAGTATGGTAGCAGAACTGAATCATTATTGGGGACAAAGACTAGAAATGTGAGAAGCCTCCTAGAATCTTGTGTGTCTCATGATGATCGCATGCAGCCCAGCAGACAGTATGGTAGCAGAACTGAATCATTCTGGGGGACAAAGACTAGAAATGTGAGAAGCCTCCTAGAATCTTGTGTGTCTCATGATGATCGCATGCAGCCCAGCAGACAGTATGGCAGCAGAACTGAATCATTCTGGGGGACAAAGACTAGAAATGTGAGAAGCCTCCTAGAATCTTGTGTGTCTCATGATGATCGCATGCAGCCCAGCAGACAGTATGGTAGCAGAACTGAATCATTCTGGGGGACAAAGACTAGAAATGTGAGAAGCCTCCTAGAATCTTGTGTGTCTCATGATGATCGCATGCAGCCCAGCAGACAGTATGGCAGCAGAACTGAATCATTCTGGGGGACAAAGACTAGAAATGTGAGAAGCCTCCTAGAATCTTGTGTGTCTCATGATGATCGCATGCAACCCAGCAGACAGTATATGGTAGTAGAACTGTTCAAATAATTCCACATACAACAATATATAGAATATAATGGGCAATTGAAGATTACATCCAATCAGATCCATGCTCACAAGACACCAACATTACCCATGTAAGGGCTATTCTTGATTCTTCAATTATTAAATTATTTGATTTGTTTTATACTGTACTCAAGAATATTTCAGTTATATCACTGAGATCGGGAATATGGTGGGAGGAAACTGGACACGCTGGGGGGAAACCTAAGACCATACTCAAGTTGATGCCAGGCCCACAAACAAGGTTCTTCAACTAATCAAACATCTTCACTTGTGTATAGCAAAAATTTTATACAAGACTGAACCTTTGAGGAAAAATGCAATCGTCGGGAATGTATCACATTTAAGTGTTCCAACAAGTTTGAGTGTGATCAGAAAATTACATCTAAGAAAAAGCCCCATTAAGCATGAGAGCCTGGAGACTACACCAGAGGGTACAACACACCAGCCAGAAGCAGTCCCAAGCAGGGTTTGACGGCCAGGAGCTTAGGCATGTTAGGGAAGCATACAGACAGGGTTTACCTTAGCTGTTGATTGCATAGTTCCTGCTCGTTTTGGGGGTGATGGTTTGGTGTCTCCACGGGACTGGGAGCGGGTCCTGCGACCCACCTCTGTAGCACCCACCAGAATGTCTTGAGCTAAAATGTAATGTTCCTCTTAATTACTGGTGCCTTTTACAGGCTTGTTTCACAGCACAGTCATATTGTTCCATTTTTATGGCAATTATTTAATAAAGCATGACATGATCAAATTTCACTCTGAGCTTCAAATGTATTGTATCTAGCAGCAGCCATATTTAAGATGATTGCTTATGAATGTTTTTATGGTCACAGATAATTGAAAATAGACTGAACAAATTTTAAATTAATAGGACTGGGACACAGAATATGAAGTACCTTCTTTCATCGTTTTCGCCATCGTAGTTTCTCGCTTAACAGGAGTCTTTTTCTGTTTAGCTTTCGTTTCTTGCCTAGTGTCTCCCAACTTCTCATTTCCTAGTAAGGCTTTGGCTTCCTAGAAATGGACAAATTATGCATGGAAAATTATTACCAGTCTTATCTTTCTCTTCTTTTTTTGAATTACTAGGTACTTTTGATTTGTTTATAGATGATCAGCAACCCTATTTTTCAGGCTATCACAAAGTTTCATGGTAAGGGGAGTTAAATATTGACAGCATTGTTCAAACCCATGTAGAGTTACCTCCCATAACGTTTAAGTGTTGGTAAGATTTTTACTTTGGTTGTATATTTTGGTGAAGCACACAATTTTTGAGAAAGCAGCTTTCGCCGTACATTTAGTAAGCCAATTTCTCCCTCTCAAAAACACACTGATTGGATGCTCTTTGTTTGTACTACAAACCATATGCTGATGTTCAACGTGGGTCATTACCTTTGCTGTTCCAACCATGGTGTTATCTTTAGACATGCGAGGTTTCTTTGCTGGTGACTGAGGGATCTTTTCTGATGAAATTTCATCAATCTTCCGCTGCTGACCGCGAGTAAGAGCATCAGCATCAGGTTTGGACTCGCCCAGCAAAGCATTGCCTTCCTGTAATCAGACCATGTCAACAAACACCTGTAAATACATGTACATGTATTAATCTTGTTGCATATAAACACAAGAAATTTAATTCAAATGGGTAACAACGTTGATACCAAAAATGTGAATGCTATGCAGTACAATCCCATTTGTGAACATTGTCATTATAACAATTCATAACAAAATATCTCAAAACCACAAAACTGGTTCACTTCATTCCCAAAATGCTAAGCAGGAGAAAGCCCATGGCAAGTTTAAATTTAATTACATGAATGAACAGTAGGTCACTTCAGCCTGTTCGGTTTCCTCAATCCATAAGAAACACAATAAGCAACAAAATTCCTGAAACTACAAAACTGGTGCAAATCTAATATTTGAATCTTGGCTGATTTTTCCCAACTGCAAGTACACCTGGATGAAAGGTTTATACATGACTGCTAACTTTATCCACAGGCACAACAAAGCTAACTGCTAAGTTGGTCTACCATCAACACCCTGATCAACTGGCGACTGTTATTGCCATGAGCAAACACATTTGATATATAGTACAACTAACCCCAATTTTGTTATGCATTTTGTTGGAAAACATCAAATGATACATTCCTGAAACTTTAGTCTGTTTTAGAAAAGGATCTGAAGTTGTTGTGCTTTTTAGCTTTTAGAAACATTTGGTCAAGTGACTTGGTGGCCATATTGGATTTTGTGAGAAAACAAAAAAAATCTTCTCCAGAATGACTGATGTGATTGAGATGAAATTTAAACTGCCGTTGAACAAAGCCTAGGCACGTTCAATTTGTTCATCTGCACTTTCTTTGATGAAAATTGTACAAGCTCACTGTTAGGTGAAAATGTCATGTGACTGAAAAATTTGTTCATATCTAATAATTTCTACACTTTTACAGACAATGTCTGGTAAAATAGCCCTATCTGATGCAGCTTTGAAAATTCTGAAAATGCAATTTTTACAAAACCGGAAATGTCATCCTCACAACGGGAACTGGGTATATCTCCTCAACCAATACAGCTAGAGATGTAACCTTAAGGCCTAACATCATCCCAAGGAAAGGACAGAAATGTTATGTAACCGGAAAAAAAATCATGATTTTTACATTTTTTAAAACTGAGAAACTTTTTCAGCTAAAACTGCTCAATAGAAATGTGTGAAATGTGCTAGACCGTAAGAGTAAAGACTTGGTTGACCTGGCGGCCATTTTGGTTGAAGTGAAATCATTTGTTCCCTGGGCTGTACTTGGAAAGAAAAAGAATACATGATCACGAAACCATTCTTTAGTCTTTTTTTCCTGCAATGCATACAAAAATCGCTGTGCAAAAAAGGGATAGGATATATAGGTACTGTATGTAAGCTGAAAACTGTTGAGCTGTGTGAAAAACCACAGGAGATGAATGCCTCCATATATTGGGAACACATGGAAAAAATGATTACTAAAATATGTTAAATCTGTCCTAATGCCATGACTGTGTGTAGTTTGTATCACAGCAGAGTTTGGCCACAATGATATATCCATCACAAAGCTTCATGCATGTAAGTAACCGCTGTCAAAAATGGGACTCGGTGGACTTTCAATCTTCACAACTCAGAAGCAACGGTTCAAAATGGCAAATATGGAGACACTCTCAAATTGTAGCTGTCTGGAATGGAGTAAATTATAGTCACGTTGAGTGCCCATTTGGGTTTTTATTATGGCTTGGTCATGTAGAAAAAAAAAACACTTTAGAGGAAGAGTTCACAAAATCATCAAACATTTTTGAAACATAAATGGAGTCAGTGTGTCTACAACCCAATGGCCGGAGTGTCGGAAAACGGCACCTTGGCTTATAATGATAATAAACTGTGAAGATACTTAAATGTTGACTGAATGATGGCGTCACCAGCCACTTAGGGAGGGGAACAACTGACATAGGATTACGGTTAGGATCTGGCTGTAAAGTATACACCTGGTCAGTTTCATCGTTGCTGAAAAAGCATAATTCATGATGCCAGCAACCTGCAGATGGTCATGGGTTTTCCACGGCCTCTGCCCAGTTTCCTCCAACCATTATGCTGGCCGCCATCGTATAAATGAAATATTCTTGAGTACAGTGCAAAAACACCCAATCAAATAAATAAATAAATAATTCATGATGACTGCAGTCAGTTATATGGGTGGGTTAAACTGGACAGGACGAAGTAAACAACTGATGTGAAAAACCTTTTGAGAATTGACATACTGTAGTTGTGTTTTTAACTGGTGCTGGACTTCCCACTGGTTGGCAATGTGGGAATAAAGTGCACAAATGTTGTAGTTCTGTGTAGAATTTTGTTGTGTACTGTTGCAGTGACAATGTACTCCATCCATTCATTCATTTAACTGGACGATGTACTGCACAAATGGTGGCCATGGTGAAAGCTCTAGATCGTAACAAAGGTGTACCTTAGCGGTAAGCCGCAACAAAGGTGTACCTTAGCGGTAAGCCGCAACAAAGGTGTACCTTAGCGGTGGCAACAATGGTGCCAGCTCTACACAGTAACAACAGTGCACCTTAGCCAATGACAGCCAATGTGCAAGCTCTAGACAGTGACAAAGGTGTACCTTAGCGGTGACAGCCATGGTGCCAGCTCTAGCCAATGATGGCTTATTGTCCCCCTCCGGAGGACCCTTCAGACGACCCAGCAGCAGCTCCTGTGTCTCCAGGTTTAAGACCCTGCAACTCCAACAATGTATCCTTCTTGGCTGCCTGAAGATACTCAATTCCCTCCTGCACAAAAAGACACAAATGTTTCAAGCAGTACTTGAGTAATATGTAACTATACACAGTAACTGCTTGTTCAATACTGAAAGAAAGTCTCATATCAAGTACAAAAAAAAAAAATACTTATTACACGCTGTCCTGGAAACAAAACTGTTTTTGCATACCAGTATATAAATATGAACACTGAAAGACCCCTACAACTTTCATAGTACTTTGTTGATGTACTGGTATTATAAAAACAGTACAAACACATCTAGGAATTTGTCACAACATGCAATATTAAAGTACATGTAGATCAAATACCAAAAAACTGACCTGTACATATTTACAGACTTGAAAACTTGGTACATGTTTGTCTGAAGGAGCTCTTAAACACTATATGTTGGGGGCCTCTCTCCATATATCCATGACGACTGAAGTCAATCCCACAATCCCTCAGTGTTTACTCAATACCCCATGCAGTCAGACTGGAGGCTGTCAGTCTACATGAATGAAGCAGTTCTGTGCTCTATTTATTCCCCCCACTCTCTGCAGGCCCACTAGCAGAGTACTTTCACCTCCTAAGTCAAATACAAAGGGTCTCACACCCAGATCAAATATTCCAGGACATGCTCACAAAAATGTTCTGTCAAACAACAGTGAAGCTTTGTCCACTACAAGATAGCATGCTTCAGTGTACTAGACGCTGCTGTAACTACTACCACAGTCACATTTGCTCTAGATCTTTCTCGTCATAAACGGGACTCATTTACCTAGTTAACATAATTCTGCTTATTTTACAGGCTACAGTTATAGCTTTCCCCCAGGAATTCAATCCAGGAAATGGAGGTTAAATTTTACAAGTATGCATTTTCAACAGATCACACAATAACAGTAAAACCTGAAGTTTACGACAGGAAATGGTGTGTGTGTGTGTGTGTGTTTTAAATGTACATCATGAACAGTTCTCCCATGTTGATCATTTTATCACTTACACTACACAATACTACTGCCATGCCACCAAAAAAAAGCATGTCAGCAGATACTGACATTTTGGACATTTTTTTTATTTCACTGTAGAAAGTAAATCAGGGCAAATACCACCCGCATTCTGTAAGGGGTTCTTACCTGTCAATATGCACATATCTAAGTTTATGGGTCCTTCCAGAGACTAGTATATACTGGTGAATACTTATAATCTGATGCATCACAGATTTTGTTGTACTGTACATCACCATCAGGTTAAGAGTCCAGACACCTGTAGGAGGTCAGCTATATGGAGGACTGATAATGTTTGAATGGTTTACAAGTGATTTCTTCCTATTACTTGCAAAAAAACCTTAATCTCCTTTGTCATCTATGACAACTGTGAATTCCCCGATGAGGGCTATATGTACAACATTTTGGTAGATGATGATTTGTCTTTAGAAAACGTCTGAATACACAAATGGCCACACAAACATTGCTCACCACTTAGTGTTGTGAACAGTGAGGGCAGGGAATGCAAATTCCTTGCCCAACGCTAGGTTTGAGCCTTCACCTCATATATCCTAGCAACTGAGAGGAAAGCCTCTTGGCTACATCTTGCTCCTTCATATGTCCTTAATCATTTTTTCACTTTTCTTACTGTTCGGAGTTTTCCTCATTCCATATGCAACAACCTACTTTTCGTAACTTAAACTTATGATTTTTTATTTCATTTGTGATACCATCATTATACTGGTAGGTCCTTATTTACAACTGTGAACATCTTTATATTTCAAGAGCAAAAACGATGCTCTTGTCTATTAACTGTTTTACATACTTTCGGGACATAAGATATTTACTTGTGTGGAGACCATCCTAATGTTAAAATAAACACCTTATATTCTGCAATAAAACTGTAATTAAAACTTTGCTTAGTTCTGCATTATAGTCAAACAATGTCATTGTATACCACTGTAGAGGTGTACGTACATGTCCATGTCACACATGTAGGCGACATGTATACACTACCGAGAGCTCAGATTCTGCAGTGTTCGCGTGTCGCAATCAAGCTTACGCACTTGCAAAATACAATAGATGACAACTCACAAATGGTACAGTCCTGCCATCATAAAACATCGTACGATCCAACCTGATGTTTGGCCTTTGCTTAGGCATGTTGGAGCTCGCACTAGTTGCCTTTAAGTCTTACGGGGTCTATCGCCGCTGACCTTGGCACCGAGTCGCCAACGCCATCTTGGATATGCAACCCCATTTATGAAATGAAACAGCTGCCATAACTCTACGAATTAAGACATAAAAGTGGACTTGTGGGAGGGAGGAATTCACTCTGCAGGACATGGAGGTGAAAAAACTCGCTAATTTTACCGACAATCCTTCCAAAAACAACAATGTAGGTCACCAGTATCAACCAAAACACGGAGCCCAGAAATGGCGATCCAGTCTACAAAACAAGCCTCTTCCAGATCGAATTTCATGAACTTCCCCGGAGCAAATTTTTGCTTACCTTCGCAGTCACTTGCATCGTTCCGTCCCTCGTTAACTGGGTCTTTGCATCGGCCATGATGAGCTATACTTTTGGCACAGGCACGGTTGCGACGCCAGTGAAATTCTGATCCAAAAACACGAGGCGGTGGACAGCAGGCTACGAGAGGCGTTGTCACATGGGCCAGCAACGCCTTCCCATTGGCGGGCCCAAAACGAGGCTGTCAATACCGGGTAGCAGGGTGAGTTGAAACAGCTGAAGTGTTACACGCAGTGAGGAGGTAATCAGTATTTATTGTTTTCCTTCTTATTTAAAATATTTAATTATTTTCCACTACTCATAGGTGTGGTGTTGACTATGAGAGACACGTAGGAAAATTTAGGAACGAGTGTCAACCACTTGTTTTGTTCCTTTGTGCCCCCAGCTAGGTGGCATGCCATGGGATAGTGGAATTCATATCTTCAGACTTATTTGCGCAGGTTACCTTATTTTCTTCCAGTAGTCCTTACAAGTGGCAAAGGTTTGTTCTAGTGGAAGTTGGCAGAGTTTACAATAACAGGTTCAACTGTGTGAAAAAGATTTCCTCAATGGTGTCAAAACTAGGATATGTACATGTAGGAAACGCGTTCAGAATATTAAGTTTACTTTTAGAGATAAGTCCTGAAGTTAAGCCGATGTCCACTTTATACAGGATATGACATATATGGGTCATAGAGTATTTGTCAAATAGATTTAGCCTGTTGTACTCACCTGCACTATAGTGAATTTCAGCGTGAAATCTTTGCTTCATTCCAGACTGAGGTTCAGACTGAGATCTTCTGAAGCAGACTTCACCATGCCAGTTACGTTTGTCATTATTGGAGCAGGCTCCAGGGGGATGACTTACAGTCAGTATGCCAAACACTACCCAGATGACATGCAGGTAACAACGTGCTGAATTGTAAAAGTTTGGTACAGCTAGGTAGATACTGTGCACCTAGAATGACTTGCGCTACATTGTATCTTTGACCTGAGCTGTTATTGTTGCTAGCTCTTCCCTTAAAAACGGACTGTGAGCGCGCTAGTTGTGGAATGTAACTCTGTATCAAACAATACAGTGTTGGGAGAGTTATGTGTCAGATCAATGGTAAACCAACATTAGTATGTGGTCCCCATCATCAACTAACCTGTTCTGAGTCTCGGCGAATCAAAAACAATTCATGACACTGCACAAATTCACAAAATGAATACATTTTCAGACACTACACCCACTCTGTACAAGTCATGTGATTGATATAAGCACAGGAAAGAATAAGGTTGTTACAAGGACATAATGCCAGTGGCAATCATTATAACAACACTAGGCAAGTCTAGTTGTCCACTTGGCTGGTTCACTCCCCCTGTCGTCAGATGGTGCTAATCGCTTCAGCCTCCATCGGTTTTGCAAGTGATCAAAATGGTGACAGACGGCTTACTGCCACAGTGGTTGTAGCGTCTGACAGTGTTTTTATTTTGTGAATTTGTGCGGTTGATTTACGCTGGGAAAGATTTAATGTGCGTGTGATGATGCGGTATAAATGTGGCTTACCATCAACATGTTAGAAGCAGTTATTCCCTGTAACTCTCACAACACTTTGTGTCGGTTGATATAGAGAGTTAAATTCCGCAACTATGAGCACGGCAGCCAAGCCAGTCAGTTTGCTCCTTGAGTGGTTTCTCGTGAAAACTGATTGACAGACATGGCTCAACATATCAGTACGTCCCAGCCCAGAGTACAGACTGTAACTGACTTTGACATTCATGTTGAATTTACATCAATACATCAATCAGTCTCTGGCTCACTCAGCTGGAAACTTGTTCTTGCCTCAGCGCAGGTCACTACCTCTAAATCTACTGTGGCTGCTTTTCATTTTAACTGGGGGCAGTCTATAGGCAAAGGGTTGTTCTCAAGCAAACCAGGCACAGCCCGGGGGAAACCCATGACCATCCACAGGTTGCTGCAGGCCTTCAGCATGAGCTGGAATTGAACTTACAGCACGTCCAGCATACATGAACTGTAGTCCTGTAGGAGACTTGATGTCCAGCATACTGTACTTGGAGACTACACATGTACTATAGCCCTGTAGGAAACTTGATGTTCAGCATATATGTAGGCTATACCTGTACTGTAGTCCTGTAGGAGACTTGATGTCCAGCATACATGTACTGTAGTCCTGTAGGAGACTGTCCAGCATACAAATACTGCAGTCCTGTAGGAGACTTGATGTCCAGCGTGAATATAGGCTATACGTATACTGTAGTCCTGTAGGAGAGTTAATGTCCAGCATAATGTAGGCTATACATGTAGTCCTGCAGGAGACCTGATGTCCAGCATACATGTAGGCTATACATGTACTAAAGCCCTGTAGGAGACTTGATGGTGATACAGTACTTCTCAAGACATGCACTGTAGTCCTGTAGGAGACTTGATGTCCCGCATACATGTAGGCTATACATGTACTGCAATCCTGTAGGAGACTTGATGTTCAGCATACATGACGGATTGAAAATGGTCAGTTCATATCATGTGAACAAAATGGAAATCGCAGTTTCACACAGGAATTTCACATTTGGTAAACAAACTCATATGGTGATAAAGTACTTCAAAATGAAACTAGAACAGAGTTGATCAAATTTAAAACTCTAAGCACTCAGGTTTCCTCCATTGATAAATATGGCTGCCATTGTGTGAAAAATCTGTGAGCATATTCTTAAACAACATCAAATAACAGTGTGAAATTAGGGAGTCATTTTCTAAAGCTGTTAAGTATGGGTATATCAATCATGCCTGTGTTTTACTGTGTTTACCATGCAGATTGTGGGAGTAGCAGATTGTCGAACCCTCAGGGCTCAAAGAGCTCAGAAAACCTTTAATATCCCTGACAGTCATGTTTTTTCAGGTAAGTTGTACAGGCAAAGAGCAGTTTAATAGTTTTAAATGTAGCTGGATATTGGTGAGGAAAGCTTCCTTGTATGAACCCTCTAAATGATTCTTGAGTACCTGTAAGGCACAAAATACGAATCAAATACCGGTAAATAAATTTTAAAGAAAAATTACCGTAGGCTCTACTATTTCTGTCAGCCTTACATATAAAACTGACTTCTCACTAAAACTGACTGCCCCCATTAAAGTGAAAAAATAGTATACAGTTGTAGTGGTGAATAGCAATTCTAATAATTCAATCAGGGAGTCGTGTTACAAGGCGTCACAGTCTTGAACTTCATTTTTACTGTTACCGGTATCAATTTAATTTCCTCGATGGAGCTTTTGACCATGGTTAAGACTTTTCTCACCTGTCCAGGTGTGTAGGCCTAAACAATTTACATGCAAATTTGAATAGGTTATACATATAAACCTCTCAAAGTGTTAAATACCAAATAATGTTGACAGCTATATGGTTCTTAGTGAAACTTTTGTACACGTACACGGCTTCACAATAACACATTACAGATCAAATTTGACCCCTAAACGAAGTTATAGCTGTTTTTTGTCCAAATTACATGTAGGTCAGTTTTCCAGATGTTTTTTCAAAACTGCTTATTATTTCCCATTGGAACTCCTCTACTCTGTGCGGATCATGTGTTTTCATATTTTACTTGCCGTGTTTATTTCTGCCGTCTTCCTCAGACTGGAGAGATGTTGCTGCTGTAGAAAAGTTTGCAGATGCTGCCATCATTGCCACCCAGGATAAGGACCACAAGGTGAGACATGTCAGAGAGACCGCCAGACTTTGGGGACGGGTGTGGGGCACGGCTGGTTGGGTGGGGGTGGGGGGGGGGGGGCATGTTTTGACAACAGTAATGCAGCCAGACTGGGAGTAGGTTTTGACAGCACTGTTTTCTCAGGACCGATATCATAATTTATCACAGTTCACAAAATTCTTGGCCTGTGATTGGTCAGTCCTCTGTGGGTAGTTACCATATTCACCAACCAGCATTGTATATTTTTTTTGTATACCTACGGAGCAAAGAATGCACATGCTAGCCAATAGTAACGCCTGTCTGTATATGTATGGAATTAGGCATACATGTGCGGGCAGATAGTAATGCTTGTTCACAGTGTACATGTACCAGTGAGTAACTTTTCTTGCCTTCATTTTCAAAAGAGTTCTAATTATTCCACAGCGTGAGCAAAACAATTGTCATAACATCTTTTTGAGATAATTAAAAATAGCATGTGGAAAACAATTGTCATAATTAAATTTTGAGATAATTAAATTTTACACCCTTGTAATTTGAATTGAAAATAACTTACTAGCAATTCGTCTATGGCAATTCGGGAGCAGTAAATCAAGGGTCAATCCTGGGTTGAGTCACACCTAAGACCTTAAAAGAGGAAGTTGTAACTTCCTTGCCTGGCGTTCAGCATGAAAGGGATAGTGCAACGACTTGCCTTTGGTAAGGCGTCTCAGTGAAGCAGCACTAGATAAAAGAGCGGTGGAAATCCGTCCTGCAACAAGGAGGCACATTACGTGCACTCTAAGGATTCCTTCGTCATCAGGTGACTGAAAAATTGATAAGTACGATGTTAAATCCCAAGCATTCACTCACTCACTCACTCACTCTGTGGCAAGTATTTTTCTTTCAGCTCAACCAGGGGCCTCCGTGGATCAGTTGGTTAGTGCGCTAGCACAGCGTAATGACCCAGGGGCCTCTCACCAATGCGAGTTTAACTTGCTGTGAGTTCAAGTCCAGCTTTTGCTGGCTTTCTTCTACGGCCGTAGGAGGGAAGGTCTGCCATCAACCTGCAGATGGTCGTGGGTTTCCCCCGTGCTGTGCCCAGTTTCCTCCTACCAGATTTCTGGCCACCATCGTAGAAGTGAAATGTTCTTGAGTACGGCGTAAAACACCAATCAATTCAAACAAATAAATTCAGCTCAACCAAGGTCCAAGGTTGGGCCTCGTTCTCTTCTTCTAATTGTACTGTGACGTCGGACTTGGCGTGCGGCCATCTGCACAGTGGCAAAGCCTCCATGAAAACACCCCGATTATTGGCTGAACTTACTGGTATTAAGTCAAGCAAAATTGTCCATAATGCTCTTCATTGTAATAACTTTGTTCTACCAGCATGTTGCATGGGCATTCGGCCATTGGCCTTGAAATGTTGATCTTTTCCACGAAATATCACACGATGAATATCTCGACGAAATATGTATACCCACGCGATACGCTGGTATGATTTATTGTGTTCTTAGTCTTAAGCTTTTCTGTCATGCTGGCTTCCTCTCTGATCATATCTGGGAAGGTCTACCACCAATATCGGTCATGGATTTTCCCCGGAATTTGCCCAGTTTCATCCCACCTTGATGCTGACTGCCTACAAGTGAAAATATTCTTGAGTGAGGTGTAAAACACAAATGAAATAAATGAATCCCCGCCTGGTTGGAGATCAATCCACAACTCAAACAAGTACATGCTTTCTTTGACTTTTCTCTTGTTGCAGGAACCAGCAGTTGCTCTGGCCAAGAAAGGTTATCACATTCTTCTGGAAAAACCCATGGCGGTGAGTGGGTGATGCAAAAATATACTCAGTCTCTGAGTGTTATAGGAGAGAAGTGTATGGAGCTGTAGCCAACGGAACTACCTGTCTGACGTAACTACCTGTCTGGTGTTACTACCTGTCTGATGTATCTACATGTCTGGCATGAGTACCTGCCAGGCATAAATACCTGTATGGCATAACTGCCTGTCTGACATAACTACCTGTCTGATGTAACTACCTGTCTATACCTGTCTGACATACATTGTAACTACCTGTCTGATGAAACTACCTATGTGATGTATCTACCTGTGTGGCCTAACTCCCTGTCTGAGGTAAGGACCAGTCTGATGTTACTGCATGTGTGATGTAACTACCTGTCTGGCATAACTACCTGTGTGGCACAACATCTTGTCTGTTGACTGCCTGATGTAACTACCTGCCTGTCGTAACTACCTTCTGGCCTAACTACCTGCCTGTCTGACAGAACTACATGTTTGGCGTAACTACCCGTCTGTAGAAACTACCTGTCTTAGGTAAATACCTGCCCGGCCTAGCAACTTGTCTGATGTAACTACCTGTCTGACATAAATCCCTGTGTGATCTACATGTAAATCCCCATCTGACATTAATCCCCAGATGACATAAATCTATGCCTGACATAATTCCTCGTCTGAAATAATCCCTGGCATAAATCTCTGTCTGACATAAATCCCTGTCTGACAAATCCCTGTCTGACATAAATCACCATCTGACATAAATCACCATCTGGCATAAATCACCGTCCAACATATATCACTGCCTGACATAAATTGCTGTCAAACAAAAGCAGTATAGGCTTGGAGCTGCTACTGGTTTTACTTCAGATCTACATGATAGTTAGTGCCACAAATCAGCATAGGCTGGGACCTGCTACTAGGTCTCAGTTGAGTGTCAGGTACCTCGTGAAGTGTACTGATCACCTCTTGGCTCTGTCCTAATTCCTCCAAATTGCTCCAGGCTCGGCCCAGATTCCTCATGGGTCTGCCCAGATTTCACCCGGGTGTGTCTGGATTCCTTGTAGGGTCTGCCTGGATTCGTCTTTAGTCTTATTAGTTTCTTTTGCCGATAAGTCAAATTACTATCATATCAGTGAAATATAGTGTAGCTCTAGGAAACAGCTACATGTAGTAGTATACATGTGATACTTTGATTGGAAGCAGTGAGGGAGATGGATGGATGTTTATCAAGCATTTTAAAGTACATTGTTGAGTGTGTTCATGCATCTGGTACATGTAAATAGCATGTATAACTGTGAAAGCATATTTAATATGCAGGTGTTATGTTGACACGTTACAGACAACTGAGGAAGACTGCCTGGAGATTGTGTCTTGTTGTAAAGAGAACTCTGTCCTACTGGCTGTGTGTCATGTGCTCAAGTACACTCCTCAAGCCATGAAAATCAAAGAGCTGATCGACTGTGGAGCTATAGGTCAGGTCGTGAATATTCAACATCTGGAACCAGTAAGTCATCTTCTTGTTCGTGCCGATCACCACATTTTGGGCTTGTGGATAATTGATCATTTAACAGCAATGGCTAATTCCACCAACACAGTGGTTAATTATGGCCACATGATCAGTTAACCTCACTTTCGTTCAAAAGATTGGGAACAATGACACTTTTGGCAACAGAAGTTAAGCTTCCATGGTATAGTAAATTCATTATATACTTTGGTCCAAACAAGGAGCTAGGTTTTTCATCCGTTCTTTCAAAATGTTGATGTACAGTTCAGCGTAACCTTAAATCCTACACCCAAGGTTGCCAGATGATACGGGGATGATCCTCGGACCATACACCAATCATGTCCCCTACACGGTTGATGTTGTCGTCCTCCGATCATCACACGCAGATGATACTAGGAGGGTCTGCATATCATGTTCAAAGTTTATCATCATTATGTTATCATCATTATCTCCGGCATGATGGCCATTCCGTTGTAGACGCACTGACTCTAATCATTTACAAGCCATTGATAAATTGGAAACCTCTTTGTCAGATGGGTATACATTACAAGGCCACGATAAACCCCGGAGAGGTACTTTACCTAGATACTTTATCTAGCTCTCAAGGATACCATGTACTCTATTCTAGACTGATGAATGTTCAAGCGAGTAGCAAGGATCGAAAGGCCCCTGAGTCAGATTTTGAATAAATACATTGACCAATGAATGGAGCTGTGTAATGAAAATACTGATGTGACCTTACAGACCTCCCACATGCAAACTGTGTCAATTCTAATTCGGCCATTAAAGGAAGTTCACCCTAGCAGTGGAAAAGATTTCACAATTTCATAATCCGTAGAAGGATTTGAGATAAAAACTAGTTCAGGTTGATTGGATATGGAAGAGTTTTCACACAGCCATCAAAGTTTTACAGAGAAGCAAAAAAAAAAATGTGCAAGTCTAAGCTGAACTTACTGGTAATGTCGTAAAATCTTAAGCCAGTCGAGCAGCCATGATCTGAATATCATCCACATGTAATGGCTGGATGATGCGCTGATGGTGACAACAGATTTGCATGCTCACTGTCGGCCCATGGTCTGCATATGGAGGAGGATTTAAGGCTAGAATCCAGCTGTACTGTAGTGCTGATCAGAATGGTCACTGTCCTTTGTGCACGTTTCCACATTACCAACGATTTTTGGGAAACATTGAGGAAATTCACCTTAGGCAGTACTGGCGTTAATCTTTCACCAGCAGAGATTTGTCCTCCAGATTAAAGCCCTGGCGGTTGAGAGCTGTGTTACAAAATGTTACACGGTCCACCGGGTGACGTGAAAGACCTGGAGGACCTGGCTAAACTCATTTCTTGCTCGTCGTACAGAGAATTTAAAGGTGTGGTCATTGAGTTGAGGGAATTTCACACGTCTAAATTTCATGAACGTGGAAATACAAGATAAAGATAAGACATCTACATACAATGTAGAATAAAAGGACGTTATTACTGCACCAAGGTAGTAGCTGCGTAGATTGAACTGTGTGCCAGTTACAGTGCCACTCTTATCTTGTACATGTACATCATAAACTTTTATTTCATACCGTATGGTTTGTGCACCTTCCTGGATTATGCAATCTTTTCTGTCTTCATTAGTCTCACTATTAAAAAAACACATAATGTATGACGTTTCTGTTTTTGTTCACACATGTGTACGCAAGTATTTGTAGCCTTAAGTAAAATGTTAACTTTTCTTTTGAACAATTATTATGTGTGCTGTAATACAGATACAGTTTTTTGTAAGGGCCTAATTTAGCTTGTGAGGAATCAAATGCTTCGATGACTGGATGATTTACTGTATGGGCTGTAACCAGTGTGTGTTTACTTCAGATAGGGTTTTGGCACTATGGCCACTCTTACGTGCGAGGAAACTGGAGACGGGAAGACGAGAGTAGTTTCTGTCTAATGACCAAGTCCTGTCATGACCTTGACCTTATCTGCTACTGGATGGGGAGGAGTAAATGTGTAAAGGTGTCATCATTCGGACAGCTGACACACTTTACCAAGGAACACAAGGTAATAATGCTAGGAGTTGGTAATGAGGGTGTCATCATTCTGACATCTCACACACTTTACCAAGAAACACAAGGTAATAATGCCAGGAGTTTGTAATGAGGGTGTCATCATTCGGACAGCTGACAGACTTTACCAAGGAACACAAAGTAATAATGCTAGGAGTTTGTAATGAGGGTGTCATCATTCTGACATCTCACACACTTTACCAAGGAACACAAGGTAATAATGCTAGGAGTTTGTAATGAGGGTGTCATCATTCGGACAGCTGACACACTTTACCAAGGAACACAAGGTAATAATGCTAGGAGTTTGTAATGAGGGTGTCATCATTCGGACAGCTGACACACTTTACCAAGGAACACAAGGTAATAATGCTAGGAGTTTGTAATGAGGGTGTCATCATTCCGACATCTCACACACTTTACCAAGAAACACAAGGTAATAATGCTAGGAGTTTGTAATGAGGGTGTCATCATTCGGACAGCTGACACACTTTACCAAGGAACACAAAGTAATAATGCTAGGAGTTTGTAATGAGGGTGTCATCATTCTGACATCTCACACACTTTACCAAGAAACACAAGGTAATAATGCTAGGAGTTGGTAATGAGGGTGTCATCATTCTGACATCTCACACACTTTACCAAGAAACACAAGGTAATAATGCCAGGAGTTTGTAATGAGGGTGTTGTCATTCGGACAGCTGACACACTTTACCAAGGAACACAAAGTAATAATGCTATGAGTTGTTAATGAGGGTGTCATCATTCGGACATCTCACACACTTTACCAAGAAACACAAGGTAATAATGCTAGGAGTTTGTAATGAGGGTGTCATCATTCGGACAGCTGACGCAATTTACCAAGGAACACAAGGTAATAATGCTAGGAGTTGGTAATGAGGGTGTCATCATTCGGACAGCTGACAGACTTTACCAAGGAACAGAAGGTAATAATGCTAGGAGTTTGTAATGAGGGTGTCATCATTGGGACAGCTGAGACACTTTACCAAGGAACACAAAGTAATAATGCTATGAGTTGTTAATGAGGGTGTCATCATTCGGACAGCTGACAGACTTTACCAAGGAACAGAAGGTAATAATGCTAGGAGTTGGTAATGAGGGTGTCATCATTGGGACAGCTGAGACACTTTACCAAGGAACACAAAGTAATAATGCTATGAGTTGTTAATGAGGGTGTCATCATTCGGACAGCTGACAGACTTTACCGAGGAACACAAGGTAATAATGCTAGGAATTTGTAATGAGGGTGTCATCAGTCAGGCAGGTGGTGCACAGAACAAATGGCAATGGTTGCATAGGTCTGTTTTTACAGCCCTCATTCAAAATAACCAGTGGTTATATTATGTGTTATTTTTCTTTTAAGATGAATTATTGCTACTGTGACTGATGAGTTACTGCTACTGTCATGTCTTGTCATGTTTTTCCCGTCGTGGTTTGTTATGTGTTCCCCTAATGGCTTGTCATGTTTTTCCCGTCGTGGTTTGTTATGTGTTCCCCTAATGGCTTGTCATGTATTTCCCTTAATCCGGTGTTTGCAGCCCGAGGGGGCAGCCAATCGGTGTCTGGACTGTAAAGTGGAGAAGGAATGTCCTTACTCTGCCGTCAAGCTTTACCTGAATCAAGTCAAACAGGTAACACGTAGCCTTATCTAGTAACCTGGTTATCTCCCTTTACACTTTGATCTTGTTTAGAAGTACTGTTATTAGCATTGTACACTCTGCTCTAATGTCAAGAACCTGTGGACGGTCAAGGGTTTCCTCCCACCATAAAGCCGGCCGCCATCATATAAGTGACATATTCTTGAGTACGGCATAAAACACCAATCAAATGAATAAATAAATACTTTAACCATCATTGTACACTTGAAAAAATCCAGAGCTTGCCATTAAATAAGAAGGAAAGAAATAAATCAAATTGCCAATAGATTGAATATGCACACATAGATAATGACAAGCAGAGGAACATCACTCTCACAAAGTAATATCCCACATTCACAGCGCAATATCCCATTCACAAAGCAACATCCCACTTTCACAGAGCAACATCCCACATTCACAAGGCAATGTCCCACATTCAAAAAGCAATATCCTACATTCACAAAGCAATATCCCAAATTCACGAAGTAATATCCCAAATTCACAAAGCAATGTCCCATACTCACAAAGTAGTATCCCTCATTCACAAAGCAACATCCCACTTTCACAAAGCAACATCCCACATTCACAAAGCAACATCCCACATTCACAAAGCAATATCCCACTTTCACAAGGCAATATCCCACATTCAAAAACTAATATCCCACATTCACAAGGCAATATCCCATATTTACAAAGTAATATCCCACATTCACAAAGTAATATCCCACATTCACAAAGTAATATCCCACATTCACAAAGTAATATCCCACATTCACAAGGCAATATCCCATATTTACAAAGTAATATCCCACTTTCACAAAGTTATATTCTACATTCACTAAGCAGTATTAATATGTGACACTAGCCAATGATCTGACACATGATTTCTAACTCAGTTATCACTCTTTTCTTTACCTTTTTGGTATAATTTAAACATTGTGCATTCTGTGGGATGGAATAATCAGTTGTCATCTGTAGACAAATGCTGAATATCACTTGTCTCAAACTGACAATTCCAGATATCTCCTCCCACAGTATACACTACCTTGATGTTGCTTATCTGCAAAAAAGTCTGACTATCTGCACTGTTTTCCAGGACCTAATGTCCAAACTTTGGATGCAGCATAATATCAAGATCCAAGAATTTATAGAAATCTCTGATAATTCCAACACAAAACCTAGCTGTTGAGAACAGAAATTCCAGGGATTGCTATCGAAAAAATGTGAGAAAAAAAATACCCTGGATTTGAACCAGAGACTGCCATTTAGTGCATAGAGATTATGTAGCTTTGATCTTCTGCTCACAGCAGAGAACAAAAGACAGAAAGAACAGACTGTTGCCAGCTTGATGCCTGTTCCTATGGAAAACTGCAATGGCATGTTTTGTGCACTCTTGCACAAAGCCTGCATATTAAATTTTTAAACGTTTTTTGGCAATTACAAGATGCCATATTTTGAAGGAGAATATTTCATTGAAATTCATAATCCTGAGGTCAGTAAGGTCTCAAAAATGTATTTGTTCGATTCAGTTGTGCTGGTTTAAAGGTTGGCAAGCACCATGTAAAAATTCAGCAAATTTGGCCTGATGATTTTCCCTGTGGCCGGTGCACAAGATTATGGTTTAATGATATTACTGACAATTTCAAGAGGGCATATCGCCCAGAGGGCCTAACAAAAATATAAAATTTTACATTGTTTTCTTTCAGTATTGAATAACATGTTCACTCAACAGTCAGGGTAAGTATTTATTATTACTTGTGATTTTAATTTCCTTCATATTTTCACATTTTAGGGCAATAATCCAGGACAGTGTAGATGGTCATCAAGGTTCAGTACTGAAAGTGTTTACCGGTAGTATCGTGAAGAGCATGGACTGTGATTAACATCCACTCTGTTTTTACTCTTTTTACAACAGGAGAAGACAACATGTATATATAAAACTGCAACTGAGAATGAAAGTCAGATTGAAAGTCAGTCTTGTGTTTTCCCAGGGAAATACTCACTGGCCTGTTGATGTTGTGGTGGACATTCCTGACATTGAAAGCGTGACAGAAGCTCTAAGGACTGGCCCATACGGGCGATGTGTGTATGACTGCGACAATGATGTTGTTACCCACCAGGTACACCTATAGTATCAAGTTCACAAAATTTTCACTAATTCCAGTGTGTGTGACAATAATTTTGTGAAAATATTTTTATACAAGGTTATTCCGACCCACATATGTCTAAGATACAACATTAGAATTAAGCAGTACTGTATTTACATTAAAAAAACCCAAAATGTTTTGTATACATGTTAAGCTCAGATTTTGCGCATATGTTTTCCTGTGTTGATTGATGCTTGTGTGTTAATGACAAATACGTGTCAAATAGCATGGGTTGATCTCAGGTTTGTATCTGCACATTGTAAACCACAGTGACATAAGAAGGGATTATTTCATCACTGATGCCCTGCTTGTTTCTGTACATTGTAAACCACAGTGACACAAGAAGGGATTATTTCATCACTGATGCCCTGCTTGTTTCTGTACATTGTAAACCACAGTGACACAAGAAGGGATTATTTCATCACTGATGCCCTGCTTGCACCTGTACATTGTAAACCACAGTGACACAAGAAGGGATTATTTCATCACTGATGCCCTGCTTGCACGTGTACATTGTAAACCACAGTGACACAAGAAGGGATTATTTCATCACTGATGCTCTGCTTGCACGTGTACATTGTAAACCACAGTGACACAAGAAGGGATTATTTCATCACTGATGCTCTGCTTGCACGTGTACATTGTAAACCACAGTGACACAAGAAGGGATTATTTCATCACTGATGCTCTGCTTGCACGTGTACATTGTAAACCACAGTGACACAAGAAGGGATTATTTCATCACTGATGCCCTGCTTGCACGTGTACATTGTAAACCACAGTGACACAAGAAGGGATTATTTCATCACTGATGCTCTGCTTGCACGTGTACATTGTAAACCACAGTGACACAAGAAGGGATTATTTCATCACTGATGCCCTGCTTGCACGTGTACATTGTAAACCACAATGACAAAAGAAGGGATTATTTCATCACTGATGCCCTGCTTGTATCTATACATTGTAAACCACAGTGACACAAGAAGGGATTATTTTATCACTGATGCCATGCTTGCACCTGTACATTGTAAACCACCGTGACACAAGGGATTATTTCATCACTGATGCCCTGCTTGTATCTATACATTGTAAACCACAGTGACAAAAGAAGGGATTATTTCATCACTGAAGCCCTGCTTGCACCTGTACATTGTAAACCACAGTGACACAAGAAGGGATTATTTCATCACTGATGCCCTGCTTGCACCTATACATTGTAAACCACAGTGACACAAGAAGGGATTATTTCATCACTGAAGCCCTGCTAGCACCTGTACATTGTAAACCACACTGATGCAGGAAGGGATTATTTCACCACTGAAGCCCTGCTTGCACTTGTACATTGTAAACCACAGTGACACAAGAAGGGATTATTTCATCACTGAAGCCCTGCTTGCACCTGTACATTGTAAACCACACTGATGCAAGAAGAAGGGTGTTTCATCATTGATGCCCTGCTTGTGGTTGTACTGCCCAGGAAGTCCTGGTTTATGCTAATTTATCCTGTAATGGTAAATTAAAAAATTAATGACTTTGTCACTGATTTGTTACTCAACATTAGTATTAATGTCAAGTGTGCAAACTCAAATAGCTTTTTATATATTGAGGAGAAGTTTTGCAGTCATGTTTTTTCTTCAGCTGAGCTCTTTGGTAGCTTTAATCTTGTTTTCACATCACTAAAGACTTCACTCTGACGTTTTTGATGTTCTAGGTGGTGAACTTACAGTTTGATCAAGGTCAGACCGTCTCCTTCACCATGGTGGCCTTTACAGAGTCTGTCTGCCGACGAGAAGTCAAAGTCCATGGCACCATGGTGAGTGGCCAGGTTCCCTTATTTATGTTAAAGCTTACAGTGTGTTAAGTCAATCAGTGCTTCAGACTGGAAAGATCCCTATGAGTGTGTATGCACCCGGAGTTTCTCATCACAGCATTCAATTTATTTATTATTCAGTCAAAATTTGCTGACAAAAAGAGTGTGGTAAATTTGTGTTGGAAAAAAATAAGGGGATAAAAGCTATTTATAAAGGTTGGGGTATTCTGTTTTGACTTGATCAGTTTCCATTTGTGATCATCAAAGATAATTTTAAACCCGTCTCTAATAGTGATGTTGATATATACGCGTTCTTTGTCTCTGACACAGTAAAATCTGAAAAGATCCAGTAGCCTAAACTCATTACTGACGCATCCAGTAAACACACCTCTTTTTCCCTCTGCAAAGGCTACATTCCATGTTGAAATCATAAAACTGATTGAGGTATCCAGTTTTTGTCATTTTCCTCCAGAAATCCAATCTCTAACACAAAGATTGTTTTTATGAGACAAGCAGCCAATGTTAGGCATTTGTGTACAAAACTGATAGGTTTTTTTTCTGGTTGACCTACACATATTGTAATTGTTCCCTATAGGGGGAGCTGACATGTAAGTTTGGGGGACCAGTCTATCAATATGATTTCCGCACCAGAAAAATGAGTAAGTACAAAGGTCACTTTTAACCAGCCAAAATGGTCATTTCAGGAATATAGCTGCATAGGCATTGAAAATCAACTCTTGATATAGGCAAAAAGGTGTTTCTCACATGGTTTAAAGAGAGTATACATTCTTATGGGACAAACAGCTTTCCTGGTTAATTTTAATGTATCTTTGGGTGTTGTCTCAAATTCCTGCACATATAATTAAGAGCACATGATTTTATTTTGCTATGTGTCTCATGCATAGCCACTCGTCTTTTCTTCCTATTTATGTGACAACTATCTGCAGTTATCAATCCCCTTAACAGCCTTTTTATCCCCTTAATCCCCTTTAGAGCTCTGTATCCCCTTGGTACATCTAGCTTTGTGAAGCTCCTTGGTACATTAACTGTGTGAGGGTTTAAAAAAATGTGATCCTGCCAAGCCTTTATTCACCCATCCTCTCTGAATTTATTTGGGACCTTTGCACTCATTTGGCAACTTAGCATTTCACTGCACGTACACTTGGCAGCTCTACATTCACTGAACAGTTCTACAATCACGTTTTGTCTGGGTACAGTGCACTGGTCTTTTGCATGTAGGTATCACCCAAATGATCATGTGAACCTCTGTACCTCCATGTTAGGAGACTGGAACTTTTTCAGGAGAGACAAATGGCAATTAAAGCATGTACAGTTGTCTAGGAGACCTTTCAAGTAAAAAGGATGAGATATACTTGACTCTCATTCCCCTTGAGAGGTGTGTTAGCTCTTAGCATCATCTCAACTTTATATTCTAGCTGCTACACATACATGTATGTAATCGTTCAGTATGACTTGGTAGAAGCAGTTGACATTATTTTTTGAGAGTTCATGTTGGCTGAACTACATTGTGTGCTGGATTGCTGCTCCACTGCCAGGCTCTTGACCTAAGAAGCTGCATTTTCAAAACCAGGTCTTTTTGATTTGGTTTTCCAATCTATTTGTCCGGTACCTTGTGGAAAGGTGGTGGTTTACTCTGGTCCCTCGGGTTTCCTAGCTCACTCTGGTGTCCTCTGATCACTCAACTTTCCCTTCCTGACTTTGGATTCCCTTGATCACTCTGGTTCCTCTGATCATTCTGGTTTCCTCTGATCACTTCAGCTTCCAGTGCTCACTTTGGATTCCCCTGATCACTCTGATTTCCTCTGATCATTCTGGTTTCCTCTGATCACTTCAGCTTCCAGTGCTCACTTTGGATTCCCCTGATCACTCTGGTTCCTCTGATCATTCTGGTTCCTCTGATCACTTCAGCTTCCAGTGCTCACTTTGGATTCCCCTGATCACTCTGGTTCCTCTGATCATTCTGGTTCCTCTGATCACTTCAGCTTCCAGTGCTCACTTTGGATTCCCCTGATCACTCTGATTTCCTCTGATCATTCTGGTTTCCTCTGATCACTTCAGCTTCCAGTGCTCACTTTGGATTCCCCTGATCACTATGGTTTCATCTGATCACTCTGGTTTTCTCTAATCACCTGTTTCCCATTACTGATTTTGTTTCATCTAGTCACTGTGGTTTCCTCTGATCACTCCTGCTTTCCATTGCTCAGTTTGGTTTCATCTGGTCACTCTGGTTTCCTCTGATTACCCCAGTTTCCAATTGCTCGCGTTGTTTCATCTGATCACTCTAGTTTCCTTTGTTCACTGGTTTCTTCTGATCACTCTGGTTTTCTCTGATCACCTGTTTCCCATTGCTGACTGTTTCTTCTGATCACTCTGGTTTCCCTTGATCACACGTTTCCCATTACTGGCTTTGTTTCATCTGATCACTCTAGTTTCCTTTGTTCACTCTGGTTTTCTCTGATCACCTGTTTCCCATTGCTGACTGTTTCTTCTGGTCACTGTGGTTTCCTCTCATCACTCCTGCTTTCCCTTGCTCAGTTTGGTTTCATCTGGTCACTCTGTTTTCTTCTGATCACTCCAGTTTCCTTTGCTCAGTTTGGTTTCATCTGATCACTCTGGTTTCCCTTGATCTTACGTTTCCCATTGCTGACTT
Organism: Liolophura sinensis; assembly: GCF_032854445.1. Classification (NCBI taxonomy): domain Eukaryota; kingdom Metazoa; phylum Mollusca; class Polyplacophora; order Chitonida; family Chitonidae; genus Liolophura; species Liolophura sinensis. The sequence goes on along the minus strand of NC_088299.1, from coordinate 15,981,291 downwards.
TGTTTTGTCTGATCACTCTAGTTTTGTGTTATAACTCCTGCTTTCCCTTGCTCAGTTTAGTTTCATTTGATCACTATGGTGTCCTCTGGTCACTCAATGTTCCTCTGACAACTACAGTTTCCCTTGCTCACTTTGGTTTCATGTGATCACTCTGGTCACTTAAAGTTCCTTGCATCAGTCCAGTTTCCTGTTATCACTCTGATCACTCTGGTTTCTGGTTTAAAAGTTCTTGGATAAGGCAATAATCACATGAAATAAATAAATAAATAATTAGGACTGATGCTCATTCAATTGATATGTCATAAAACATTTTGGCCTAAGCTATGTCCTGAATTAAAATGTTAGGCCCTTGTAAGGTCAGCCACTTGTTTTGTTTCAGTAACACACAGCCCAGAGCTTAGCAATGCTCCAGCGGGTCTGTCAGGTCATGGTGGGGCAGACTATCGGACAATCAGGTCCTTCCTCAAGGCCCTTCAGGTAAAGGTCTCAGCGTATACACTTCACTCATGTTTTTCTTCCATACCTAGTACTCCCCCAGTCAACTGACCCCTGTACCTCAGCGGGTGGAGTGTCTGCTTGGGGGCGGTAGATAAAGGGTCAATCCTAGGTCGGGTCACACCTAAGAGTTGTAAGTTGTAACTTCCTCCCTTGGCATTCCCCCAAGCACTCATTGACTCACTCCCTCACTCTTCACACAAACACACACTTACAGGGCTCACCCACACAAAACCCCATCCTAGCAATACATTTCACCTCTCTTTTTAGTCCATTTCACCTGTCCTATCAACACACCCCACCCACTCTACCAGTATTCACCCCTCCCACCAGTATAGCCCACCTCTTCCAACAGTAGACCCAGCCTGGCACCAGTACACCCCACCTCTCCCTTCCTACCAGTACACCCCACCCCTTTTACCAGTACGCCTCACCTGTCCTACCTGTACATTTCCTCCATCCTACCAGTACATTTCATCCATCCTAGCAATACATTTTACCCCTCATACTAGTACATTTCACCTGTCTTATCAACACACCCCACCCATCCTACCAGTATTCACCCCTCTCACCAGGATACTCCACCCCTCGTACCAGTACATTTCACCCCTCCTACCAGTACACCCACTCCTCTCACCAGTACATTTCTCCCCTCCTACCAGTACACCCCAGCCCTCGAAACGGTACACCCCAGCCCTCGTAACAGTGCACCCACCCCTCCTAGCAGTACACCCCACCCCTCCTCCCAGTACACCCACCCCTCCTCCCAGTACATTTCACCCCTTGTATGAGTACACCCACCCCTCCTCCCAGTTCACCCCACCCCTCCTAACAGTACACCCCGCTCCTCCTCCCAGTACACCCCCCCCACTAACAGTACATTCACCTCTCGTACGAATAAATCCACCCCTCCTCCCAGTACACCCCACCCCTCCTAACAGTACACACCACCACTCCTGCCAGTACCCATAATATACAGTTATACATAATATACAATTCTTGAGGCCTGTGAAATGCACAACATGTAGACATAATACAAAGTATCCCAAGGCAACTTTGGATTTTTTTAACTCTGTCATAATAAAAAAACTAACAGTATTTGAGCTTTCACTTCTAGTCATTAAAGGGATAAATGGTATTTTGTTGATGTGTTCAGACAGGTGATTCGTCTTTGCTGTCAACTGGACCAGAAGAGAGCCTCAGAAGCCACCTCCTGGTCTTTGCTGCTGAGAAGGCCAGGAAGGAAAATAGAGTTATCTCCCTGTCACTGTAAAGTAATCTGTGCTGCAGAGAACGCCAGGAAGGAAAGTAGAGTTACCTCCGTGTCAATGTAGATAAGGACACGTGACAGGAACCTGCTCCATTAATGTTGAGGGACCATGGAAATGCTTTCTGTGTTTGCATGTGTTCATCCTTCTGTTGTCACACCTTTTTCTGTGAAGATATCTATGACCGTTTTCAACCAGTCAAGTTCATACACAATGGTTTGAGACCAGGGAGCTTGATTTTCCTCACTCTACATACTCCAGTATGTCTGCTGTGACTTGCCCTGGATGTCCTTGTGAACAGATTTTGAACCAATGTAGAGATCAATGTGGAGATCCTAAGACACTAAGCCAGTGCTAATATCATCAAGTGTCTTATGCTGCTACACTGCACATATTGTTTTCGCTTTGGAAAGGTATTCCATTTATATTCAGGATGTGTTTTATCATGTTATAATCTAGAAATTATACTTCCTAGCCTTACATGTATATCAAATACACAATTTACCTTAACTTTCATGGGTCTTGAACCATTCTTTACATGGATTAGTCCAGTTTTGATAACTGTATGCATTTTTATATGTGAATTATTCAGCTTTGAGTTGGTATTTCCCGGAAGATACCATCCTTTATTCCACACGTTTGAAAAGTGATTGATACATGTATACATCATGTACTTCCATGTTTCAAGCTGTAGGATTTACTCCGTCTTGACTGGTGTTTTGGGCTATATATGTGACAGGTGTTTTGGGCTGTATGTGTGGAAGGTGTTTTGGGCTGTGTATGTGACAGGTGTTTTGGGCTGTACATGCAACATGTGTTTTGGGCTGTACATGTGACGGGTGTTTTGGGCTGTATGTGCAACAGGTGTTTTGGGTTGTACATGCAACAGGTGTTTTGGGCTGTATTTGTGACAGGTGTTTTCTGCTGTATATGTGACAGGTGTTTTGTGCTGTATGTGTGACAGGCATTTTGGGCTGTATATGTGACAGGTGTTTTGGGCTATATATGTGACAGGTGTTTTGAGCTGTACATGCAACAGGTGTTTTGGGCTGTATATGCAACAGGTGTTTTGGGCTGTATGTGCGACAGGTGTTTTGGGCTGTATATGCGACAGGTGTTTTGGGCTGTATATGCATATGCCACTGGCTTTTTATGTTCCTTTCACTACTGCCGTTTAAAGATGTAAGCAAGATTTATATTTGCTCCAGTTTTGAGAGTTGTTTTACACAATCTGCAACATTTGCCAAATCCATGCATTCATGTGAATGTTCGTTGGAAGCTGTTACAGGACAGTTACATTGTTGCAGAAATGAGAAAGTTTATTATGTGCAGTATGGTGCATTTTCAGCGCTACTTGCTTTATTAAAGATATATTTCTTGAGTTTCTACACTATTGTTATACTGTTAAGGCTTCATGTGGTTGTACTGAGGTTCCACAATATTGTTAACACTTAATGTGGCTGTCCTGAGTTTCCGTACTACCTTTTTACTGTTAAGGCTTTATGTGGTTGTACTGGGGTTCCACACTACTGTTAAGGCTGCATGTGGCTGTACTGAGATTTCACATTACTGTCAAGGCTTCATATTGCTGTTAAGGCTTCATTTGATTGTACTGGGGTTCCACACTCCTGTTAAGGCTTCATATGGTTGCACTGGGGTTCCACACTACTGGTTTACTGTTAAGGCCTTATGTGGTTGTACTGAGTTTGTACATTAGACAGCTGTTTCACTGTTAAGGCCTCATGGGGTTGTACTTAAGTTCCTGATAACTGTTTTACTGTTACGGCCTCATGCAGTTGTACTCAGTTTACACACTACTGTTATACTGTGATAAACCCTTCAGGTGGGGCCTTGGTATGTGGGAAGGTCTGTCAACAACCTGCAGATGGTTGTGGGTTTCCGGTGGGCTCTGCCCGGTTTTCTCCTACCATAATCCTGGCAGCCGTGGTATAAGTGAAATATGGCAATCTTGAGTACGGCATAAAACACCAATCAAATAAATAAATAGATAAATCATTCAGGTACTTTTGCTGAGGTCCTAGACTACTGTTTCACTGTTAAGGCTTTTCAAGTGGCTGAACGCAGTTAGTAGGTTACCCTAATTTGTAGTAGGCTGCTGTCAACTTGTTGTTATTACGGGCCTTTTATCACCTGAAGAATTGCGTAATTGTGTAGACTGGCATCATTCCCAACATTACAGCCAGGCAACTATCGAGTCATATGACAGATTTGAGACATGTTGTGGTGAAATCTTTTAGTATTTAATATTTGCTTTTAAAATCTGAATGAATGAACTTGATGTTAGACAACTTGTTATGGTTGTCAATCCGGGTACCAGGGTGTGATGATGTAATGTTGGCCGTGTCCATGTGTAACAGTGAAGATCTGTTGCTCTGGTGTAATTCAAATAGCTACCATGTTGTACAGCACACAGATTTTCAGGAGATTGTACATAATTTATATACATGTATATTTGTATAATATATGGACAATGTATGAAATGTCTTTATTTTATTTTATTTACACCTCATGAATTTCTTGATTTTGTATTGGTCACTTCAAGATTTGTGATTGGCCCTTTTCACTAAATGACTCTCCCTTTGTCATACTCCTCACAGCACATGTGCCGATCTCTACACTCGCTTACATCACTGCCACCGTTAGACAAGCTTGATCTTTGGAGCCAGTAGGCTTGATTAGGCTCAGTCTGAGCCTAATCAAAATTATTATAAAACAAATGTTGAGGCAGAGTGCTTGTGTCGTGACTCTAGTCTGTGAGCTCCATGTTGTTCAAGATTTCACAAAGTCGTATTGGTGGCGGCCAATGTTAGAGAACGGCACGAGCTGTTAAGAGTATGACCCTTTGTATGCGACACATTGCTCACATCACTGCCACGATGGGTATGTTTATACGACTTGAGCAGCATGCGAGGTTCGTAGTAAATATTTTGATCATGTGATGTCTCTTGTCTAAACTAGACAAACATAACTAATAAAAAAATCCAGCTATGACTAAAAGCCCCCAGCTATCACCAAATCCCCCGGCTACCACTAAATCCCTCGGCTATCACCAAAGCCCCCAGCTATCACCAAAGCCCCCAACTATCACCAAAGCCACCAGCTATCACCAAATCCCCCGGCTAAACTCAAACCCCCACAACTATAACCAAAATCCCCAGCTATAGCTACAACGCCCCAGCTAAAAGCACACACTACCCCACACCCCACCCCTGCCCACAACTATAACCGAAATCCCCAACTATTGCCAAAATGCCCAGCTATAACCACCACTACCCTCACCTATAACTAAAGCCCCCAGCTGTAAGCAAAACTGCCCAACTACATGTATAACTAAAACCCCCAACTAAAACCAAATGTCCCAGGTTATAATGAGCAAAATCCCCCAGCTATAACTACAACCTCCAGCTACAACCATGGTACCCAACACCCCTAGCTTTAACCCAAACCTCCAGCTACAGCCGAAAGGCCTCAGCTACAAAACTCAGACATGAAGTATGTCATAGGTCCCTCAGGCTACATGCAACATGCCCTACGGCCAAATGGGGGTTGCATAGGACTTCATTTATAAAGTTTTCTGGAGTTCGGCTCCTGTGATTTTGGAAATAAGACAAAAGCAAAGTAAAGTATTCATTTTAACAGGCATACCTGATATATAGGTGCACCATTTACGCATGGTATCGCCCAGTTGTTAATGCAAACCCAGGAGAGAAAAAAAAAAAAAGGATGTGACAAAGTAAGTTTTTACAAACAGGTTTTACTTTCTTTTGTTGACTTAAAATACAATCACCAAAAACTTACATAGAAGTATAAACATTAAATATTAACAGCAGCTGTTCTCTTCCTGAACAATAACCTTTTACAAGGAAAAAGTGGTTACATTGTATTATGAGAGGAGAAATGGTCATATACTTCTTGTACAAGTAACAAATTTTTGCACGTAATTATTGAAAACGTTGGTATTAAAAACAATATTACCTTCAGTTGTGGCTAGCCGTAAAAATTGTAATCAACAGAGCATAAAAGCATTCCAGTGAAACTGGTGTAATATTGTGATACACATACTTTCAACTCCCACAGCTGGGAAAAATACCACAATCCACATGTGTATATGTATGTTCCATCCAACAGTCCACACAACAGTCTATAAAAATACCACAATCCACATGTGTATATGTATGTTCCATCCAACAGTCCACACAACAGTCTATAAAAATACCACAATCCACATGTGTATATGTATGTTCCATCCAACAGTCCACACAACAGTCTATAAAAATACCACAATCCACATGTGTATATGTATGTTCCATCCAACAGTCCACACAACAGTCTATAAAAATACCACAATCCACATGTGTATATGTATGTTCCATGTAACAGTCCATAAGATACAAAATAATAATAATATGTGAAGTATAACAAATATAAATCATTATGTTAAAATGAAACAAGAAACAAGCCACACTTGTCAAGTTCACTTCAATTATTATACCTCTCTGATACTGTCAGCAGTTTTGTTTATTAGCTCTAACATCCGCTGATGTGCCACTTAGTGGTAAAGGGGAGTAATTCTCAGTAATCTTGGTTTGCTGTTTGTGATATATGTAGATCAGGTTATGTAGCTGTTTGTGTGAACTTTCTGGTTTTGTCCTCAGCCAGCCGTCGCTGTCTCCTCTCCTCTGCCGCCTGCTCACGTTCCAATGCTTCTTGACGACCACTCTCCTCTTCATCCAAACCAGCCTGCAGCTCTTTACGCCACTGCAACATTTATTTGATTGTTGTTTAACAATGTACCAACAAATTTTTCACTTATGAGATGACAGTGAGTTTTATAAGTGGAGGAAACTGCAATGCCTAGGGTAAACTGCCCATCTTCGCCACACATGAAAGTCTGGCCATACTGTACTTGATCCTCCACAATACACCAAAGTCTGGCCATCATGTAACTGATCCTCCACAATACACCAAAGACTGGCCATACTGTACTTGATCCTCCACAATACACCGAAGACTGGCCATACTGTACCTGATCCTCCACAATAGGGGCCTACACCAAAGACTGGCCATACTGTACTTGATCCTCCACAATACACCAAAGTCTTGCTATACTGTACCTGATCCTCCACAATGCACTAAAGCCTTGCTATACTGTACCTGATCCTCCACAATACACCAAAATCTGGCCATCATGTAACTGATCCTCCACAATACACCAAAGCCTTGTTATACTGTACCTGATCCTCCACAATGCACTAAAGTCTTGCTATACTGTACCTGATCCTCCAAAATACACCAAAATCTGGCCATCATGTAACTGATCCTCCACAACACACCAAAGACTGGCCATGCTGTACATTATCCTCCACAATACACCAAAGCCTTGCTATACTGTACCTGATCCTCCACAATACACTAAAGTCTGACCATACTGTACCTGATCCTCCACAATACACCAAAGACTGGCCATACTGTACCTGATCCTCCACAATACATCAAACTCTGACCATACTGTACCTGATCCTCCACAATATGCTAAAGTCTGGCCATACTGTACCTGATCCTCCACAATACACCAAAGTCTGACCACACTGTACACGATCTTCCACAATACACTAAAGTCTGACCATACTGTACCTGATCCTCTACAATACACTAAAGTCTGACCATACTGTACCTGGTCCTCCACAATACGCCGCAAGTCAAAGCTCATACGAACGTTAAAGCTGGGCTGTGGTTGATGTAGCGCTGTGGCCAGGGTAACCTCATCCCTATAAGAGCAGAGCATCAGCATATGTACATATGGATCAAACATCTACCTGCATGACACTGTTACATCAGTTCACGTTTCAGCTTACTTCGTGAACCATATGAATATACAGGTAATTACATATTCAAATCAAAGTTATCAATACAATTACATGTCCAAATCAAAGCTGTCAATACAATTACACGTCCAAATCAAAGCTGTCCAAATCAAAGCTGTCAATACAATTACATGTCCAAATCAAAGCTGTCCAAATCAAAGCAATGTACATATCAAAGCTGTCCAAATCAAATCAATGTCCATATCAAAGCTGTCAATATAATTACATGTCCAAATGAAAGTTATCAATGGTATCACATATCCAAATTAAAATTATCAATGCTGTTACACGCCCAAAGCAAAGTTATCAATGCAATTACAAGTCTCAAACTAATTTTTTAATACCGTTGCTATTACATGTCCAAATCAAAGTTATCAATACAATTGCATGTCTTTACCAAAGCTATCAATACTATTATATGTCCAAATTAAAGTTTCTATATCAACAATATTATATAATTATAATAATAATTATATAATGCTTTTCATTATAATTTCATGTCAAAACTAAAATTTAAAATCTCAATACAACAACATGCTGAAACTGAGTTTTATCAACACTATTACCATACACAAGAAAGTCTTTTAACTACATAAATGATATTCAGATTATTAAGTGCTTTGTAGGAGTACAAACTAAAAGTGTAACGGGTAGTTAGGCTGTGGCTCTGTGCACTAGTGCCTTACCTGAGGGATGTTCTCAGTGGCTGTCGAGAGTGGGTGTCTGTCTTGACACTGGTTGGGTATCGCGACCTGCGAGTTCGGCTCTTCTTAGAAGTAGGGATGCTGACAGGGCAGGGAAGGGGAGGTAAATATATGCTGGCCAGTCTGGCTGCAATCCTCCCTCCGATCACATTAGCAGGTGTTGCCATGTGACTTCCAGCCAGACTCTCTAAAGTACTGTGTACCTGAAATTAACATGTACATGTGGATACTTCATGTACAGCATGTACAGAAAACTCTGGAGCAGTCAAACATATTTATATCTATCTGTTAATTTAGTTCCGATTTGCTTCCATTTCACACTACTTTTCTCTTGATTAATTTCATATTCATTCATTAATTGTTGGTGTTCAAAATTAAATTATTATAGTATAAATCTCTATAAATCCTATGATGACATGTACTGTGTCTTCTAGGGTCTAACATCTGTCTTCTGACCATAAACCACACATACTGGAATGCACATACACATGTATCATGGACTATGAAGCTGGAGCAGGTGAGAAATGATCATTAAAGAACTTTACCTCAAACAATCAAACCTGGCAAATGAAATCTGTTGTTAACAATAACAAATCTCACTTTCTCAACATTCAAGCTGAAGCTATAGGCAAGCAGTCAAAAGAAGCGGCTTACTGGTGCTGACTTCAACACAGGTATCACCTTCCAGGGGTGTTTTCCTACAATTTATATGTACTGTTTTGGGCATTATGCTCACTGTATGTCTCTGTGTACTGGTAGCAGAGGTGTTAAAGAGGGGACAGGAAATCTGCTTCTGTGTGCTGATTGAGCATTATATTCACTAAAGACCTATTTCTTTGACCTTTGTCATGTCTGTCTGCTTGACGTAGGCAAGAACTCACCTCTTTATGACTTATGTCATTCATGTCCTTGTGTACTGGTGGCTGAAGAGTATGTAGGTAGCAGAGGCTATTTATCTGCTTCAGTGTGCTGATTAGTGAGTGATCTGACTAAGGCCTTACCTCTCCCACTTTGAGAGCCTCCAGGACTCTGTCGTCTTTCTCCTTGGAATGGGCGTGAATAAGTGTGGCCCAGGCCACATTCCGTAGACCTTCCTTAGCCTTGTCATTGGTCAGACAGCGGCAGATCTTTACCAAGGAGTGGATGGCACCATAACGAATCCTCCAACTCCAGTCATTCTCACCTACACAAACCAGACATTAAAATGTAATGACACACTGACACTAACTGATCCTCATAGACAGTGGCAGATCTTCACCAGGGAGTGGATGGCACCACAGCAAATCCTCCAACTCCAGTCACTATCACCTACACAAACCAGACATTAAAATGTAATGACACACTGACACTAACTGATCCTCATAGACAGTGGCAGATCTTCACCAGAGAGTGGATGGCACCACAGCGAATCCTCCAACTCCAGACATTACACAAACCAGACATTAAAATGTAATGACACACTGACACTAACTGACCATCACAGACAGTGGCAGATCTTCACCAGGGAGTGACCGGCCCGGATAGCACAGTTGGTAGAGCGTCCGCTTCGGGACCGGTAGATCCAGGATCAATCCTTGGTCGAGTCACACCTAAGACTTTAAAAGAGGAAGTTGTAACTTCCTCGCTTGGCGTTCAGCATGAAGGGGATAGTGCAACGACTGGTTGACCCGTATCAGTATAATGGCTCGGGCGGGACGGCTTACTTGCCTTCGGTAAGTCGTCTCAGTGATGCAGCACTAAATAAAAGAGCGGTGGAAATCCGTCCTGCAACAAGGAGGCACATTACACGTGCATGCACCCTAATGATTCCTTCGTCGTCATATGACTGAAAAATTGTTGAGTACGACGTTAAACCCCAAGCACTCACTCACTCACTCACCAGGGAGTGGATGGCACCACAGCAAATCCTCCAACTCCAGTCACTCTCACCTACAGAAACCAGACATTAAAATGTAATGGCACACTGACACTAATTGATCCTCATAGACAGTGGCAGATCTTCACCAGGGAGTGGATGGCACCACAGCAAATCCTCCAACTCCAGTCACTATCATCTACACAAACCAGACATTAAAATGTAATGGCACACTGACACAAACTGATCCTCAAAGACAGTGGCAGATCTTCACCAGGGAGTGGATGGCACCATAGCGAATCCTCCAACTCCAGTCACTCTCACCTACACAAACCAGACATTAAAATGCAATGACACACTAACACTACCTGACCATCACAGGCAGTGGCAGATCTTCACCAGGGAGTGGATGGTACCACAGCGAATCCTCCAACTCGCGTCACTATCATCTACACAAACCAGACATTAAAATGTAATGACACACTGACACAAACTGATCCTCATAGACAGTGGCAGATCATCACCAGGGAGTGGATGGCACCACAGCAAATCCTCCAACTCCAGTCACTCTCACCTACAGAAACAAGACATTAAAATGTAATGGCACACTGACACTAATTGATCCTCATAGACTGTGGCAGATCTTCACCAGGGAGTGGATGGCACCACAGCAAATCCTTCAACTCCAGTCACTCTCACCTAAACAAACCAGACATTAAAATGTAATGGCACACTGACACTAACTGATCCTCATAGACAGTGGCAGATCTTCACCAGGGAGTGGATGGCATCACAGCAAATCCTCCAACTCCAGTCACTCTCACCTACACAAACCAGACATTAAAATGTAATGACACACTGACACTAACTGATCCTCATAGACAGTGGCAGATCTTCACCAGGGAGTGAATGGCACCACAGCAAATCCTCCAACTCCAGTCACTTTCATCTACAGAAACCAGACATTAAAATGTAATGACACACTGACACTAACTGATCCTCATAGACAGTGGCAGATCTTCACTAGGGAGTGGATGGCACCACAGCAAATCCTCCAACTCCAGTCACTCTCACCTACACAAACCAGACATTAAAATGTAATGACACACTGACACTAACTGATCCTCATAGACAGTGGCAGATCTTCACCAGGGAGTGGATGGCACCACAGCAAATCCTCCAACTCCAGTCACTATCATCTACACAAACCAGACATTAAAATGTAACGACACATTGACACTAACTGATCATCACAGACAGTGGCAGATCTTCACCAGGGAGTGGATGGCACCACAGCAAATCCTCCAACTCCAGTCACTATCATCTACACAAACCAGACATTAAAATGTAATGACACACTGATAATAACTGATCCTCACAGACAGTGGCAGATCTTAACCAGGGAGTGGATGGCATCACAGCAAATCCTCCAACTCCAGTCACTCTCACCTACACAAACCAGACATTAAAATGCAATGACACACTAACACTACCTGACCATCACAGGCAGTGGCAGATCTTCACCAGGGAGTGGATGGTACCACAGCGAATCCTCCAACTCGCGTCACTATCATCTACACAAACCAGACATTAAAATGTAATGACACACTGACACAAACTGATCCTCATAGACAGTGGCAGATCATCACCAGGGAGTGGATGGCACCACAGCGAATCCTCCAACTCCAGTCATTTTCATCTACAGAAACAAGACATTAAAATGTAATGGCACACTGACACTAATTGATCCTCATAGACTGTGGCAGATCTTCACCAGGGAGTGGATGGCACCACGGCAAATCCTTCAACTCCAGTCACTCTCACCTAAACAAACCAGACATTAAAATGTAATGGCACACTGACACTAACTGATCCTCATAGACAGTGGCAGATCTTCACCAGGGAGTGGATGGCATCACAGCAAATCCTCCAACTCCAGTCACTTTCATCTACAGAAACAAGACATTAAAATGTAATGACACACTGACACTAACTGATCCTCATAGACAGTGGCAGATCTTCACCAGGGAGTGGATGGCACCACAGCAAATCCTCCAACTCCAGTCACTATCATCTACACAAACCAGACATTAAAATGTAATGACACACTGACACTAACTGATCCTCATAGACAGTGGCAGATCTTCACCAGGGAGTGGATGGCACCACAGCAAATCCTCCAACTCCAGTCACTATCATCTACACAAACCAGACATTAAAATGTAACGACACATTTACACTAACTGATTCTCATAGACAGTGGCAGATTTTCACCAGGGAGTGGATGGCACCACAGCGAATCCTCCAACTCCAGTCACTATCATCTACACAAACCAGACATTAAAATGTAATGACACACTGACACTAACTGATCCTCATAGACAGTGGCAGATCTTCACCAGGGAGTGGATGGCATCACAGCAAATCCTCCAACTCCAGTCACTCTCACCTACAGAAACAAGACATTAAAATGTAATGACACACTGACACTAACTGATCCTCATAGACAGTGGCAGATCTTCACCAGGGAGTGGATGGCACCACAGCAAATCCTCCAACTCCAGTCACTTTCATCTACAGAAACCAGACATTAAAATGTAATGACACACTGACACTAACTGACCATCACAGACAGTGGCAGATCTTCACCAGAGAGTGGATGGCACCACAGCGAATCCTCCAACTCCAGTCATTCTCACCTACACATACCAGACATTAAAATGTAATGACACACTGACACTAACTGATCCTCATAGACAGTGGCAGATCTTCACCAGAGAGTGGATGGCACCACAGCAAATCCTCCAACTCCAGTCACTTTCATCTACACAAACAAGACATTAAAATGTAATGACACACTGACACTAACTGACCATCACAGACAGTGGCAGATCTTCACCAGGGAGTGGATGGCACCACAGCGAATCCTCCAACTCCAGTCACTTTCATCTACACAAACCAGACATTAAAATGTAATGACACACTGACACTAACTGATCCTCATAGACAGTGGCTGATCTTCACCAGAGAGTGGATGGCACCACAGCGAATCCTCCAACTCCAGACATTACACAAACCAGACATTAAAATGTAATGACACACTGACACTAACTGATCCTCATAGACAGTGGCAGATCTTCACCAGGGAGTGGATGGCACCACAGCAAATCCTCCAACTCCAGTAACTATCATCTACACAAACCAGACATTAAAATGTAATGACACACTGACACAAACTGACCATCACAGGCAGTGGCAGATTTTCACCAGGGAGTGGATGGCACCACAGCGAATCCTCCAAGTCCAGTCACTCTCACCTACACAAACCAGACATTAAAATGTAATGACACACTGACACTAACTGACCATCACAGACAGTGGCAGATCATCACCAGGGAGTGGATGGCACCACAGCAAATCCTCCAACTCCAGTCACTTTCATCTACACAAACAAGACATTAAAATGTAATGACACACTGACACTAACTAACCATCACAGACAGTGGCAGATCTTCACCAGGGAGTGGATGGCACCACAGCGAATCCTCCAACTCCAGTCACTTTCATCTACAGAAACAAGACATTAAAATGTAATGACACACTGACACTAACTAACCATCACAGACAGTGGCAGATCTTCACCAGAGAGTGGATGGCACCACAGCGAATCCTCCAACTCCAGTCTATAAACCAAATACCACACAGTATAACTGTAAAGTCCTGACATTCAATGGAAAGAATGGGGCAGTTTCGAGTTCGAACTGTTTTATCAGTGAAGGTAAAAACAGCCCAACTGTATCATGTGACCTGTCAAAAATGTTAAGCAACTATTTTTGATCACATTTACTATAACATGGGCGTCTTTAAAAAGTTTCATAAAAAGTAATTTAGAGTAGACAAAAAACAAAGAAAAGCAAGAACCTGAACAATTGTGAACTTGAGAAGATTCTAAAGGAAAGAGGTATGATATGTGCCTTTGGAACACGATGGGACAGGTGATCAGTAAATTAATGTCAACAAAGCTTACCTAACTTTTTTCACAAGTCACATGACATAGCAGAACTACTCTTACCTTTGACGACAAAAGAGTCCCAACCCAAAACTCCCCTACTAAGTCTTATACTGTATTAGGAGTGAGCCAGTGCTTGGGGTTTAACATCGTAACAATTTTTCACTCATATGATGACGCAGGAGTCCTTAGAGTGCACGTAAATGTACCTCCTTGTTGCAGGACAGATTACCACTGCTCTTTTATCTAGTGCTGCTTCACTGAGATGACTTACTGAAGACAAGTAATCTGGTCACCCAAGCCAAACCAGTTGTTGCATTATCCCCTTAATGTTGACCGCTAGGTGTGGATGTTACAACTTTTAAAGTCTAAGGTGTGACCCGACCCATAAATGACTCTGGATCTACTGCCCCCGAATCAGTACTGTATTAGAACAATCACTGACATGACTGAAGGGGCTGATGTATAATGATGCCTTGAAATCCTAATTACCAGTCATCAGTTGGGGCTAATTTAACCACAGGCTGCACTAGATGACACCGCCCAATAAAGAGAAAATCAGAGAAAATCTGCACAGACTGCACTAGATGACACAGCCTAATAAAGAGAAAATCTAAGAAACTAACAGTCTAAAATCTGTTAAATCTGGTACAAATAAAAACAGTATAGCAATATTCTTCAAATTTTAATCAGATATTAATAAATATACGTACTGCCATCCTTCGAATCAGTTGCGGAGTGGAAAAATGCCAAGTCTAACAACCCTGCACTGGACAGGGGCATCTGCGTGATCCGTCGTCTCAACACTTCACGGAAATCCTCGTTGTCCCCGACCAAAGCTCTTTTCTGTATGTGGGAGGAACTGCCGTGGAGGCAAATGTCTGCCATGACCTCTGTGTACATGATGCCCGTCTCCCAATGCCAGCCATGGAGACCAGGGCTGACCACACTCTGTAACCCAGAATTCAACAAAACAATGATCTCTGTGCACATGATACCAGTCTCCAAATGTCAGTCATGGAGATCATGGCTGACCACATTCTGTAACCCACAATTCATCAAAATAAAGAAAGACCTCTGTATAGATGATACCTGTCTCCCAAAGCCAGCCATGGAGACCAGTGCTGCTCACACTCTGTAACCTAAACTTCAACCAAATAATAATCTTTGTGTAAATGATACCTGTCTCCCAAAGCCTGCCATGGAGACCAGTGCTGCTCACACTCTGTAACCTAAACTTCAACCAAATAATAATCTTTGTGTAAATGATACCTGTCTCCCAAAGCCAGCCATGGAGACCAGGGATGCTCACACTCTGTAACCAAAAATTCATCAAAACAATGATCTCTGTGTACATGATGCCCGTCTGAGTCTCACAATGCCAGCCATGGAGACCAGGGCTGCCCACACTCTGTAACCCACAATTCATCAAAACAAAAACCTCTGCTTTCACTGTATATGTTGCTTGTCTGAGTCTCCTCATGCCAGCCATGGAGACCAGGGCTGCCCACACTCTGTAACCCACAATTCATCAAAACAAAAACCTCTGCTTTCACTGTACATGTTGCTTGTCTGAGTCTCCCAATGCCAGCCATGGAGACCAGAGCTGCCCACACTCTGTAAACCAAAATTCATCGAAATAAACAGACCTCTGCATAAATGATGCCCATCTCCCAATGCAAGCCATGTGGACCAGGGCTGCTCACACTCTGTCACCCAGATTTCAACAAAACAATGATCTCTGTGTACATAATACCAGTCTCCCAATGCCAGCCATGGGGTTCTGGGCTAACCGCACAACAGATACACTATTTAATTTAAACCTAAGGGTGATGCCAACTCCTTACAAGTTTATATGTTTTTGAATTTATGATAATACAGGAAGCCTTGACTCATTTAGACTAAGTGATGTTCAACTTGCCTGAGCCTACTTACCCCGCGGTCAGTGAGTATGAGGCAGACTTGTATCTAGCTCTCTTTGGCAGAGATATGGTGTAGGACAGGACTAGAAGAGATGAGGTTCATCAGCCACATATTCAAGTACCTGCTCTACTGATGAATCTAACCATCTTCATCCATGTGGAAGTGAACATTTCCAAAGAATGTTGTTAACGAAGTATGAAATACATAATGGTTCCCCATTTGATTCAAAAGGATAAACTTTGCAAGCAGTATTGAACTTCTTCCAAAATTGTGTTCCCAACACTGTATCACCATGTTCTAACACTGTAGCACCATGTTCCAACACTGTTCCATCATGTTCCAATACTGTGAAAACCCTTTGAGCATAGCATTAAACAAGGATCAAATAAATAGCTCTTCTATGTACTGACCGCTTGGTTGGTGAAGGTAGGCGCTGAGCTAGCCCTCGAGCCTCGTCCTGACAGATCCGCAGAGTCCTGTCTGTGACCAGTTCTTTTATTAGTGTCCAGGGCATCTAGCACCGAGGAGTCCTCCTGTGATTGGTGAGCCAAATCCACACAGGACTGGGCTTCCTCCTTACTGGCAGACAGACCAGCACTAACGGCTGGATCTGAGGTGTTCAATTCCTCCACCACAGCCAACTGGATGTTCTCATCAAAGGAGACTTCTCTGCCAGTGTTGTGTTTACTCACACCTGGGTCACGCAGGACGGGTTTGGGTCTCTCATTTCCTCTGGAATCCTTCCCTTCTTGACTAGAACCATTCCCATCCAGTACAGAGCCCTCCTCATCTTGGCTGGAACCTTCCCCATCTAGCTTAGAACCCTCCTCGGGTTGGTTGAAACCTTTCCCATCCAATTTGGAATCCTCCTCCTTATGACTGGAACCCTTCCCATCTGGTTTAGAACCCTTTCCATCCAGGTCAGAATCATTACTTTTGGCCTCAGCAAAACCTCTGGTGACTTGTGCCCCATCTTCCTGCCTAGAATGTTCAATGTCTGGTGAGCCATCCTCTTGACACCTCTGCTCTTGACCACCGTCACCAGTACAATCTTGCACCTTGCCTGGTCTGTCCTGCATGGGTGACTCTGCTGTCACATGTTGTTGTTCCTGGAAACTGTCAGGGGAGGAGTCGATTTCTGAAGGCTTCACCCTCGACTCTGTCTCCCCTTCCTCACTACGCTCAAATATATCACTGAGGGAGGGTCGAGAGCTGGTATCACTCACTGGTGAATCCTCTTCGCCACAGTCACCATTCTCCATGCTGAATGTATCTGAGGACATCAATGATACTGATATGGTGTACTTTATTCATAGACTTATTAACGACTATCTAATGACATTAACAAGGCCAGTACATGTGCAAGGAGAAAACCAATAAAAATGATCCTGTAGACATTTAAAGAAAATCATCAAGCATTTTTTTGCTAATAAAATCTTCAGTGTGATGAACTTAACAGCTCTCTGCCATTCCAGAATATTCTTCATAACCCTTTTCACAGATGATACATTTACAAGCCCTTTGGAAAATCTGACAACCCAGTAACTTATATATACATGCAAGTGGCATGCAGGTGTATGTATGTCAGTGACCTTTCAGAAGTAGTGTATGTGTATCAGTCACATTTCAAAGGCAACATACATGTATTTGTATGTAGGTGAGTGACCCTTCAGAAGTAGCACATATGTATGTCAGTGGCTCTTCAGAAGTAGCACATACATATGTCAGTGACCCTTCAGAAATAGCACATACATATGTCAGTGACCCTTCAGAAATAGCACATACATATGTCAGTGACCCTTCAGAAGTAGCACATATGTATGTCAGTCACCTTTCGGAAGTAGCACATACACGTGTATAAATGTAGGGTAGTACTGTTAATTGATGTCAATTTTTACCAAGGGGTATAAACCCATGTTTAGGAATTTTGTCAGGAAATAACCTAATGGTGATGCGGCATATTTTTTTACGCTATGAGAAGCAGGACCTTGACCCATTGTTACATCACAATCAATTGTAGTGCCAATGTCTCTAATGCCACAATGCATCAGTTTCTATTGTACCTTTGTACTGTCTTTAATGTGACGTCATCGTCATGAGCTGGGAAAGGAAAAGTTGACGTTCATAAAATGACATCAAGGTCCTGCTCCCAAACGTTTTATCTCATATGATCTATTATTTCATACGATGGAACAACCCAGTTTCTCAATCATGTGGGACTAGAGCCTGGCCTACCTGACTCCTCAGTGTGCCTGCTGCTTGGTGGGGAGTCCTGGAAGTCTTGGGGAATCTCCCCTTTGGCCAGGTTTTGCATCACCTTTAGAGCAGCCAAGTTTGATTTAGCTGCTTCAGCCAGGATCAACATGGAACAGGTTGTGTCAATCCTTTGGGATTAAAAAATAGGAAAGAAAAAATATTAAAGAATGTAATCAGTAGTGTAAAATAACTCAAAAACATCCGTGTACATGTCCACTGCAGTTTGTGATGGCACTGGAATCAGCTCTGACATTTTCTGTATCATGCCTTTACAAGTTTTCAGGTCCTACATGTAACATAACAGGGAGAGTTGGGCAGCCAAAACTTCATTTCACACCCAAACACTGTCTCCAGAGGGGTATTTACATGAATTTATTACATTGTTGTTAAATGCCATAATGAAAAATTCCTGGCATATATGGTGACCGTCAGCTATGAATTGAGAACAACACTGTTCCTGGCATAAACCATCAACCAATGGCAAGTTTGTGATAAACTTTCCTATAGGCGTGACACACACATGCCATTTTAGCAGAATACAAATGGTCTTGAAAGACTGTGCAAGTGGCCCCACAAGCACTGCTGATCGCATACTGTCTTCAAGACCCCATGATGTGGAAATCTGGTGCAAGTCCAGATTGAATCGACAGGACATGTTTGCAGCGAATCGACAGGACATGTTTTGCAGCGAATCCTCAGGACATGTTTGTGGATCACTCATCAACACATGCACATGTAATACCACCGAGCCACATCTCACTCCCTGTGTTACTACATTTGTACCATCCAGCCTCATCTTTCTTGCTGAATGTATTAAGTTACACGTAATCATGACAAACGTTTCCATCTGTACACAGCAGATCATTTTTACCTTACAGTCCACAGAGATGATAGTAAAACAGAAATGAACAAGACAATATGTGTACATTTCAGGGGGTGTGTCCAGTGTTTCTCACTCACCAGGTTTCATTGGCTAATCCGCTTGCACAACAAGCCAATGCTCGGAGAGCATGACTGAGCCCTCTGCCCAGATGATTGGTGCACCTCCAGACATCCAGGGAGTGCCACAGGGTGGGGCTTAGGTCGTGGATACTGCTACTCAGAGCTCCGCTGTTGCCCCAGCATGCAGAGTGAGCATCACAAGCTTTACTTGACACAGTGGAGAACAGCTAGAACAGGTCCGTACACACAAAACACAATCTCTATTACTTGAGCATAATCCACATCCCTAACAAATTCAACCACACACATATATGTAGTGCATGTTTTGGTATGCTGAAGGAATGTTATCTGATCAGCACAGGTTATTCTATGAATTTATCTCAACTTCACCTCATTAGGCCTAAACAACACATCCTAGTATTCAAAATCTTATCACTTTTTTTCTTTTGATAATTGTTCTCCCATTGTTTTCTTCTTTTTTTTGACCTTTGTTTAACTGCCTTGTTCAAGAAGTTTTCACTTATAGGAGGAAACTTGAGTGCCAGAATAAACTACCAACATTTGGCAAGTTGCACTGGCAAACTCTCCCATGTGAGAGTAAACTTCGTTAAGGTTACATGAGAGCATAAACACTACTTCACACTGTACCTCAGTCCTGTAAACATGTTGACAGAGACAACAAGCATGAAAAAAAAAAACCTCATAACTCCATACAGGATCCTCCATGGCTGAGGTGGTCAGCACACCAGTGCAGTGCAATGACCCAGGAGCCTCTCACCAATGCAGTCAATGTGAGTTCAAGTCCAGCTCATGCTGGCTTCCTCTTCGGCAGTACGTGGAAAAGTCTCAGCAACCTGTGGATGGTCGTGGGTTCCCCCTGGTTCTGCCCAGTTTCCTCAAACCATAATGCTGATTGCGTTGTATACATAAAAAATTCTTTCAGTAGGGCATAAAACACCAATGAAATAAATAAATTATAAATAAATTATACTGCCATACTGCTCTTGTCAAACTGTCAAATAACAGCTATATGTACAGGCAAGTAGTGCACATGTCCTTACCAGACTTCTGGTAAAGTTGTCAGCAAGAATACAAAATGAGAAACAGCTTACCTTAGAGTCCCATGTGGTGGAGTCTGGCCGACTGTGGAATGAGAAGCGTGTGGCTCTAGATGATGAGGCCAAGGACTTGGGGGTCGTTACTTTCCGCGTGGATGAGGCTGATACCGGTAGCTTCTGTCTCTCTTTGTGCACAGTTTGTGGCTTACTCCCCTTTTCCTGGTCTGGCTGGTCAGATGAAGACTTCTCTTCCTTTGCTTGTGCGGTAACCAGATCCAAATCAGACAAGATGATCTTCCCCACCGCAATGACAAACCGTAAGGAAAGCAGGGCATTGGGATATGGGCGGTACGCATCCTGGTAATCCTTTAGTCCTGTAGACAGACGGACAGACTGTGTGAGTGACTGAGTGACAGGCTGACAGACCACACGGAAAACAGAACATTGGGGTAAGTCAGCTACATATCCTGGTAATCCTTCAGTCCTGTAGACAGACAGACAGGCTGTGTGAGTGACTGAGTGAGAGACTGACAGACAACACAAGGAAAACAGGATATTAGGGTAATGGAGATAGATATTTTGGTAATTTTTCAGCCTGTTGTCAGACAGAAGGAAGATACACACCACAGTAATTCTTCAGCCATGTAGTCAGACAGGTTGTGTGAGTGCCTGAGTGATAGACTGACAGACAACACAAGGAAAACAGGATATCAGGGTAAGGGAGATAGATATTTTGGTAATTTTTCAGCCTGTAGTCAGACAGAAGGAAGATACACACCACGGTAATTCTTCAGCCATGTAGTCAGACAGGTTGTGTGAGTGACTGAGTGATAGACTGACAGACAACACAAGGAAAACAGGGCATTCGGGTAAGGGCAATACACATCCTGCTAATTCTTCAGCCATGTAGACAGACAGACTGTGTGAGTGACTGAGTGATAGACTGACAGACCACAAGGAAAACACAACATTCGGGTAAAGGTGATACACACCCTACTAATTCTTCAGTGATCTTCCCAATTCAAGTTATTACCAATATAATTTGACAATTACATCTTACCGTCTAGGTAGGTAAAGAGTCGCTCCTTGAACTCCTTCTCCTCCCTGAGTTCTCCCGCCATGTGATGGTAAAACAGGCGTGTGAATACAAGTTGGCCCATCTGTACAATGCATAATGTCATCGAGTCTAAATCTGAACTGTACACTGCGAAATTATATAGACTGTGAGCATGCAGCATTTACACGTATGGAGTTTTAGTTAATATTCTGGAATTGTGACAAAACCATCTGGCAAGACAGTTATTGTTACGGACAAAGTTTGGTAAAATATCTTTGTGTCAAGGGACAGAAAACTGTTTGCTCACTCTCAGTAGTTTGATCTCAGCTGTCCGTAGATATGGCTGGTGAATGACATCTGTTCTCAGCCAATACAGCATTGTCTCAGCCAGGAAGAACAGTGCAGGGATGTGACAGTGCTCTAGAGGGGCTTGATCCAGGGAGATAATCAACACATCCAGGCAATCTGTAAATCAGGGGAATGGACATCTTCAACCTTTCCAACCACTAAACCACTTTTTCAGTAGAATTTCTGCATACAGTTACTATGAAAATTACACTAAAAATGATGTGGTTGTGTCATTAAAGATGTTACCTTTATGAAACTGTGCAAATTATTTCTCTACACGCCATAGTTCTCTCAGAACATTCCAAAATATTGGTTGCAGAGGCAGCTGAAAAGAGTGAAGATCTAGGACATAAAATGGTACTAAGATTGAGCAGATTTTGCCAGGTTAGTAGCGAACAACCATCAATCCAAGAATGTATAATGCAGATTGAGTCCACATTCTCAACTGATGCTTAAGAACTTATTTCACTAATATGACAACCCCTCGGTCAAGTTTATTGGCAGAGAGCCCAGAGTAAAGTACCAACCTTAACCAGGTGACAAATAAACCTCCAAATATCAGAGACTTCTCTGTAAAACATTATTGAGACTAGCCAGAGTGACTAGACATGTAAGAGTGGGACAGGCAATCGTCCAATATATGAGCATTTGTGACAACACTCCCACACTAAGGTGACCTCCACTACTCACCTTCCTGGATGCAGCCTTTACAACACTCCCACACTAAGATGACCAGCACCACCCATCTTCCTGGATGTAGCTTTTACAACACCCACACGCTAAGGTGACCTGCACCACCCACCTTCCTGGATGCAGCTTTTACAACACCCACACGCTAAGGTGACCTGCACCACCCATCTTCCTGGATGCAGCCTTTATAACACCCGCACACTAAGGTGACCTGCACCACTCACCTTCCTGGATGCAGCTTTTACAACACCCACAGGCTAAGGTGACCTGCACCACCCACCTTCCTGGATGCAGCCTTTATAACACTCACACGCTAAGGTGACCTGCACCACCTTTATAACACCTGCATGCTAAGGTGACCTGCACCACCCACTTTCCTGGATGCAGCCTTTATAACACTCACACGCTAAGGTGAGCTGCACCACCCACCTTCCTGGATGCAGCCTTTATAACACCTGCATGCTAAGGCGACCTGCACCACCCACCTTCCTGGATGCAGCTTTTACAACACCCACAGGCTAAGGTGACCTGCACCACCCACCTTCCTGCATGCAGCCTTTACAACACCCACATGCTAAGGTGACCTACACCACCCACCTTCCTGGATGCAGATTTTACAACACCCGCACTCTAAGGTGACCTGCACCACCCACCTTCCTGGATGCAGTCTTTACAACACCCACATGCTAAGGTGACCTGCACCACCCACCTTCCTGGGTGCAGCCTTTATAACACCTACACGCTAAGGTGACCTGCACCACCCATCTTCCTGGATGCAGATTTTACAACATTCCCATACTAAGGTGACCTGCCCCACCTACCTACATGTATCTGGATGCAGTCTTTAAAACACCTGCCTACTAAGGTAACCTGCACTACCCACCTTCCTGGATACAGCCTTTACAACACTCCCATACTAAAGTGGCCTGCACTACCCACCTTACTGGAGTGGAGTCTTTACCAGACTCCCACACTAAGGTGACCTCCACTACTCACCTTCCTGGATGCAGCCTTTACAACACTCCCACACTAAGGTGACCTGCACCACCCACCTTCCTGGATGCAGCCTTTACAACACCCGCACGCTAAGGTGACCTGCACCACCCACCTTCCTGGATGCAGCCTTTACAACACTCTCATACTAAGGTGACCTGCACCACCCACATATCTGGATGCAGCCTTTACAACACCCGCATGCTAAGGTGACCTGCACCACCCACATATCTGAATGCAGCCTTCACAACACTCCCACACTACGGTGACCTGCACCACCCACATATCTGGATGCAGCCTTTACAACACTCCCACACTAAGGTGACCTGCACTACCCACATATCTGGATGCAGCCTTTACAACACTTCCACACTAAGGTGACCTGCACCACCCAATTATCTTGATGCAGCCTTTACAACATTCCCACACTAAGGTGACCTGCACCACCCAATTATCTGGATGCAGCCTTTACAACACTCCCACACTAAGGTGACCTGCACCACCCACCTATCTGGATGCAGCCTTTACAACACTCCCACACTAAGGTGACCTGCACCACCCAATTATCTGGATGCAGCCTTTACAAGACTTCTACACTATGGTGACCTGCACTACTCACCTTCCTGGAAGGAGCCTTTACAAGACTTCTACACTATGGTGACCTGCACCACCCACCTTCCTGGATGCAGCCTTTACAACACTCCCACACTAAGGTGACCTGCACCACCCACCTTCCTGGATGCAGCCTTTACAACACTCCCACACTAAGGTGACCTGCACCACCCACCTATCTGGATGCAGCCTTTACAAGACTTCTACACTATGGTGACCTGCACTACTCACCTTCCTGGAAGGAGCCTTTACAAGACTTCTACGCTATGGTGACCTGCACTACCCACCTTCCTGGATGGACCCTTTACACTGAGCCAGCTGGGAGAGTTCTGTCCAGGCCAAGGGAAGGTTAATGTGCTGACCCTGAGAACCTACCCTTACTCCAGTACGTCTCTGAAACAGCAAACACATCAGAGAAAGGCTGTCAGCACGTCTGAGTATGTAAGGGTCTATAATATTATCACACTTCCAGAAGTAAATTAGACATAGACTCATCTTTATCAGTTGGAATGCTCTTACACAGAAAATTTTCACATTCTGAGTGTGTTACATGAGTGTGAGCTACGATGTTAACATTTTTTGTAAAATGGTAAATGACATCCATGGTAATGAACAATGTTATAAAGCATGGTGCATATGTATGTATGCCTCAATGTTGTTTTTGAAACACTAAAAGACAATGTTTAGTATTCAAAACAAAGAATCTGCTTCAAATACATTAAGTTTTGAAATATAATGTAACAATGAATATCCACAACTATGTATGTATCAACAATATAACCACCAATGAACCAATCATCAATTTACCAATGTACTGAAATTTGTGAACTCTCAGCAACCAAACACAAATTTTAACAAAAACTGCATGGTATTAATAAGTGACCATATTAAACTTACACCTAGGCTAAGCAAAGAAACAGTTCTGACGATCCCAACTATAACAAAACCCCTTCATTATTAAGGTATATTACATTACATGATAAATAATAAAAGCAACATCACAACAATGAAAAGCAAAGGAAATGTGGGTAATGTACTGAGGTTATACAAACAATTGAAAGGTTCTATGGAGGCACATGGACAGTTATGGAGTTATATGGTAATGCATGTGTGTGAAACCCAGTGCATAGGCTACACCTTAATCCTCTCCAGCATCTTCTGAGCCAGGTCCTCAAACTTCTCACACTCATCCAGTCCTTTAGCATTGTTGTACTGCTGTATGAAGGTCTCTGTTATTTCCAGTGGAAGTCTAAAGGCAAAACAACAAACGCAACGGTATTACAGTGTTAGCTACCTCAGTCTGAATTTAGTTGTCTACATTTCTGCAGTTTATGTACGAGGGTTGGAGCATTATACTCCATTTGGAATAGACAATAGAATCAAAGCCCATCTAAGCTTTACCTAAACCTAACCACCTGCCTTCTTCACCCACCTACATGTAATCTTTACCTAAACCTAACCACCTGTCTTCTTCACCTGAATAATCCTTTACCAAAACCTAACCACCTTTCTGTCTAATCCAACTAATCTTTACCCAAACCTAACCACCTGCCTCCATCATCCCTCTAATCTTTACCTAAACCTAAACCTAAACCCCGTGTGTGCCTCATCCATCTAATCTTTACCTAAACCCAACCATCTGCCTCTCTCATCTAACTAATCTTTGTCTAAACATAACCACCTCTCTCCCGCATCCATGCCATCTTTACCTCAACCTAACCACCTGTCTATCTCATCCCTCTAATCTTTACCTAAACCTAACCATCTGCCTCCCTCACCCATCTAACCTTTGCCTAAACATAACCACATGTCTTCACATCCAACTAATCTTTACCTAAACCTAACCACCTACCTCCCTCATCCATCTAATCTTACCACCTGCCTTTCTCACCCATTTAATCTTTACCTCAACCTAACCACCTGTCTCCCTCACCCAGCTAATCTTTACCTAAGCCTAACTACCTGCCTTCCTCACCCATCTTATTTTATCTAAACCTAATCATCTGCCTCCCTCACCCATCTAATCTTAAACTAACCATCTGCCTTCCCCATCCCTCTAATCTTAACCTAAGCCTAACCACTGCCTCCCTCACTCACCTTATCTTTACCTAAACCTGATCACCTGCCTCCCTCACCCATCTAATCTTTACCTAAACCTAACCACCTGCCTCCCTCACCATCTAATCTTTACCTAAACCTAACCATCTGTCTTCCTCATCCAGCTAAACATTACCTAACCCTAACCACATGCTTTCTTCATCCAACTAATCTTTACCTAACTCTAACATCTGCCTTCCTCATCCATCTAATCTTTACCTATACATAACCACATGTCTATCTCATCCAACTAATCTTTACCTAAACCTAACCATCTGCCTCCCTCATCCATCTAATCTTACCACCTGCCTCCCTCTCCCATTTAATCTTTACTTCAACCTAACCACCTGTCTCCCTCACCCATCTAATCTTTACCTAAACCTAACCACCTGCCTCCCTCACCCTTCTAATCTTTATCTAAACATAACCACCTGCCTTCCTCACCCATCTTGTTTTATCCAAACCTAACCATCTGCCTCCCTCACCCATCTAATCTTAAACTAACCATCTGCCTTCCTCATTCAACTAATCTTTACCTAAACCTAACCACTGCCTCCCTCATTCACCTAATCTTTACCTAACCACCTGCCTTCCTCATCATATATAATCTTTATCTAAACCTAACCACTGCCTCCCTCATTCACCTAATCTTTACCTAACCACCTGCCTTCCTCATCATATATAATCTTCACCTAAACCTAACCATCTGCCTTCCTCACTCATATAATCTTTACCTAAACATAACCACCTGCCTCCCTCATCCACCTATCATCTAATCTTAACCTAAACCTAACCACCTGCCTCCCCCATCAACCTAATATTTACATAAATCTAACAACCTTCCTTCCTCTCCCATCTAATCTTTACCTAAACATAACCACCTGCCTCCCCATCAATCTAATCTTTACCTAAACCTAACCACCTGCCTCCCTCAATCATCTAATCTTTACTTAAATATAACCACTTGCCTTCCTCACCCAACTAATCTTTACCTAAGCCTAATCACATGCCTTCCTCATTCAACTAATCTTTACCTAAACATAAGCACCTGCCTCCCCCATCAATCTAATCTTCAACTAAACCTAACCACCTGCCTCCCCCACCAATCTAATCTCTACCTAAACCTAACCACCTGCCTCTCTCAACCATCTAATCTTTACTTAAATCTAACCACCTGCCTCCCTCACCTATGTAACCTTTACCTAAATCTAACCGTCTGACTTCCTCACCCATCTAATCTTTACCTAAATATAACCACCTGCCTCCCCCATCCATCTAATATTTACCTAGCCCTAACCACCTTTCTCTCCCATCTATCTTTACCTAAGCCTAACCACCTGCCTTATCACCCAGCTAATCATCCACTAAATCTAACCACCTGCCTTCCTCACAGATCTAATCTTTACCTAAACCTACCATCTGCCTTCCTCCCCCATCTAATGGATTGAACACCTTAATAGTGATACAGGGTTAATTATAACTCAAATGCAAATCTAAGGAGTTAAGTGAGAAATAAGACAATGATAACAGTATTATGACTAAATCATTCACAATTTGGAAATAAATACAATACTTATTCCATAATAGCTAGTCCATACACATGTACATGTACCTTGATGTGTGTACAGCTGATTGTTTAGAGCCTTGTACTTCTGGAAAAGACTGTTTAAGCAACCTCTCCTGTAACTGCAAGCGTTGGCTGTAGGAGATGATTCCAAATTTGTGCACCACAGGAACTTTGGTCACGGGCATGATGGGCACTTGGCTTAGCAGAACAAAACTGCCAACAAAAGTGAAACTATCAAGATTTTGTTGAACAACATGTACTACAAACATATAAACTACATGGAAGCTATCAGACAAAGGGATATGAAACACATGAAAGTAAGAAGGGAGTAAGCAGCGGTGAAGAAAGTAAATCCTTCCTCCATTTTTTACTTGTTTTTTACATTGAAATATTCATCGGTAAATGAACATGCATACTATTGCATAGAATGAAATACAAAATGTGTAGTAATATAGTGCTTAATATCTGGATACTCTGCAATCACAGAAATGTTTAATGTTTAATTTCATCCCACTTCGATACAAACTTGGGAAATTGCTACTTTAGCAGGAGTTGCAGGGCCAAAATCTGTGTACATGAAAATCCATTATAGCACTAAGAACCTGAACGGGAGTAATTATGAAAATAATAGCTCAATAATAGCTAAACTTAAGCATGCACAAGCTTAAATGATATGGAAGATGTAGCAAAAAAGAGATTCAACTAAGTCCATCTTTAGGCTACTATGGAGGCATAAATCTTTACCAGTTGGGCGCCTACCTAGTAGGAGATATACATTTACACATAGTAAATGACCAAAAAGTTCACCCAAACAGGATAATTTTTAAAAACAAATAAATGTCAAAAAGTATTAGCTTTGATGTTGAAAGTTTTTTCTAGTAGGTATCATCTCCTCTCTACTAACCAACTAACCTCAAAGAAGTTCTCTAAGATCAACAAAACTCAGGCAAAATGAGCAACCTATATCTGTATGTGGCCATAGACGAAAGTTTAGGTCATTCGGAGCAGTGTACGACAATACTGCTCTAGAATAAACACAAGAGGCTTCTACATTTAGGCCTATTTAGCTACAGACCTACACATTCAGTACACTGCATTCGTTTCATGCACAGTGTTAGTCTTTATTGCAACCCATTTTACAAAACAGTTACCAGTTGGAGAAACGACCCACCTTTACTGTAAGCTGTCTATAAACATAATTCAACAACTCTGTTGATGAACCTAAACAGTCTTTGCAATCTTAAATATCACCTCTTAAATGTTTTCGTTAGTACGTTGACAGCCAGTTGTCCGCCATGATGTTTATTGCCATGGAAATTGACACCTAATTTGTAACGCTAAAAATAAACGAAAACGGAATTATTTAAATTCGGATAATCCGTACATGTCACGAAAAAGCTACAAATGTAATCAATCTTTTAGGTTTTTTTTAATTCTAAGCTTTAAAAACTATTTTAAATGGTTAAAGATGATTAATGAAGCTTTAAAATCATCGTTAAAGGTTTCAGATTTCATTGCGACTCAACGTTCCGTTGGCTAAGTTTTAATTTTGAATGCAGCCCGACTATACCGCCATCGGGGGAAAATATGAGTTTAAAAAATCGGGTACGTAGAGTGCACCAATGTTGTACATGCGGTATTCTATTTTATTTCATACCTTTAGTAAGTCAGAGTCACAGTGAATGCATTGGGAACATATTAAGTCGCAAATACAGTCGAAGAAATCAAGGGAGTTTTAAGAACATTACTTTGTTAAGGCTTTACGGGAGACACAGCAACAACAACAACATTGCGCTACACATTGCCAGTGGAGATAGGTTTAGCATTCTGTGTGAAATGTTCCACAGAAGATCTGGGGTGTGTTCCATTCGTCGATCTGACCGCCACTGGTGGAAGATTCAGTGGCCACCGAAGGACAGAGTGTGACCTCCCAATGTTCCAGAAGTCGCGTCAAGTTGCGTAAGTTACGACGTTACAATACGTCACCATCCCCACCGAAGTCAGACTCCGTGGCGGCAGTGACGCCACTGGTCTCCTCCGGTGGACAAGGGGGAGAGAATCGAACAGACCCCAGGTGACACTCACATTAAAAGGCTCTCTGCTTCTTCATTAAGTTCCACTTCCTTTTATCTCACTACAATGGACCCGAGTCAAAAAGCTTAAGTTCACGTTAAAGTATTCCTACTAACACATGAATTTGGCAATTTGTTAATTGTGATGATGACAACATCGTGGCAACAGTAGATGAAATCTTGAGAACCCAAAATTATAGTATGTGAGACAACCGAACAATCTGCTGAGGATATGTAAATTGTGAATGTCAGGAAAGCCTAACTTTGGACTTGCATTGTGGTGAAAGTTTTGTATTAGCTTACATGTTGTTTACACAGTATTTTCACCTCTGGCTGCGTGAGTAGCATGTGTACATGCCATTGGATGCAAGTAAAATTCCACATGCCCGGATGTCCATGTTTTTGAACACATACTTTTGAACTGAGGAACTGCTCAGAGATTTCGAAACATGCTTAGTGAGATTATGACGGCCTCAAGAAATTCTATCTGTCATTATCTGACTTCCAGTAAACAGTCTAGGTGTAGAAACATATTAAAAATGAACAGCATATAAAACATCAACAACATGCGGTGTGAGAATTATTAAACAACACACTGTGTCAATCTTAGTGATGCTTAAGATCAAATCGTACAAATGAGTTTTTATACGGAAAACTTCTCCAGACATGTTGTGATACATGATAATTGCTATGTAGGACAATAAGTATAAAGGTTGGGCTGATAAGGTACTTGTAGTCTGATCATTCCGAATGATTGGCTTTAGCTGAGTGATGAGGAATTCTTGTACGTATATGCAGTCTCCAGTAGTACATTATCATGTAGTTCTCAATGTGGGGGAGGTGACACTTTGATAACACTTTTTCCCTAACATTTGAAGGCTGCAAACCACTGTGGTATATCTGGTTACACCCAAGATATCAAATACACATACACTGTAACACATATCAGCAATACATGTTCATACATGTACTAGTGTGGGTTTACTCCCACCATTAATTCTGTCTCCAGTATGGCAATCCAACAAACAAATAAATGACACGTGTAATGTTTGAATCAATCTACAAGACATATACATGTATTCCTAATCAGAATAACCCACTGCCTGTCAGCTCACCAACATGGAATGAGATGCACTTGCAAGAATCTAATTTATGTTGCATCTACATGTAAGGTGATATGAAAGTCAGAAAGATATGCTGGGCCTTCGTGGCTCAGTCGGTTAACGCGCTAGCGCAGCGTAATGACCCAAAAGCCTCTCACCAATGCGGTGGCTGTGAGTTCAAGACCAGCTCATGCTGGCTTCCTCTCCGGCCGTACATGGGAAGGTCTGACAGCAACCTGCGGATGGTCGTGCGTTTCCCCTGGGCTCTGCCCGGTTTCCACCCACCATAATGCTGGTCGTCGTCGCATAAGTGAAAAATTCTTGAGTACGGCGTAAAACACCAATCAAATAAATAAATAGAAAGTTGTGCTGTATGTGTGTGGAATATCTTATACATGGTACAGCATTTCTGCTTTCTGTTCACTGATTTGGTCATTTGGTCAGCAAGATGTCTTTCAGTTGGCAATTGGTCAGGTTGATGTCTTCCAGGTGGCATTTGGTCACCTGAATATTTCCCCCCACAGCTGACTGAAAGTGGTTGATGATGGCCGTTTTAGCAGTTTGTATATTACATTTTCAGTAACTTGCCAAAGGTCGTTGGTTTACTGTTGGCACTCGGGTATCCTTACCCCTAAAGATTACCCCCATTATGGGCATCAAGCAGCAATTGGTTAATCACCAAGCACAATAGGCAATAGTCATATTATTATAGAAGGAAAATAACCTGAAATGTGTAATTTTAATCCGAAAAAGAAAAAAAAAAGAACAATTAAACATGTTTTATGAGACAGGTGTCCTTGAGATCTTTATGTTCTTAAGGACGACATGTAAAGTGAGCAAAACTTATCAATAAAAAAAATACCAACAATGTTATTACTAATTTTTTGGTTTTTCTTTTCAATGTTTCAGGTTTTGTCAGTATTTCGTCAACTACACAGAACAAGAGAAACAGTATTCCATGGAGATGAAGAGGCTCTGAAAGGTGACTAAAATTGATAAATTACCTCTGAAAGTAACATGGATAGCAGGGGTATTTATTTATTTATTTCACTGGAATTTTACTTCGTACTTTAGAATATTTCATATATACAACACCATTCAGCATTATGATCAGAGAAACTAGGGATGAAAATCCCACAACCAGCAGCATGTTGGTGTCAAACCTTCCCAAGGGATGGGGATGAGGAAGCCAGCCTGAGCAGGACTTGATTGGATAAATTATCTTACTGTCAGCAAGGACGAAGGTTGATTCTCGGTTATAAATTTCATAATCTCTCTTTGCTTGACTGCACATATGAAAGTGTTCAGAAGCCCACTGGTTTGACAGGCACTGGCATTGGATTCCAAGAGGAACCTGACTGGACAGTGAATCCTCCATATTTGTGTTGGCAAGTTCACCACAACACAGGGTTTGGAGAGTTAACATGGTTCAGTATCTGAAGGTTGGTTTTGTTGGACATTACTGGCTTGATGAAGTGAAGGTTTAGAAAGTGTTCTGCCAGTAGAGTACATTATCTCCATATAACACCTTTCACCGTTGATTTATTATGGCTGATCTAATCTCTTTATCTTTTTTTTTGTCTCTTTGCTTTTTAGCAGCAAGAGTACAAATAAACAGCGAGTTCAAGAAAAATAAACATGTAACAGATGCATCAGAAATTCAAAAGGTGAGCCGATAGTGATGTACATTGTTTAATGATGTGTTTCATTCTTTTATTTGTTATTGAAACTTATTTCCAAAGTAGGCCTTGAACAGGGTTCACACATGTCCTTGAAAACCTAGAAAGCACTTGAATTTTTTTTGTGTTGAAATTCCAGGCCTTGAAAGTGCTTGAAATTGACTGTTTTATTAATAAAAGTCCTTGAAAGTGCTTGAATTTCAGGAGGATCAGTGAGGTTAATGTCACATATGTGAAAGAGCAAAACAGTATGAAACCTTCCACGTTTTATCCTATTTCTGCCTTGTTTATTTTCCAACTCGTCTTCAGTGTTCGCTGGGGACCGCAACTTGGTTGACTGGTATCTTGTAGCACCTTGGTGTTAGTATTCAGGGATTTTGTTTGATACAGTATTATTTTGACCATTGTTAGTACAGCCTGGGCATGGAAAAATGCCAGGGAAATGTAAGTTTTATGTCGAGTGGCCATTATTGCAAGAATGTAAAGATTGGTTGAAAAGGTGCACAGATAAACACACGGCGATCCTTACAAACAAGAGGTTACCTGTACATAATATATGTGATAGGGGAGGTAACTCTTGACAAACAGCCTAACTCACCAGAACAGCAGGAGTGTGTGTAATTTTTATGTGGAGAAGTTAGGGAATGAAAGTGAACATCAGCCCTGCTGCTAGCTATTGTACACAAACTGAGTTTGGAGCATGGTAGTTTATCTCTCAGAAAGGATGACAGTGTCATTCACACACATCGTTACAGGATGGGGATCATGCCATATCCAAGCGGGACTGAGGGCGTGTGTGTGAGTGTGACAGGCAGCATCTGTTGTTTCAATTTTGAATTCTGAACAGTGCTTGAATTTTGTCTTTTTGAGTCCTGAAAAGTCCTGGAATTTATCTTCTTATCACATATGAGAACCCTGCTTGAAGAAAATGCTTTGTTCATTATTTTCAGATTGTATAATCACATGACAAAAAAAGACATAAAATAACCCATAAATCACCCATTCACTTTTTTCTGCATGTTACAGACAGGACACTGCTATTTCTTGTAGTAGTCATGATAGTGGCTAAATCTACCTTTCTGTTCACAGCTGATTCAAATAGCTGAAGAAAGTGAGAAGTTATTACGGACTGAGGTGGTGCAGGGGAGACGGGTTGGGGAAAACACTTACCGTAAGTGTTACACTAATTATGTACAGGATATGTAAATACACTGCTCCCTCAACATAAAGAGGGAACATACTGTGTTAAAATCAAATCCAGCCAAGGGAAATAACTTGTGATAGCTAGGTTAAAAAGAAAATAAAAAACATGAATCGCAATAAAGTCTTGACATAATTATCCTGTGTGAAGTGATTTACCATGGCAAGCAGATCCACATTAGTAATAGTGAATAGGGATAGCTATATACTGGCAGAGTGAATGGGGATAGCTATATACTGGCAAAGTGAATAGGGATAGCTATATACTGGCAAAGTGAATAGGGATAGCTGTATACTGACACAGTGAATAGAGTTAGCTATACACTGGCAGAGCGAATAGGGATAGCTATATACTGGGAGAATGACAAGGGATAGGTGCATGTATATAATTACTCTGTCAATAGACAGTACATTGTGCCGGAGAATGATACCTAAGGAAATGGAGGGTACCAGAGTGCACACAGTCCTTGAAACTCCGTCAAAAATACAATTTTATTTTCAAGTACTTGAAAGTCCTTAATAAAGACAAATACTCCTGGAAAATTCTTGAAAATCTTAGTTTGTCCAGAACTTAAATATTGTCTGCTGACCGCCGAGTCTGTATATTGGAAGCTCGCAGATAATTCTCCCATAATCAGGGCTTCCGCTGGCTCTCGCCATTGTCACAAATTTAGTACAATTTTTTGAAATGGCGATAAAATTTGGAAAAATGGGAATGTTTTTGGTGACAAATTTATTTACTTAAGAAAAAAATACAAACGTTATACAAAATCCACCATTAGAGTTTTCTGGGGTTTTTAGCAGATTTTCACAATTTTTCCTATCAAAATAATTCACTTACTTTCATTTCAAACGGCCTCATCTCGGCGAAACAACAGCATCACAGTTGTATGGCAATTACTTTACAGAAATCTACAAATGGAGTTCAGCATTGTTGCAAGTTGACTGACATTAAATAACACTTGAAATCATTCTTGTTAAATAATGAATGAGAATCATGGCATTTTGGGGAATGCCTTTCATCGCCAGTGGTAGAAAAAAAAATCATCAAGGGAAATAAATTAAGGTAGAGTTACACCTGTAAATGAAGTTACCTTCCATGAAAAATTTTAACTTTTCCACTTAATAAACTATTTTTTTTTTTTTATCCAAAGTAAATTAAATGTTTCAGAATAAGTGCCGTTACATAAATGTGTACGCCATCTGGTTTTCTCCTGTCAAACTATGTTACTCCAATGTACTGATCATAATGTTGCATTTAAATAAACTGAATGTACAAATTAATTTCGTAACAAATTTTTTTTCATAGAGGAAATTACATTTTACTAGGATCTTTGCAGATAGGTTGAAAAAAGGATTGATTTTTTTTTTCAAAAAACAAAAACATACTGCCAAGCATTGGTCCATTATTTTGAGGACAATTGTTCTAAATGTAACATTTGATAAACTCCAGATATAGCTAGTAGAGACCAAACTGATTCTAGCAGCTACACCAAGGCAGATAAAAACGAATTACAGAAGGAGACCTAGAAGAGTCATGGCCGCTTAGGAAGTATGGCAACAGAAAAATAGTATTTACTACAAAATCTGATGAGTGGCTAAAGTGACTGGCTAAAAAAAAATACTGACCCAGAGGAAGCCCTTCATAATCCTTTTTTTGACTGAGCCAAAGTTGGGTCAAAGAATGTGTCGCGTTACAGAGGTGAAGGGCAGATATTTCTTGCAAAAGCAAGCATACTATTTAATATACATGCATGTAAATTAAAGCATCTATAATTCAGACTTACACTATAGTCTATAATTTGCACCATGGTATGTTTAAACTAACCTTGAAAATGAAAAAAAAAGCTCCTTGAATTTCGTTTTCATATACCTGTATGAACACTGTATGTGATTTTTGCTGGTAAAAGTCAAAACAATAATCATATCCTTCGCTGGGGAAATGTAAATCACGTCTTGGTAAAACTGTCTACAGGAAATCCTAAAACATTTTGTTCATAAAACCAGTGACGGTGTTGTGCAAACTCCAGATGTGATAACAAATACTGTCTTCCAATATTTGCACACAGTGCTACTGAAAAGGGGTAAAATTAAATCATAGTAGTTTTCGGAAACCTCACGTGGAATATCTTTTCTCTGTTTAATGGAGGTTCCCGATATGAAAACAAGTGAAAAGGCACTATTCTGCAATAGGAGGACAGTTCTGACTATAAAGAAACAAAATGTGAGTGTAGACTGATACACGGGAAGCTGATGACAGATATTTCTCTGTGAAATTAGTTTTTAGCTAAAATACATTTGTACACATACATGTATTGCATAATGAGGGCTCTCAGCAGACAACCGTTCACCAAGTGTGAGGTGACTTTCACGTATAATAACCCGAATAATCAGTTCGTCTGCAGTGTACATTGTGTATGTACATTCCTTGTTTGGCATGGTATTTAGAGAGGTACAAAAAGGCCCACTAGTCAGGAGACCTGCACACATCACTGTCACTGACTTGACTCCATGTGGCGAGAATTAGCACCCAGAGCTGCTGAAAAATTGTTGAGTACGACGTTAAACCCCAAGCACTCACTCACCCGGAGCTGCCGTGCAGGGTATTGAAACGGGCAAGGTGTCACCTTGCCACCAGCTCATATTGTGCGAAAAATAAACAACATTAACTCAACAGTACATAGTGAAAAGTGTAGAGTGCATAGTGCCTTTGTGAATAGAGAAGAGTGCATAGTGTCTGAGTGAGAAGAGTAGTGTACACAGTGCCCCAGTGAATAATGCCTCAGCGAATAGGATGGAATGGATAGTGCCTGAGTGAATAAGATAGAGCCCTTAGTGCCTGAGTGAATTGGGCGGAGTACACAGTGATTGAGTGAATAGGGCAGAGTACATGGTGTCTGAGCTGCTGAATAGGGCAGAGTACATGGTGTCTGAGCTGCTGAATAGGGCAGAGTACATGGTGTCTGACTGGCTGAATAGGGCAGAGTACATGGTGTCTGAGCTGCTGAGTAGGGCAGAGTACATGGTGTCTGAGCTGATGAATAGGGTAGAGTATGTGGTGTCTGAGCTGCTGAATAGGGCAGAGTACATGGTGTCTGATCTGCTGAATAGGGTAGAGTACATGTTGTCTGAGCTGCTGAGTAGGGCAGAGTGCATGGTGTCTGAGCTGCTGAATAGGGTAGAGTATGTGGTGTCTGAGCTGCTGAATAGAGCAGAGTACATGGTGTCTGAGCTGCTGAATAGGGCAGAGTACATGTTGTCTGAGCTGCTGAGTAGGGCAGAGTGCATGGTGTCTGAGCTGCTGAATAGGGTAGAGTATGTGGTGTCTGAGCTGCTGAATAGAGCAGAGTACATGGTGTCTGAGCTGCTGAATAGGGCAGAGTACATGGTGTCTGAGCTGCTGAATAGGGTAGAGTATGTGGTGTCTGAGCTGCTGAATAGGGCAGAGTACATGGTGTCTGAGCTGCTGAATAGGGCAGAGTACATGGTGTCTGAGCTGCTGAATAGGGTAGAGTACATGGTGTCTGAGCTGCTGAATAGAGCAGAGTACATGGTGTCTGAGCTGCTGAATAGGGCAGAGTACATGTTGTCTGAGCTGCTGAGTAGGGCAGAGTGCATGGTGTCTGAGCTGCTGAATAGGGTAGAGTACATGGTGTCTGAGCTGCTGAATAGGGCAGAGTACATGGTGTCTGAGCTGCTGAATAGGGCAGAGTACATGGTGTCTAACTGGCTGAATAGGGCAGAGTACATGGTGTCTGAGCTGCTGAATAGGGTAGAGTACATGGTGTCTGAGCTGCTGAGTAGGGCAGAGTACATGGTGTCTGAGCTACTGAATAGGGCAGAGTACATGGTGTCTGAGCTGCTGAATAGGGCAGAGTACATGGTGTCTGAGCTGCTGAATAGGGCAGAGTACATGGTGTCTGACTGGCTGAATAGGGCAGAGTACATGGTGTCTGAGCTGCTGAATAGGGTAGAGTACATGGTGTCTGACTGGCTGAATAGGGCAGAGTACATGGTGTCTGAGCTGCTGAATAGGGTAGAGTATGTGGTGTCTGAGCTGCTGAATAGGGCAGAGTACATGGTGTCTGAGCTGCTGAGTAGGGCAGAGTACGTGGTGTCTGACTGGCTGAATAGGGCAGAGTACATGGTGTCTGAGCTGCTGAATAGGGTAGAGTATGTGGTGTCTGAGCTGCTGAATAGGGCAGAGTACATGGTGTCTGAGCTGCTGAATAGGGTAGAGTATGTGGTGTCTGAGCTGCTGAATAGGGCAGAGTACATGGTGTCTGAGCTGCTGAATAGGGTAGAGTATGTGGTGTCTGAGCTGCTGAATAGGGCAGAGTACATGGTGTCTGAGCTGCTGAATAGGGTAGAGTATGTGGTGTCTGACTGGCTGAATAGGGCAGAGTGCATGGTGTCTGAGCTACTGAATAGGGCAGAGTACATGGTGTCTGACTGGCTGAATAGGGCAGAGTACATGGTGTCTGACTGGCTGAATAGGGCAGAGTACATGGTGTCTGAGCTGCTGAATAGGGCCAGTTACATAGAGGAACATGATATTGTTCTTACTGGATCTTGGCCAACTCTTAATACCAGCGATAGATGAAATGGTGGAAGATAAGAATTTGACCATGTTCCTTCCAAAGTCCTAATCTTCCACAGGTTAAAACTGACACCATCGACACTAGATGTTTGCATTTTTATGGAAAAGTTTATTAGAAGATGTAAATTGTCCTTTTAGGCATATATATATATATATATATATATATATATATATATATATATATATATATACTGTGTCATTTGTCTTGTATAATACTAAAGTCGGTGATTTTGCTGACCTTGTATTTTCAGAGGTTGTTATAACAAAGGATACACTGCTGGGGGAAAACACAATATTTAAAGACGATGCTGTTTTACCTGCTCGAGGAAGGCAAAGGAAATGTAGTGACAAGCAAGACATTACACCCTAGTCCACAGAGACTGGCCTGAGTGACTGGAATCTGCCTCAGGAATAGCTCTAAATGTCACACATTTGTATTTGTTCATTGTCAATTAGCCTGATAGTACACCAGTGTGACTTGACCTGTAGATGTACAGTTACAGGTATCTGTAGTGATTAGAATTTTAAATGTTCCCCTGTCATATGCTCTGACTTTTTAGTTTTGCCACAGCATCCCGTGTCTACTTATCCATACAGTAATACACAGGTAGGCAGTATGGCCAGTTTGGATGTTCTCAATGCATTTGACAAAGCTCCGAGTCATAATGCTTTGACAGTTCTATTGTTGGGGTGCCAAGGTGTAGGTAAACAGAGACTGGCTCGTGCTATAATAGACATTGACACACATTTCTCTGTGGCTATCAGGACAGCCACATCATTGCCCTTGCCCAGGGAGAAGGAGGCAGAGCGTCCCAGGATAGACTTCATCTGCTTCATGATTGACCTGACTAACAAGGAGAGCGTCAAAGTGGTGGAGAGTTGCCTAAGCAAGGTTGACGTGGAATACTTCCTGGGCAGATCCTGTCTGGTGGTCAGTAAGGTACAGGACACTGTCAAGAACATAGTGGACCTTGAACAAGTCATAGACTTGGCTGACAAGTACAACATGCACACTCTCTGTGCCCAGTCTCAGGATGAGGCGCAGTTGTCTGCCCTTGGCAAGCGTATAATCCAGATGGTGCTGAATGCCACAGGGTTCAAGAAGTACATCACTCCATCTGTGATTGACACAACTAAAGAGTATGGCTTGCCTAACCTCTTGTAAATCAAATTGATTCTGTGGGGTATGTGTTTAGTGAATCACCAAGTCTTTAAAACTGGTAATAGTGGAAAGATAGATTTGCTATTTACCTCTTTTATATGTGTAAATGTCAGCAGTAAATCTGATTTTGTTTACAATGGTGATGAGATGAATGTCCTAAGAGACAAGGACAGGGTGATACAAGAGGTGCTTGTTTTGTCTGAAGTGTTGTGTGTGTGCATACGGAAACCTCGCTATTGATGAGTAGTAAGTATGGCGTTTAGTCAATAAAACTCAATGTTATCATTGATACTACTCTGCTGTGGATTCAAGCCTTGAAGTTGCCAATTTAAAAAAAGTGTTTTCTAATGCATGCCATGAGTTTATCCTTCACTGCAGAGGATTGTCAGGTACCTGGTGAGGCCGTCATTTCCTCAGAACAACTTGGTTTCCTCCCACCAGTGAACCTGACCTGTGACATGGCCGTGATGCAAGTAAAGCAATATTTTAGTGCGGTGCTAATCTCCTGTCAGTTAAAACATCCTACACTGGTGTTTATTTCATTTATGTCTGACACCTTAATAAAGAGTTTTTCACTTTAATATACGACATATATGTGTGTAACAGTAATCTGAATGGATATCACTGATTATTTTGTGGGGTTTCATAATCATTTTTCATCTTTCAACAGAAATGATTGTTGCAAAAATTCAACAAGTAGATAGAAAACAGCATACAGAAAAAGAGCAGATTTAAACATTGATCTTCAGCATTAGATTTTATATGGAAGTGTCAAAAAATGTATCAAAAGTACTTGACATTTTACCAGAAAATGTTTTGTGATTGTCTTTTTCAAACGCTTGTGAATGAAATTTGTATATACGTGTATCAGTACAGTAAGATAGCTTGTGGAAAAATTCAGATGTTTGCTGGCATATCAAATCAGCCTGGGGTGTTCTGCAGAACTGGCGACATATCAGCTTGTCAGCGGCTCTCGTTTAGAGTGCCTAGGCGTCCACAGTGAAGCGTATTGATCAGTTAAGCTAAGGAACATAAGTTATGCTGTATCTGCGCCTATTCCAGTAATGTTTATTCACAAGTACATCTACGGCACCAGTCGTCAATGATGAGACAGAACCAAACGACTGAGAGGGACTTGGCCATCTGTAAATTCGGAGCACTGGCAAGGATAATCGAAGGGAGTGCCGCATGCTCTAAATCTCAAACCACAAAACAGTCGACTTATTGGTCACTTTTGGACAACTATATTGTGACAAACAGGTGAAATAATTAATACCTTACTTACCGCTTGGTGTAACACATGCGTGTAAGTTGTCAGTGTGTATTTTGGATCACTATGTTTTTGCTGGGACTAATTCATTCGGTTGATTGGTGTTCAACGCGGTAACTCAGGAATATTTCTGTCCCGGGTTCGTGCCCATAATCAGGAAATTGGATCCTGACGTTCCTGGTGCAAAATTGGGCACTGGCTGAACAACTGGCTGTACGTACGTGTGGAGTATTTTACTCGTGTATGGCTGAATTGAAAACAGATGAGCAACGCTTTCAGTGAAAATCCCCATACGAATGACACCCACTCGGTCGCTCGTTCGTTTCATGATTTAAGTTTTAATACGGGTTTCAGCAAATGTGTGATTTTGTATACCTTTCACACCATTGACAAGGAGGACCCACGACTTTGATACCACGTTTACAAATTGGGTTAATTTTGGTTTAGCTATGAAAGCTGTGCGAATATTTAGAAGACTTGTACAGCTTTGCAAAAGGGTTGCAGGAAAACAGTATTTCCAGGTTCAACTTCCTAGCTATGTGTGTCTCCTTCATATATGTTAATTGCTTCTTGTAGTACATCAGTAACTGAAGGGTAAAGTCTGACCTTGGGAGCGCAAGGGTGCGTCCTAAGGCGATAATAGCGAGACACCCCCCCCCCCCCCAAAAAAAAATCGCTAGTTGTCAAAGGAATACATAAGAAACAAACAGCATACAAAGCTGGTAATGCACGCAAGAGGGAGGCAGTCATCAGTTTCCGATGATGACTGAGAGGCAGTCGATATTGTAGACAGGACATCTAGGCCCTTGCCCGGGTGAAAGCGGAAATACAACAACTATGAAACTGATCACCTGAGACCATGATGGTTTTCTCCATGTCCACCAGAAAAGGTGTTCGTTTAATTTGAGAATCTGGAGTGAAAGCCTTTCATGGAATATCCTTAACACACTAGTTGTTGAGCGTATAAATTGACAGACTGAAATCGTCACATTTTTTTACATGATCTAACAAATGCTACAAGCGTTATGCGTCTACGCAATATGTAGGACCATTCGATTTACACCCTTCCTGTGTGTTCCTGTGTGGTTAGCTTTATCTGGGATTATTTATTTATTTATTTGATTGATGCTTAACGTCGTACTCAAGAATATTTCACTTATACGACGGAGGCCAGCATTATGGTGGGAGGAAACCGCACAGAGGGGAACACACGGCCATCCGCAGGTTCCTAACGGACCTTCCCACGGAGACCTTAACTGCCGGAGAGGAAGCCAGCATGAGCTGGACTTGAACTCACAGGGGGTTAAGATAGACTTTTAATCCCAGACTCTATAGGTTGGTCGATGACCCATTGTTCTACAAGCTTCATGTATAAAGTCACTCATACGCCACTTTTTGCCGCCATGGCTCTGAGGTGTACGAGGCGTAATGTGCCATTTGACAGAAAAGAAAATTTCGGAATATAAAAAAAAATTTAAAAAGGGAGGTTTTTTTATTCTCGATTTTCAAAGTTCCAAGATTAAGAGTCCTCATGTGTTGGCTACTGGATGGCAAATAGCCCTTGCATATAAGTCGGGTGTTAAAGAAATAGATTTTTTCTTTTGATTTCTTCTCTCCAAAAATGATCTCTTTCATCTTATAACT
This sequence comes from Liolophura sinensis, assembly GCF_032854445.1. Classification (NCBI taxonomy): domain Eukaryota; kingdom Metazoa; phylum Mollusca; class Polyplacophora; order Chitonida; family Chitonidae; genus Liolophura; species Liolophura sinensis. Next base: position 15,938,802 of record NC_088299.1, on the reverse strand, counting down.
TTTACGTCTCCGTAAAGATTTTTTTTGGTTTCTTTGTTTTTATGTGTGGGGTGTGTTTTCATTTTGTTTTTTGTCTGACTTTGCTACCGTTTGTATGACGAAGGTTTACCTTGTTGCATTATTCCTAGAAATGTTTGAAACCGCTAACATTTTTTTATGTCATGTCTAAGACTACTCCTATAATATTAAACTAAAAGTCATTATCGTAAGTCACAAAGTTAATAAATACTAAGTCTAATTTATGTGTAAGACGGCTTCGTAATCCTGGAACCATGACAAGTACAATCATAAAAACTGTCACAAATGGCCGGAACTCAATTTTAATCCATAATTGATTGTGGTGAAACCATGTAGCCTACTAAGTCTCCATTCATTACGACGGACAGTCACGAAACGAAGTCCGGAAAACTCTACCCTTGGTGACGGACAGACAGGCGAGTGGTAAGGCGACTATGAGTCCTGTTCGGATAACGGTAGGGGGCTCACGGCCTCACAGAATACGAAAACGTGACCTTGACCCGAAGATTTTTGGAACGCTAAGTTGAAAGGGCTTGAACTTGCCATGTACGTTTTTGTCGCTGTATATAATCAGGTCACCCAGTTGGGGTAATGTTACGCGTGCGTGGCGAAATTAAGTCCCGAGCATCGCAGTTTTAAGTCCTACATATATACTCTAGTGCACAGTGTCTTTACTTGGTGTAGCCGTATTCTTCAATGTCAACGAACAAGTATTTACTCAGTTTTCTTAAATCAAACGAAGAAGAGGAGTCTTCGCCCCATAACACCTGATTAACAGTGCAAACAATCCACGTTTTTAATTCAACGACGTTGATGGATATTGTCCCGGCTAATATTTGCACTGGAAAGCAGGAAAACATCTGCTGAATCACTCAATTAAAGCGTCGTTTACGGAATTGTTGTAAGCATTCCATTAACGACTCAGCAGCTCACCAGGTTCCAAACTGGATTTGGGCTTACCAGACTTAAACAGCGGTAAAGACGGAACGCAAAGGTATTTTTTTAGTTTATTTATTTATTTCAAGCCCATGCACCCGCACAGTGGACAAGTTCAATACGTTAATGTAAATCAGGTGAAAGGGCTTGCGTGATAATCCATAAAACTTTGAAACAATAGGAATTCATACGAAATTGTCTAAATATTATCGTTCTATTGACATAAAGATCGCCTTTGCTTTTGTCGAAGGAAAGATATGGGCTGAGTCTATGAAACGATGTGTGTACAGCATGGATATTTCACGATTTTATAATTTGTTTTAGCTCAGTTGGTTAGCGCGCTAGCGCAGCGTAATGACTCAGGAGCATCTCACCAATGCGGTCGTTGTGACTTCGACTAAGTGGGAAGGTCTGTCAACAAACCTGCAGATGGTCGTGGGTTTCTCCCGGGCTCTGCCCGGTTTCCTCTCACCATAATGCTGGTCTTGAGTGCGGCGAAAAATACCAATCAAATAAATAGATAAATGAATTTGTTTTAATTATATTATCAGTGTACGATGTAAGAAATTGTCCTTGAATTTACTTAAGGGAGATGAAAACATAAAAGCTGTGCCAAGTCAAGTTAAAGAGCGTGAAAACGTATTCACAAATATGGTCTTTAAACATCATACAAGTCCAACCTTTACAAGATGTCAGACCTTGGCCATTTAGTTCAGTGTTTAAAAAAAGCTACAAGAGTGACAACAAGTACATCGAATTTCTCCATGAAATGTCTTGCTGCTCTGCATACGTTTGCAAAAACGGGTCGTCAAAGCATCTCTGTACATTCGCATTTGCTTACATATAACGCCGACGTCCACAAACTACATGTATGTATTTATATTGTACACGACTCTGTTATAACATGTACAATAACATGTACCGGTAGATAGGTATGAATTTAGACCCCCCCCCCCCGTTAGGAATGATATTTATTGTGAAGCGGACAGAGGGAAATAATAGTAAATAAATGTTAAATCTTAAAATAAACACACGAAATGTACAATGTAACACAGAATAAAGCTATTGGCTTACCAGTCGAGACAAAGATCAAATTAAACGTTTGAAAACTCGGAATCTGAAGTCTGTCCAGAGACGCCAGTGTCATATATCGGAACTTCAACATCCTCAACTATGGATTCAAATTGATACAGCAATATATTGGCTTCTGTGTAGTTAGAATCCATGTCAAAAAGGACACCGTTTTGATATAATTCCCAGGTTATTCAGCACAGCTCGAAGGGTTGGCCCAGCAATGATTTTACTATAGCCATTACAGCAGAATACTCCCCCAGCTATGATGTTACTATAACCAGTACAGCAGAATACTTCCCCAGCTATGATGTTACTGTAGCCAGTACAGCAGAATACTTCCCAAGCTATGATGTTACTGTAGACAGTACAACAGAATACTTTCCCAGCTATGATGTTACTATAACCAGTACAGCAGAATACTTCCCCAGCTATGATGTTAGTGTAGCCAGTACAACAGAATACTTCCCCAGCTATGATGTTACTGTAGCCAGTACAGCAGAATACTTCCCCAGCTATGATGTTACTGTAGCCAGTACAACAGAATACTTTCCCAGCTATGATGTTACTATAACCAGTACAGCAGAATACTTCCCCAGCTATGATGTTACTGTATCCAGTAAAGCAGAATACTTCCCAAGTTATGATGTTACTGTAGCCAGTGCAGCAGAATACTTCCCCAGCTATGATGTTACTGTATCCAGTAAAGCAGAATACTTCCCAAGCTATGATGTTACTGTAGCCAGTACAACAGAATACTTCCCCAGCTATGATGTTACTGTATCCAGTACAGCAGAATCCTCCCCAACTATGATGTTACTGTAGCCAGTAAGGCAGAGTCCTTCTCCAGCTATGATGTTACTGTAGCCAGTACAGCTGAATCCTCCCCCAGTTATGATGTTAATGTAGACAGTACAGTAAATTCCTTCCCCAGTCAACATGTTACTGTAGCCAGTACAGCAGAATCCTTCCCCTGTTATGATGTTAAGGTAGACAGTACAGCAGAACACTTACCAAACTATGGTGTTACTGTAGCCAGTAGAGTAAAATCCTTCCCCAGCCAACATGTTACTGTAGCCAGTACAGCAGAATCCTTCCCCAGTTATGATGTTAAGGTAGACAGTACAGCAGAACACTTACCAAACTATGGTGTTACTGTAGCCAGTAGAGTAAAATCCTTCCCCAGCCAACATGTTACTGTAGCCAGTACAGCAGAATCCTTCCCCAGCTATGACGTTACAGTAGACAGAATATCCCAATGCTTCCTCAGCCAACATGTTACTGCAGCCAGTACAGCAGTATCCTTCCTCAGCCAACGTGTTACTGGAGCCAGTACAGCAGTATCCTTCCCCAAGCAATATGTTACTGTAGACCGTACAGCAGGATACTTTCCCAGCTATGATGTTACTGTAGCCTGTACAGAAAAATACTTCCCCAACCAATATGTTACTGTAGACAGTACAGCACAATCCTTCCCCAGCTATGATGTTAAGGTAGACAGTACAGCAGAATACTTACCAAACTATGGTGTTACTGTAGCCAGTAGAGTAAAATCCTTCCCCAGCCAACATGTTACTGTAGCCAGTACAGCAGAATCCTTCCCCAGCTATGATGTTAAGGTAGACAGTACAGCAGAATACTTACCAAACTATGGTGTTACTGTAGCCAGTAGAGTAAAATCCTTCCCCAGCCAACATGTTACTGTAGCCAGTACAGCAGAATCCTTCCCCAGCTATGATGTTACTGTAGACAGAATATCCCAATGCTTCCTCAGCCAACATGTTACTGCAGCCAGTACAGCAGTATCCTTCCTCAGCCAACGTGTTACTGTAGCCAGTACAGCAGTATCCTTCCCCAAGCAATATGTTACTGTAGACAGTATAGCAGAATACTTCCCCAGCTATGGTGTTACTGTAGCCTGTACAGAAAAATACTTCCCCAACCAATATGTTACTGTAGACAGTACAGCAGAATACTTCCCCAGCTATGATGTAACTGTAGCCCGTACAACAGAATATTTCCCCAGCTATAATGTTACTACAGCCAGTACAGCAGAATACTTCCCTAGCTATAATATTACTGTAGCCAGTATAGCAGAATCCTTCCCCAGCTATGATGTTACTGTAGACAGTACAACAGAATACTTCCCCAGCTATGAATTAACTGTAGCCAGTACAGCAGAATACTTCCCCAGCTATGATGTTACTGTAGCCTGTACAGTAAATTCCTTCTCCAGCTATGATGTTACTGTAGCCAGTACAGCAAAATCCTCCTCCAGTTATGATGTTACTGTAGACAGTACAGTAAATTCCTTCCCCAGCCAACATGTTACTGTAGCTAGTACAGCAGAATCCTTCCCCAGCTATGATGTTAAGGTAGACAGTACAGCAGAATACTTACTAAACTATGGTGTTACTGTAGCCAGTAGAGTAAAATCCTTCCCCAGCCAACATGTTACTGTAGCCAGTACAGCAGAATCCTTCCCCAGCTATGATGTTAAGGTAGACAGTACAGCAGAACACTTACCAAACTATGGTGTTACTGTAGCCAGTAGAGTAAAATCCTTCCCCAGCCAACATGTTACTGTAGCCAGTACAGCAGAATCCTTCCCCAGCTATGATGTTAAGGTAGACAGTACAGCAGAATACTTACCAAACTATGGTGTTACTGTAGCCAGTAGAGTAAAATCCTTCCCCAGCCAACATGTTACTGTAGCCAGTACAGCAGAATCCTCCCCCAGCTATGATGTTACTGTAGACAGAATATCCCAATGCTTCCTCAGCCAACATGTTACTGCAGCCAGTACAGCAGTATCCTTCCTCAGCCAACGTGTTACTGGAGCCAGTACAGCAGTATCCTTCCCCAAGCAATATGTTACTGTAGACCGTACAGCAGAATACTTCCCCAGCTATGATGTTATTGTAGCCTGTACATAAAAATACTTCCCCAACCAATATGTTACTGCAGACAGTACAGCAGAATACTTCCCCAGCTATGATGTTACTGTAGGCAGTAGAGCAGAATCCTCCCTAGCTATGATGTTACTGGAGCCAGTACAGCAGAATACTTCCCAAGCTGTGATGTAACTGTAGCCAGTACAGCAGAATACTTCCCCAGCTATGATGTTACTGTAGGCAGTAGAGCAGAATCCTCCCTAGCTATGATGTTACTGATGCCAGTACAGCAGAATACTTCCCAAACTATGATGTAACTGTAGCCAGTACAGCAGAATACTTCCCCAGCTATGATGTTACTGTAGACAGTACAGCAGAATACTTCCCAAGCTGTGATGTAACTGTAGCCAGCACAGCAGAGTCCTTCCCCAACCAATATGTTACTGTAGACAGTATATCCGAATGCTTCCTCAGCCAACATGTTACTGGAGCCTGTACAGCAGATTCCATCCCCCTTCAGCATGTCACTGTAGCCAGTACAGCGGAATCCTTCCCTAAACAACATACGCTATAGCCAGTACAGCAGAATTTTTCGCAGCCAACATGTTACTGCAGCTAGTACGGTACATCAGAATGCTTCCCTTAGAAGCTAGTGGCACGACCAAGTTGGAGCTAGCTGTACCCCTGTACCGTTGGTATATAGCTCGGTAAGGATTCTGCTGTACTGGCTACTATTATATTGATCCTTGGCAATCACACCCAAGTTGACACATTTCATGTTACGTGAACCTCCTTGACACATGGGACTTGAGGTGGGATGGGCAATAGTCGAAATCTTAAAACAGTACACATAAAAAAAATTAGAAATGGACTCCAAATCATTAGTATTATAACATTGGCATAACTGCCTATAAAGTGTATGTTTGTTTGTCTCAAGTGCATCTTTGATCCGTTCTGTGAATGTGTAATGATGTATTTTATTATTAATGTCCATACCACGCATGTACAGACCTCTCAACCTAAAATGTTCCCAAGGAGTGAGATTGGGTTACTATCCCAGCCAATTAGGCCTAGGCGGCCCCTGGAAGCTCTGGGGTTCTAGATTGCCCGAGATGCATTCTAGCTCATTTCCGGAGAATAAAACTGCAAATCATTAGACAATGTTAACTTACGGTTTTTACAATATCTTCTATTTTTACATAAGAATAACCATCATATTTATCAGCAAATATGGACTGCTTTTGATATTATTCTCTCCTTAAGACAATAAACTGGAAGTCCAAGAGTGAGCTTACTGTAGGCCCTATTCCAATGTGGAATTGTTAGGAAACTTTCCGTATTCTACTTCGTTTTGGATCTCGTTTTAGGCGCTTTGATGCAAATCTATACAGATTTTGTGGGGAAAATCAATACTAATAACCAACACCATTTGTCAGATTGGAAACTGTATTTCCCTGAAATTATTCAAATTGTGGAAACAATCCAAACACACAACAAACCGAAGATAATGTACAATGCAAGACGTGATCTAAATACCGTGAAGTGGCTTCATAAAATATTTATGAAAATATAATCAGATTAGTCACTTTTTAATTAGCCAGTAGTCTGCAACAATTTACACTAGCTAGACGGCATTGTGACTGTTTATAACCTTATAAGGTGACGTGGCACACAGATTTATAATCAGGTGGCAACGCCCGATGAATCATCGATCGGAGGTAGGTCTAGTGGTAAAACAATTACACTGCCAGTGGTTACAAGAATGTGACTCGTGAGTGCTCTTTTATTATTTGAAAAGATTATTTTTTCTTGTGTAACAAATTGTATTCACGAGTGGCCTTCTTGGCGCTGGTTAAGACTTCACTTGGTGGTTCAAATTGGTGACAGTTCGCTAGTTTGATGGTCATCAAAGAGGACAGCGTGCCCTCTACTCCCAGCGATCCTCGAAAAGCGGTTTTGTTCTTTCTCACCATTGAAAATACCCTCTCCTCGCTAGCGTTGGAATGTGGTAGGATAAGTATCAATTTAGCCACTTTACTCAACCTTCCAAACCTAGAGCTGCCGTCTACTAATTTAAGAGAGGAAAGATGACCCCAAATGACATCCATCCGGAAATAAGACGAAGTCTCGTCCAGTTCCTGGTCATTATCATCTTCAGTAGGTTTGACGCGGGCGCTGTCCCAGATTTGTCCTGGAATGTGACTTTTTTCCAGCATTTGATATTCCACAAACTCTTCTTGGAGCTTCTCGATCTCATTCGTTGTTGAGGGGAAATGGTGTGGAAATTTTTTAACGAAGAATTCAATATCATCAAATCCACTCTCATCTTTCCTGAAGAAATCAACGAACTGGGCGTGCAGAAGCAGGTCGTCATTTAGTGGAAGTTTTGCAAGACATTCTTTTGTAGCTTTCATGTAGAATTGACGCACTGCCGAATAGAACTCAGTAACTTCCCTTGGTGATACGTCACCATCATTCAACAACTTCTGAACTTTCTGTTTTGTCACAAAACCAATGAAGAGCTGATCATCCTTCAGTTGATTCATTGTCTCAGAATAGTTGACACTCATCAGATCAATCCCGGCAGCTTTCATATGCTGAATGGTGATGAACTTCCCAATCAACTTCATCAGAAATCTGCGGAGCTGGTGGTAGATTGCGTAAATACAAGGGTCTTCTCTTTGAAGGAACCTATTCACGGCTGTGAACGTTGGCAGGACAGCGTTGTAGAACAGTAAATAGATTTCTGTCATTGGATCATTGAACAGATCTTTCAATCGTTTGAAACGAGGAATACTCTCACTGTTTGAGAGGAAGTAGCTCTTCAGGGCGGGGTACATTTGAAGAATTCTCTTCACAGCTATTTCCAGACTTAGCCAACGTGTATTAACATGTTTTATCACTTGACGATACTTGACATCACAGAAGTCTGCAAACTCAACAAGCATTGACTTTCTTTTTGTACTTTTGTCAAAATAATAAAAGACATCAATGCACATATCCTCAACGTCAAAACCAGAAAAGTCAGAAAATGAACTAGATGCCCTACAAGCCACATTGTGCACAAGATGACATGGGCACCCCATGAAATAACAATCAGCGTTTTGTTGTTCTACCCTTGTAAATATAGAATTCCTAACCCCAAGATTAACACTGGTGTTGTCGACACCAAAGCCAACACAGTTGATCCACGGGATTCCATTTGAGTTTAGAACCTGGTCGATTTTATTGAATATCGCTTGAGCGGTCGCTGAATCTCTTCCTTTAGTGGCACACATGTCCAAAAATCGGCTTTCCACTCTGCCGCAGCTCACATCAAAAATCCGCACTGTTACGGGATTCATTTTGTCTAAACCTACATCATTGGAGCCATCCGTAAGTAGCGGATAAGGGTTGTTCTTCATGAAACCAACAAGTTCCCTCAGAAAATAAGGTGCGATGGAACCATTATCATACACGTTGATTTTGTTGCTGCCGATGCATACTTCTTCGCAATTTGAGAATCGGGGAACATATCTGAGAAAAGCGGACTTAAATGATTTGAGAATGCCAAGGGAATGTTTTGATTGGCCAACAGCGTTGCCATCTTAACTTCTGCACGAATCACCTGTAATATAAAAATACATTGATATTTGAATAAGCACAGCACTTATATGAAAACAATAATAGCATGTCCATGGTTTTAATGATTGTTTGATTGATTGGAGTTTTACGCCGTGCTCCAGATTATTTCACTCATATGACAGCGTTAATGTGGCAGGAAACCGGGCTGTGCCCGGCAGGAACCCGCGGCCTCCTGCAGGTTGCTGGCAAACCTTAATTCGCACGTAAAGCTGGAGACAAAGTCAACGGGAACTGAATATGAACTCACAACCTCATTGGTGTGCGCCTTCAGCGATCATTGTGCGTTGCACGGTAAACCGCTCGGGCACGGAATGGTCTTAATGAAAAGCGTTGTTTTGTTTTCGAGGGTAGTAGGTGAGTGTGAGAATCATTACATAATGGTTTTAATAAGGGAGATACATCGCAAAAACAAACAAATAATAGATAAACCTACTAATGTCCTTCTCAACACTCGGCAGTCAACGTAATTTATCGGTAGGCCCCTAAATGTACGTTCATACTGATATCTAACGATAATAATATACAGCACCGGTACTTCAAGGGTAGATAATACCTTCGATGAGATTGCTCAAGTTAATATATAATATGATAATGGCCTATCGATAACAGAGGTATTGAAAAACAACGAAAAAATAAAGCTTCAAAAGATTAGAATTAAAAATCACCTTGGTATTCAGGTCAGATGACTGGCCAGCAAACATACTGGAAATTGTAGGTTGTTTGCTCTTCGTCTTCACAAATTGCTGATGGGTATCACTGCTGATGTGACGTTTTACATCAGTTTCCCCTTGATGGGAACAGGACAAATTTCGAGTACAAATATTGCAGTAAAACTTAGAACTGTCACCTTCCACAGCGCTGATGAATGGATATTTCTTGATCCATTCTCTATTGAATTTGCTTTTGTAAGTGGCGGCTCCTGTATATTTGGTCCGTTTTACGGGTAGAATGTCGTCCAAGGTGGAATCGGAATCTGAACTGTGCCGCGTGTCCGACATTTTGACAGATCACGTGGTGCCAGATATTGCGTGTATCTGAACTGTCGTCGCAATCTCTATCCAGAGTTATCGTTCCTTTTCAATCACTAGGTGAAGCAGGAACGACAACTCTGGGGAGGTTAAAAATAAACATGCGAAATCCCCTCGGATGACTGAAGACACGACCCGTACTTTGGTCAGTTGAATATCTTAAGCAAAGCAACAATTACCAGTGTTTTTTTTATTTTTTACCCTAAACCTTCAGAATGCGTGAGATTTTAAAGTAGCTGCGTGAGAGCGTGAGATTGAAGCCGAATGCGTGAGTCTCACGCCAAATGCGTGAGAGTTGAGAGGTCTGCATGTAGAATACTGCATTTAATATAGGGTTCTCTCCAAGTAAGTTGTTTGAAATAAATATAGGCTAACTTTAAAACCTTCATTATTGTCATGTGATCTTTCCTCTTCGCATTTGCTTGCTTTTACAGCCGGGTACCATGGGATCGTTTGAGAACGACACTTTTGTAGAGGAAGGTGGCGAAGGCCTTAAGGGATTGCAGAGCTGTCTTGAGGAGCACATCACTATCGGAATGCAGGCAGTGCTCTGCTTGACGGGAGTGGTCGGAAACTCCTTAGTGCTGTTCTTATTCGGGAAGCGGGGTGAGCGTCTCACATACATCATTGCAATATTATCGATGGCCGTCAGAGACCTTATCGCCTGCTCTATGCTCCTACCTTTGTGTATCGCGCTTGAAGCTCTAAGCTTCAGCACCTCCTCCAACTTTTCTTGTAAATCTTACCACTTTATTGGAAATGCAACGTATTTTTTTATCATGCCATTCTTGGTATTAATTGCCCTTGATCGATGCGCATGCGTGTGTGTCGGCCAAACTCAAGCCACATATCATCGACGAGCTTTCATCGCTGTTGGAATCGTTAGCTTGTATTCAGTATTGGCGTCCATTGTTCCAACGATAGTACACGGAGTTCACGATGGTTTTTGCCGCTTCTCTCCTGAGATCATTTCGTTCGAATCCATCGTGCATTTTTATTGGTTTTCTTTGGGTGCTTTTATCACAGGCGCGGCTGTTTTGACCCTCACGTATGCAACAATCTTCGCCATGACACTTTACCGGAAAGATAGGTCAAAACAGCTCATTCAGGCTTCTCCACTAGAGGGCGTTGGTGACATGTCTAGTAGTGACACGGAGTCTGCTTCGTCGAATGCTGGTGAATCGGCGACATCTGGCAATCCTGAGGGTAGTCCAGCCGACGAAAAAGGGAGGCAGTCGGTGAAATTCCAAAAGGAGCAGATCTCTGTGACAGTTACTATGTTTACGTTGACAGTCGTGTCGCTTATAGTATACATTCCCGCAATTTTGATGGCTTTCGGACATATTAAAGCAAACTTGGTAATTTTCGAATTGCATCAAATCAGTTTTGTGAGCAATTTTGTCGTGTATTTGTGTCTTGAAGCAACGTTTCGCAAGGAAGTCAAGGAACTATTTCAGTCATCTTGGTCAAGAGTTCAATTTACGGCATAAGCTGAATAGTTACACATGTACATGACGTGTGATTTCAATGAGCACTGAGATTCCTTCGTATATGTAAATCCCCTCCGTCCCCAACTTTTGGATATTTCTGCGATGGACATCATCCACTCTATGGACATTTCTCCAATGGACTCCCAACATGGATAATTCCCCAATGGATATTTTATCAGTGGACATTCTTTCTATGGATATTTTGACAATGGACGTTCTTCCTATGGATATTTTGACAATGGACATTCTCCCTATCGATATTTCCCCTTTTGACACCCAAGTTATGGATAATTTCCCAATGGACATTTTCACAATGGACGTTCATCCTATGGATATTTTCACAATGGACATTCTTCCTATGGATATTTTCACAATGGACATTCTTCCTATGGACATTTCCCCCAAATGAAAACATTTTGTTGATGTGTCCCCAGTGGACATCGCCTTTCTTCACTGGGCATTCCTTATATGAATATTCCTCCATTGGATATGCCCAACCTCACCACCCCTTTGGATATTTTCCCTTAAGTGTCACAGTCGTTTATGGATATTTCTGTGGTGGACATTTCCCCTATAGATATTTCCCTATGGATATTTCCTCCAGTGAACACTCCCTTGTGGATATTTCACAAATGGACATCCCCTAATGGGTATTTCCTCAATGGACAGTCTTCCTGTTTAAATTTCCCTAGTGGACATTCCCCCTTTAGATATTTCCTCTAATGGGCACCCCCTTTTGGATATTTCCCACTTGGCCATTCCCTTATGGATATTTTCTCAGTGGACATTCCCCCTATGGATGTTTCCCCTGTGAACAATATATAATAATATTAAATTAACCCGAATGAACATCTCCATACAGATATTCACCCATTGGACATCCCCCATGGATATTTCCCTTGAATGGACATTCCCCCATGGATATTTCCCTCCAATGGACATTCCCTCCTATGGATATTCCCCCATTGGACATTCCACTCCCCCATGTATATTTCCCCATCCAACCCCTGCGTACACTTTTGCAGCTGAGCAATTTCTCTTCAAAGATAGGGAGCATTCATTATGCATACATACACTGTTAATTGTATGTAGCGTAAATAATTTTGGTAAAATAATTATCTTATTTTGGTTCTATGACCACTTCATGGATTCCCACAAGTATTGGTGATTGATCGCAAATAAAATAACAATGCGTTGTACAACTCATGCTTCTTTGTTCAGATAACCATTTCCTTTCCTTTTAAAGTTTTAGATACGCGCCATTTTAACAGTTAATGGTGTAAAATATCTCTCGGATTTCACACATATTAAAAGCGCTAATTCATGATAGAAATCCGGTAGAAGAGCAACCATCTGATGTAAGAATGTAATGATCGGCACAACACGAGAGGTAAAAACACGAGACGTAACAACACAACCAGACAACAGTGCTGTTATTTTACATTTCACAGTTTCCACTTAATTTAATCCAAAACGTAGTAGTTAGTCCTTTTGCATTTCTTAAGTGGTGATGTTAGTATCACGTGGTTAAGATAAATAAAGTACATTTTAAAATACGATGTAAGTTCGAGGATTAAATCACAGCTGTTTATTTGTCAGGATAAACTAACCGAACCACATACCACGCATGCCATGTATATGCCCAGCAACTTATTATAGTTATAATATAATAGTAACGGAATAAATGATATGCCGTGAAAGGAGGAGATAGCCTGATGTGTAGTAATCCGTACATAAGCTCCGTACAAAATGACATTGTAAAGTTGTGTTGTATTATGTCGGAACATCCATGGTAAAAGTCCCATGGTTTTACACGTAGATTAGTGTAATGTTCAGAATAGATGTTAATACACTGCCTGTCGGCCAGCTGTCTCATGACTCGTTGGGACTCTGACGGGGGTAAAGTGACCAATCAAAATCGCTCTTTTTAAAGTAGCTTGCATTGGTCAGACAACTTGTCAGATTTGATAATCATTTTAATAATAAATGAAAGGAAGCCCGCGTAGCTTCAAGCGGGCTTTAAAGTTTTACTACAACTTTCAGGCCCTAAAATGTTTCACTTGTTCGGTAAGAAATAATATAAAAAAAACCCGTAAGTACTGTAGCTGATTCGGCATACCTTACTTAAAGGTGGACACAAAGTGTGCTTCTTTCTGTCAACCAGTCTGACTTATAACAGTGTCTAAATCAGAACAAAACACCAAACGGCTAAAATCAGTAAAATCACTTTACTTTTTCCCTGTAATTAGTTTCATTCAAGACCGTATCATGCGACATGTTGTTGGGAGAACAATACTATGTTCGTTGTTGGACTAAATGTACTTACCACACATCTGTTAAGTATAAAAGATAAGTAGCACTAAATAATTTAAGGTCATTAGTTAATAGCAACGTTAAAAAAAGTAAGTTTAACAGCAATAACAACGCTGTACTCGATGAACTCGGATAAAAAGCTAACAAACATGACTAGAAAATTATTTTTCAGAGTATACTCCAATGAAACATCACAACACAGGTAATTCACAGGAAGTACGATGAGAAATTGGGGATTTAAGGAACTCGTATATCAATACTTTACAAGGCAAACAATAAGTCGTGGCCTAATATAAATTTACGTGTGATCTTTACAACACAGATCAAGTTATGGATAAAGGTAAACTGATCATTATTTGAAACCGTAGGCCTACAATGTTAGCGTTAACGCAGTACAGTCAGGATACTCTTCCAGCTTTATAAACAATCTCACAGCGCTTGTAAGTTGGTGTTCATGGGAATATGCTTTAGTTTGAATTAAAACACATTTTTTGTGGACCTTAGTGTAGCGATCGTAGGTAATTACCAAAGCTGTTCTAAGGGACATAACTCTTGGGTGTTATACAGGAGGGGAATTCCAACATGTGCGTTGACACGGAGTGAAACGATCACTCTGATTGGTTGATCGGGAGGATGACACTGGTTATCCGCCATCTTCCATTAAAAGTTCTATGCCATCTAAATAATTTGTCTCGTCTCGTCTGTGTTACAGGTAAGATTCAGAAGCCATCTGCTCCTCGGTAACACGCCATTTAGTTCTTGTTGTGTTGTAGTTCCTAGCTGATCTATAAAAACTGATATAATGCGGTTAGCTTTGAAGATATTTTTGGAAGAATAGTTCATAAATCTAAAAGTGCATGTTCTCTGACTGTTTAGCAAGGTGTTATTGTTATTACTAGCCCAAGGGCGTTAAATCCTTGTTAGAATTAGTCTGAGATATAATGGTTCACTAGTATGGCAAATTTCATAGTTTTGATGCATTTGTATTCATGATACAAGTAAGCTTAAGAGCTCAGTGTAGTTACTTGTGTAACAAAGTAACTTAATTCAGTCAGTGTTCGAACGTGTACATAAACCCGCTAGTGATTGTGACCATCCAGGGAGACAGCTCTCAATGACATTCTAATTCAGGGGGAAATACTCTGTCCGGAATTGTAATGTGATGTCATTGTATACGTTGTATTGAGGCTGGTTGTCCGCCATCTTCTATTAAAAGTTCTATCTCAATTAAATAATGTGTCTCGTCTCGTCTCATCTCGTCTGTGTTACAGTCCTACACATTGCGACAGACCATAGGGGGGCAACATTAGCATGACATAGGGGCCTATATGTAGTATAAAAGCTGACGTTTTTTTCGTGAAAACAACACACGCAATTCGAGATGGAAATCTTTTGGTGTCCGAGGTAAAAACAGTCTTACTGTGCAATGTGACTGGTGAAAAATGTTAGGCAACCTTTCTTGACACTGAATTACTGATCACCTCTCTCACCTTTTCCCAGGAGGCACAAATGACACCTCTTTCCATTATAAACTTCTCAAGATCACAAACGTTCAGCTTCTCGATTTTCTCTATCATTAGTCCACTCTAAATTATTTCAGGCCACTTTTTTCAGACCCACGTGTCATAGTGAAGGTGATTAAAAATACTTGCCTAACATTTAAGACAGGTCACATGATACAATTGGATTTTTCTACCTTCAGCTGTAAAAGAGTTCGAACTCGAAACCCCACTGTTCAATGACGCTATCCCCTTCATGCGGCAATGTAGGGCTGAACACACAAATACGCTTTCTTTGACCATAACAACAAGGCACCCCAAATACGTGGGCTTACATATCAAAACATGGTCTTTCACAAATACAAATTATTTCTGGTAAAAACTGATGATATATCAGCATTTGCTCAATGTGTGACCCGGGTGTATGCCTCTAATATTGCGCACTACTTAACTGTCGTAACTGTCGACTCAACACGGTTTTTGTTTTTTTGTTTTGAGCTGCAGACTTCGACGCCCATTTCTGCCCTTGAGTGTTTTAACCAATCACACTTCCTAGATACCATGCATGCGTATCTCGGTAAGTCATCCAAAGTGAGAACGACAGCTGCTTAAACAGTCTTCCTTGATTCTGTTACACATGAGGATCAATCCTTAATTCGGCAGCACTTAACGACGGATCCTTAATTCGGCAACGCCTGGCGACGCATCCTTAGTTCGGTAACACTTGACGACGGAGCCTTAATTCACTAACACTTGACGACGGACCCTTAATTCAGTAATACTTGACGACGGATCCTTAATTCAGTGACACTTGACGACGGATCCTTCATTCACTAACACCTAAGACGGAATTCTCACGTCTCTCTTTTATATACAAATTATCACTGACGTATTGAAATTTGCATCCCTTCAGTTACATGAGCCAGCTTACATTTTACAAGGGTGCGTGCCAATATAGTATTTCTTAAGTTTCTGAAAAAAAATTAATTTAGAAAATGATAAGCAGAATCGTGTTTGGAATGACCATGGAACAAAGGTGTATTTAACAAAGAAGTATGGACAACACAAGCTAATTAATTTACAGGCACAATAGTCGAGTCGGCATATCAGGAGTCCCACAAGTTCATGTAGATATGGACGAGGCAGAGTGGGGGCTCTCGCTAACAAACGCTGCTGAAAGGCGAGATATTACGGCACGGGCTTAACTGATTACACACCTCTCATAGTCGGCTCTTACGGCGCCGTTAGCAGCTGCCGTAAAATCATGCCTTTTAGCCGCGTTATTTTGCCAGAGCCCCCACCCCGTCTCGTCTCAACCTGCGTGTGAACTCGCCAGATCCCGGAATTGCAGAGTCCGCCTATAGGTTGCATTCAGGCAATTGGGGCCACGATTTACCTCAGAACTGCCGAGTGAAGAAAACACTGAATGGGTAATACTGTCGCACAGATATTTTAGGTTGCTGGAACACTATCAATTTCTGAACTGTTACTTTGCACCTAGTTAAAAATGATATCAGAATTTTGTCTGTTTTGGATAGAACTGGAAACTTTTTTGCCAGTGTCACTACCTACCCCACTGGAGGTTACCAAAGTAACAAAATGCCATGACTTCACGTCCAGCAGCCACAGCTTAAAAAATAGTGGGCATGCTAGGTTGATTTTTTTATACGTTGTAGAGAAAAATGCAAGCTGCATATGGTGATATGGCATTGTGCCACGCGAAAGTTAGGGGGTGTATATGTTTGAGGTTGGAGTTGCCCAATATACTACATAAATAGTAAGGAACATCAATGCGCTCGGACATGTTACCTATACTTAGCCACGATGTTGTTTATAACAAAACATGTCTTATATTACTCACTGCAGTGCGCGCGTTTCCTCCAGGTGTCAAATTACCCACAAAGTTTGGTTTATCTGTCGAAGAATTGTGTAAAAACACGTTCCCCACGACCAACCTTTAATCTCCCACTCTCAGAACACAGTCTTTCTTGTGCTGGGGAGATTTACTAGTTCCCTCAGGAACAGATACTGAGAGCTTTCTAATCTCGCCGTCACTGGCTGGCCCATGGAATTTGACAAAGTGTAGTTCCCATACCCTCCCTCCACCTCCGTTCCCCTCCACCCCCACCACCCACCGTCAGCCATGGGTTTTGGATTGTGTGTTTAGCCAGAAAATGAGGAAGTGAGTACACAGACTGAGGTAGATGATGTAAGATTATCACCCAGGAATCGAACTTCACAATTTATCACAGCTGGATACAGAATTTATACCCCTCAATAAAAGCTTCCTTTCAGGCCTGCTGGCACAAGTAATTTCTCTTGTGGATCTTGACGCTAATAGTTAGCATTACGCTCTGAGTAAATTGGCAGGAATTAACGGAGAGTGTGTAGTCATTAACCTCTGGAAACAGATTGCCATTGTATTCTTCTTCAATATAATCATACCTAAATGAAAGCTAAAATCACTTCTGTGTCGGATTGACCAGTATCCTTTGGTAATACATGGATACACGTAACACGGCCCGAATGTCTTCAGCTGGGGAAGTTCCCCATTCTAAAGCGGCAGCGACAACAAAGAGGATATTAAGGAAACATAAAAATGTCAACTGATAAGGCCTAATATGCATATCGTCTGGCATCAGTCTGCAGCAGAAGTCTGCAGGGGTGGGTGAGGCAGGGCGTCGGGTGAGGTAGGGCGTGGTGTGGAATGGGGTGCTCTTTTCTCTCATTTGCCATTCTTAAAACGTCTGGTAGAATGTAACAACATTTATTCATACTGGGCGATAATTCTCCAGCCTTGATAGAAACAATATGGGCGGAAACTATCGAAAGTGAAAAATTAAACTCCATTTTCGGCCACCATTTATTTATTATTTATTGAATTTATTTTAAAATTTATTCATTCACTTATTCTAAATTAATATTGTTATATTGTATAAATATTTTATGTTAATCACTGCTCGGATGCAAAATTTCCAAGTGTGCACTGTAATTGACAATGAGATTTCAGCCAAAGTGTGTACTGTCGGTAAAAAACAAAAAGTCCTCTACACCGGTTTTGTTTCATAGTTGAGCAGAAATATGCTGAAAGTGGGGTAAATTATGTATTCAGTATGCTGACTATATCTCATCGTCAAATTGTCCTATAGACAACAAGGGTTTCACTAACTGTATAGGCATTGGATCTAGTCAAAAGAACTGACCTCTCAAGGGGCTCTTCTGTAAGGTTTTATGACGAAATATGCTCAGTCATTACACAGTATCTAAATCCCAGATAAGAATTTGGTGGTTTGAATGCTGGGGATATTTCATTCTGTGTAAGGCCGAATTGGTTAGGTCACTCATTCGAGGTGTTAAAATAAGTATCCTCCACTGTATCCCGTTTGTGTAATCAACTCTTCCTACAGTGAGGGACAGAAGCTTCTGAAAGTCACGAATTGTGTACTAGACATTTTGTAAGATGTGCACATGAACTTCAGTTTGTATACCAAAATGGCATTTTTCTTTTGGCGTGGTCAGTCTTAACTTTTAGCGTGTTATTCTGATGTGAAGCGCATTTCTTGTCCTATTCTAATCAAACGGACTTCAGCAGCTCATATTGTAGTTAACACTTTGAGAGTGGGATCGTCACTTTATTTCTAAAGAGGATCGCCTAAAGCATAGGTCATCAAAGGAATTATGACACCGTAACACTCAGCTAGCACGTTACAGGGTTTCAGCTCCTACAAAGCCGTCCATGACCCGGAAATCTATTAGGCTAAGCCAGAAGAAAGAGATGCATAATTGTACACATTATCAGCGTACGATAACGGACAATGTTTGATGAATTAAAAGTTGCGTACGAACTGATTACTATCACAACCGTGAAAAAATTCTTGTGAGTACGGCGATCAATCCAATCAAATGAATAAAATGCTAAAGCTGGTCAAGAAATATACATCTTGTATGATTTTAAAAAAAAAATCTAGCGGATTTTTCGCACGGTTTCAAGGAATGCATGTCACATGTGTTTCGTGTGCATTGTTGAAAAAAGTATTGCCATTGGAAGCACCACATACGTGTACTCAGCTGTTAGCGCATAGCCATGGTACTGCTGGTAACATGACGGGAAAACAACGTGATGTAGAATCCAATAACTTTATTACAATCTACAAATAAATCGTTGACATCGTCGCTATTTCGCCTTAACAAATAAATCACAGTGTGAAAACAATACATATTCTTATGTTAGATAAAGATAAATGCCAGGTAGGCCAATCGGCTTTGAACGCAAAAATATATGTAATCACAAATAATATGAAAGTTTATCTCGATAACAAAGTGTAGTCTCGATGACTAGTTCCTTTCACAGCACTTTTTCCGTCAATGTCACCTGTCGTATGTACAGCGAGACTTTGTGTGTTAGCATAACTCGTGGCTTGCCGATGGTACACGTGGAGGGTCAATACCCCATAATGCCGTGTCCAGTAGTCATTGGCATAAACGGCTCTGACACAGCAAAAAGTTCCTGGTGGCACTGTGGAGCCATGGTTTTCCGTTTCTTGTTCACGCTGTAGTCTCTCAGAAGAATGTCATCCAAATCATCAACCTGGTAAGAACGCTTTCTGCTATGCCCATTTTGTAAGATCTGTGGAACGTTTTCCAAATCACTCGGATATTTGAAACCACAAGATATGGGCTGATACGCAGGTGTCTGAGATTCTCGGGCTTTCATCACGTGACATAATCGCTTACGCCTTGCATGTGTTTGTCGGGCAATGCGTGCTCTTGATTGACAGGCGTCAGTCTGGTGGGCGGATACGGAAAGACAGTCGTAGGATACGGCGCTCAGCAAAGCAGGCATCGAGTCAAATGGGTTGGAATTTATGGCGAACTCTTTTTCCTGAAGACCTGGAAAGAGAAAAGTTATGGTTAGCAAAACACGATTAAATCAAAAATGATTTATGAAAGACAAGATATACAAAGTATGATGAACAAATACATTTCACCAGGAGTTAAAATGAGCTGATTTCTGGCAACAAAATGTCCGAACCAATACTTGTTGTCCATGAAGTTAGCTCAGTTTCTGAATTCGGTATATCCAAATTACTTTACCAGAGCGTGTTATGGCCGTGATAAAGATGGCCTGTAAAATTAAAACATAAACTTACCGGACAGAAGTGTAAAAAGATCTTCTCGTGCTTTGGTCAGATCTGATCGGATAGATTTTCCACATTGTGAGCCGGTGGATATGTTCGTTTGGCGAGGGAGGCTGTTGGAGTGGCCTGTCACAGCAGCTAAAGGTAGTCTTGGCAGTTCGAGGAAGTGAGAATTTTCGCGAGACACTGAACACTGAAGAAAATTTGTGTGCGTTTGCGTTCTATTGTTTGTCTGGTGATGATGGAAGGGTGATTCCGTCCCTGGACTTCTACTGTGAGGAGTAGAGTCTAATGGCGCTATGATAAGGGCTGGTTGTCTGGCATGCTCTTCATCCAGCAAGCCTGGGAACTGGGATTTATCCAGAGTATATTCCCCTGTAGATTCCAATTTCAAAGGCTCCGTGAAGCGTGCCGGTATACAGGAGAAAGGCACAACAGAAGAATAAGCTTGACGCAGTATTTCCGCCATATTGACCTATGGTAGCTGTTATTCAAAGTCCGCACCGGTGTTTTAGTCCCGGTAACTCCGTATTTTGGTAAATCCAGTGGAAGATTTCCTCTGCGTCTTCACTAGCCACAATCCAGTGTTAAAATGGTCTGTTGTTGGCTTGGACTGGGCAGTTTATATGGTCGAGCGCACTGCCCCGAGGAGCTATTGTATACGCTATACAATGACCCGTATTACTTGAGAAAATAATCAGCAGATGACTTTGGCTCTAATTCCACCCCATAATCCTTGTTTTGAGAACAAAATAATACTGTGTAAAAGCTGTGGAAGCCCCCTCTGTGGTCCGCGCGGGATGTCTCCTTTGTTCGGGAAGAGAAAGGAATTAAGTACCTCGCAGGCTTTCTACACAGAGGTGTGAATCGACAAGTCGGAGCAGCTTGGGGGTAATTAGGGAGTGGTCACTGCTTGATCACTGGTCGGTCCAGTGATAATTATCAGCCTTGGACCCCGATCAACCCCTCTCCCCCTCATAGTTCCCGCACGTCGATCACTTTACAGATTAGGTATTATTATACGTGATTATTCCAGGGCCTGTCTTGAGTAAAATCTTGAGTGCCGGCTGTCCAAATTATCTCAACACTTCACTTCTGAAGCCACTAAGCTTTTCTATAGACCTTTCTTTTTGTTTATCCACAAAACTACACAAAAAGGCAAAAGCAAGGACTTTCCAACAGGAAACAGGCTTTTACCACCTTAAAATCTACACAAAATGATCGAAGACAACACTTGTGAAAATAATTAATATATGGTCCAGTGCCTACGACTAAGGCCTCCGTCAGCAGTTATAACAACGAAGCGTGTGTTAATGTATGTTTTACAAAAGGGCACTTTTTGCACATCAGTACAGAGTTGCGTTCAAAGACCATTGTAGGCCTATATGAAACACAATTGTGACATCTCCACAAATGCCCATTTAAAGACACATTTCTATTGACTTTTTAAAGTCTGAGTTTAGGAATGATGCAAAATTTCCAATTTCCCATACAGGTGGAATGTTGTTAACGGAAATGCTGGTCGTCCAAAGGTGTCTGCAGTTCAAAGTACTGGTTTATAATTTACACCATAATAGCAAATAAATCGGTGATATTCACACAAGCTGTCGGTTATATTTGATATTCGCTCAGCCTCAAGTCGTGTCCAGTTCGCAATTACCAGTTGTGTAAACAACGTACATTTGCAACTATACGGCCAGATAAAATATACACTAATTGAAAAGATATCGATATTGTCATGATTTACATCATTGGTTCTCCACATGGTTTGCTGTTAAGAGAGCGTTCAACCGTATATTGATTTCCAAACGCTTGGTGTATGTGACATGATGAGTATCGCTGTTCATCAAACCCCTAGATCTAGATTCATTCTTTCATTTCACTTCAGCCACCCAAGATGGCACGAGAGGTAAAAACATTTAAATGAACAAAAACGACTTGTAAATATACGAGGGCGTTGTTCCGCAAAGCAACTGTAGTCTTATTTTGATTGTAATTACGATGACTACACAAGTTAACATGTATACGTTACCATGGTAACACTGCAGTTACCTAAATAACAATCATTCAAGATCCCGATCGTGACGTCGTTTTATGAAAACAGCAAAATACTTGTGAAGGAAGTGTTGAGTATTACAACAAACTGTAATTTTTAAGCAATTTTATTTCCAAACCCTATGCATGCACGGTGTTATGAAGGCATATTTTTTGGATTTTCTATTAAAAAGATGT
The DNA here is from genome assembly GCF_032854445.1 of Liolophura sinensis. Taxonomy (NCBI): domain Eukaryota; kingdom Metazoa; phylum Mollusca; class Polyplacophora; order Chitonida; family Chitonidae; genus Liolophura; species Liolophura sinensis. The sequence goes on along the minus strand of NC_088299.1, from coordinate 15,916,559 downwards.
GAAATAATTATCCTTGCACAAGTCAACAGATCCACTTCTGCCACGTAATCAGGTTCATTTAATTTATATCATTAGGACGACATACGTTGCATGCATGACAATAAAGAGGTTTGTCTCTTTATCAGTCTCAATATTTTATCAGTTTATAATGTAGATGATGCTACCGAACTCACTGAAATATCGTTGTTGCTGTTTCTATTTGTTGGAAAATATTAATGTGACTCGTTATCCGGGTAGAATTCCATTCGGATAAACCCAGGAATTAAACGTGTGTATTGTCGTACAGTTTTAAATGTAGGCCCCTCTAGCGTAAACAGATCGTGACTGAAATAATTGGATTTACAGTGCAGCAGTTTAACGTGATCTGGTGTATCTGTGGGGTTAGGACAGGTATTAGTACACACAACAGTGATAAACAGACATCGAGATGAGAATATGACATCAAGATGGCTGTTCGGTGATATAATCGTTAGTCTATGAATGTAAGTCAAATGCCCAGAAGGACGCACGTATACACTGGCTTTAGCCTTTTTGACAGCACACTACCAGATTATAATGCTGGACAAAGCTCTTCGTGTCACACACAGTATGCTTACAGTTTTCGCACCACTAAAAGATGTTATGTAGAGGTACTGGAACAGTTATTGTCAAATAGTAATATACCACACAAAACTTCAAGTTGAGAACTTGAGCAAAGTGTGTGTGCAGTGCGACTGAAGTGTGCAATTCGTTCTGTTAAAGTTTGTATCGTCGCCATATGACTGAAAAATTGTCAAGTACGAAGTTAAACCGAAAGCGCATAAGCATACTAAAATGTGTACGGTGAGACCAAAGTGTATATAATGCGATCAAAGTATATATGTGTATACCAGCATTAACTGTGGTCTAATATATTTAGACTTTTCCCCCAATCTGACAATCCAATTACCCGTTGTGCACTCAAGAGGTGAAAACACATCGTGAAACACAGTCTCAAACAGTCAATCCTAACCTGACTGTTGAAACGGCGATCACTGGTCCAGACTGCACAAACAGACGGGTTTTTCAGTAAACTTGGCACTATTTTTTTACTCGATCTGTAGCCTGCTCAAACAATTTCAAAAACTTTTTTTTTTATTTTCATTTTTTTTAAGCATTTGTATCCTACAGATGGAATGAAATCTGTCTATATTAGACTAGGGCTTGAAGGTTCCTGTCATCAAAAGTGTATGTAAACTCGCCCCGATGGCCTCCAAAACTTCTGTAACGATACCTTTATGTGACCCTAAGCCATAGACAGATGGGGGGTCAATTGAGGCACGCTGTTTTGGTATATCGGATACCCTTATCTCATGCGTAAAGCCTGCTAGTGTTTCACAAGAAGGATTAAATGTCGGTACCCAAACAACAGACGAGAATGCTGCCTTACACGTCACCATAAAACTGTCTTTCACTAGATGTAAGTCCCACATAGTTTTAATTTCAAAACAATTTTTGGCAACATTGGGGCAAACCCGAGGAATTCTTCATTTAACACTACAAATAATTACCTCTTTCATGACCGCATTAAAACTTACGGTTGCAGTTCAAATCTACGATCCGGTGAAGACTAAGACTAAGCCTGTCTTTAGCCTAAACACCTTTACGACCCTGGGGCCATATGTTTGCCAGACGCCCAACTGTGAATATCATTACCTATAAATTTGACTATACACGCAATTAGTTTTGTTTATGTGTACGAAGATGGAATATCGGACAATTGACTACGTTTTATAATCCACAGAAACAGCAAGTCGAGGAAAACTTCTATCACGAGATGAGAGAAGCCTTAATCCCACATGTGCTAATTAGATCATGCCAACACCTCGCCAGGTTGAGTTCTTCATTTACAAAATAATCAGGTTTAATGGATAAAAATTATGTAACCCAGGCGCAACTTTTACAATTGGAGTGACCAACACCTCTGATGTATGATAAGCTCACCCAGAGATGGAGAAAACTGGTCACATTTGGTGGATATTGTTATTGTTATATGTAGCAACTAATTGTATGCTTTCTACACCATGCATATAGATGCCGATTCATTTAGCCCGTGCTAATTGTGTTTGTAATGGTACAAATAAGGGCAGATGTAACCTGAGCGAATTTAATTATTCCTATATAATCCTACATAGGTGTTTGGGTATATGGCAATTACTTGTTTGTATACAGGAAAATTTTATACTGAGTTTATTGACCCATAACGTCATTCGTGACGAGTAAACGCCGCGCTAACTGTAACGTACAGAACTTCCTCCATTTTAATGCAGGCGGCTTGACCACTTCTTCACTATCACACGTTAATGACAACTGATGGAGTTACTTGTATTTTCCAGGGTACACAAAAAGAGGCCGCTGGTGTGGAATATACCATACACTGCCTTGCAAAACAACGCCATTTTGAATACTTATTGTGCCTTTGACGTCAAGAGGTCACGGGGGTGTGACGTCACCCCATGTTTTTCTGACTGAGCCTATTGTGGCCAAGCTGTAACTCCATCTCCGCACGCAAAGGGGAAAGATTTTCAGTTGGACCTACCAGAATATCAAGGAAAAAGTATAGGTGCAGAGAAAATATAATGCATGAAATTTGTCCACTTTTGACATTTTTTTAATAGAAATAATTCAACATTCGATAATATCAAGCTAAACATTTTTATTCACCAGTGTTTAATAAATAAGGAGACACGTGTACATATTAAGTTATGTAACCTTACAGATATATCATGCATTTCACTTATATATTTAAGAGATAACTTTTATTTGTTTCAGTACCTGCATGACATCACACTCACGAATGTTTGCTAATATACGATGGCGGCAAGTTTCATGGGTGACAGAACCCGGAGTACCCACTGATCTTTGGCACCTGACGGGCGAACTTTGTCACCCATCATACATAAGGCAGTCCTGACAAATTCCTACCCAAGTATGGGATTGAACCCACGTTTAGGTATAGGTGGTAACAATTAACCATCTTGACCTACGATACATTTTTAAGTTATAATAATAAAGTTACGTTAAAGCTATCATTTGTGAAAGGCTTCTTATATGAAATATTCTGAATAAGAAAATGTTTGATTACACGGAAGTGTGATGAGATTGCATGCATGCATGCACCCAGTCTGGATACGATTACATCCTCCGTTCGTCTCAGTGCCACCAACACCTTTGATGTACCGATGCCACTTTCTAAAGGACACGTGATATTCTGACATTTAATGTGATGAAGCGGCATTCCACGGCCGTGTAGTGTCCCTTCTATCACCGGTAAAATAGTACCCTGGAGTACATTCCCACAATAGGCTATACAATATAGCGAAAAAAGGTTGTCTTTGTCAGGAAGGACGGATTTTCCTTGGTAAAGTGCTGACGGGCCTTTGTGAAATGATCATGAATAGAAGTAAACAGCTCCCACCCCAACCCTTCGAAACACAAGTACCAATTAATGCACAGGCCCTTGCTAAATCACCTCATGTATGTGTTCACAACCAGCTCAGAGTTTCCTCCCTATTTTATTCCACTCAGTGCAGCTTATTTTTGTGCACGTCTTAAAAATTGTTTATCTTCAGAAAATGTTCACAAAAGAGAGTGTTTAAAAAAAAAAACAGGAAAAATTTATCATTTTAGCTATAATGCCCTCGGTTCCATAACTGTTTTCATGAAGTAGGGAACATTTTCGGATTTACATCTATATGTATTTTCTGTTAATTTTTAATTAAAACCTGGGTTCAAACAGAAGTCACTGGATAAAACCATCTTTTGTGCAATGTTGGTCAAATCCCCACGCTAACATACGCCGCAAATTTGAATGTATACATGTGTCTATAAAGACACAAGGCTTGGATATGTCTGTAGCTTTAATCAGAGTTTAGGTACTGTTTTAATCAAGTTATGTCGGGATAGAAATATTTCTTTTAATATAGCTTTTGTACGTGAAATCAAGAATCAAAATACGTGTAACAGTTTTTTGCGAAATAAAGCATCAAGCCGTTTGTATTTCATGAGTGTATTTCTCATAATTAAAAATTGTTCTTTTTTCTGAAATACGTCCTTGTTTCAGTACAATTGTGATTGTAAAGCAAGGAGGTTTCACGAGCACTGCAGCGTGTGCAGTTGGGAATGATGTGCTTTTTACACACAGTCAAACCGGCTTGTGTGGGCGGGAACTGTTGAAAAGTCATTCCTATTAAACTGAACTAGATCCAGTTAAGATGGTATATATGCAATGTTAAAAACAACAAACTGTGTAATAGAAAGCATATATTATGTAATTCATGCTATAAAATACACACAATAACTTGTTAATATGACTGGGACAAATCCACTTTGTACATCTGTTGTTTGCGTTCCCGTGAAATGCGGTTGTTGAGAATGTGATTTAATGGTGTGTCCCATGTCCTTGCTCGCTGGGAGTGAGAGATCCTATCTACGCTTCCATGGGCATGTCTTTTATTGACTCTACATGGACATTCTTTATTCTGGGAGGAAATGGCTATTTGAAAGGGTTGTAACAAACTACAGGAGGTGTTGTTTGAACATCAATCAAACGCTAATGTTGGTCACAGCTCATGTTATTGGCAGGGGTATAAAACTCCTCTTACAATGCCGAAGGTAGATCCACTCCCAGTCACATTTAAACCAAGCGGGTTATTTCCAAATGTGCTACCTTCGGAATGGCTGATTGGGGATTATTTTCGAAGTAGGGTGAGGGCTCGAGCCCGTGGGTGTGGCGTTGTGGTCACAGTGACTCGTTTTAACCGTTTGGCACCAGCTTACAGGCGCGGCCACCCCATCCCGCCCCCACCCTTACCCCCGGGGCTACAGGGTTACCATAAGGCCGTTTGTTTGGTGGGTACACATGAGTGTAGCAGCTTTAGCACTCAAGTGGTAAATGCCACTAATTTCTCTATGTGAGGATATTAGGAAGGTGGTGACCAGCACAGAGAACTCCCCGGGGGTAGAGTATTGGGGTGTGTGGACTTTTGTACCAGACCCCAGGGATCTGTATCAGCAGGACAAACCCCGTTAAGTGTAACACGAGTTCCTCCTCGTGCCTGTTGGAGTGAGATATCACTCCACAGGGGCCTCCTCCCTGCCAGTGCTAACATCAATGGATACCTATATGTATGCGTGTTTAATATGTACTTTTTCCGACATGAAAAGTTGATTTCCGCATAGAAGGTTACATTTGATTTAAATGAGCTCTGAAACAAGGGAAACATGTAATTCAGCTAAACCGCGTTCCAGACACTTAACTTGTAACTGCACTGTTTAATATTTTCACTATTTTCATGAAAAGGTAAATGTCTCAGCTAGCATATGCGTGCATAAATAATGAACATACTTGATGGTATGTAATTTGATCAGCATGCACATGAAAGCCGTAAATTACCGTAAACTAATATCCCTAGAGATTCACAGACATATGAACTATACATATGGCAAAGAATCAGAGCAACAGTCTCCAGCACAACGTTAATAAATAAATAAACAAATAATGTAAATGAAATAAATAATGACTTTCTCACGCGGACTGCAGGGTGAATTTCTGTTTAGTCGAGCCCACTTTATTCTGGTCAAACCAAGTACCATGTTATACAAGTACTTGATAGTTAGTCCAACAACGCATTCCGAGACAAATAAGTTCTCTGTTGTTTTGAGAATAGGACAGATAATGTAACGTGCCTTGTACATGAGTTAATTTTTCTCCTTATTTGAAAGTTGTTTCCTATACAAATTTTGATTTGAACTGTCAAGTAAGCATGAGTCACGTGTAGAAGGTAAATAAATAGGGTGGAAAGCCTGCGGTCAGCAGACTGAACATCTTGTCTCCGACTGGACGGTCTTCGCTGTGCCTTTTCTGAAATCCGATTAATACCCAGAACAACCATTGGGACGAACTTGGAGTTTTTATCGTGTATATGCAAAGGGTGCCCTCAGCCTTCCTTAGCGTCATGCCCTGAAGTCAGAAAGTACATAAAAGCTGTCAAAGTTTTCAAGCTGTAAATGCATGGCAGTGAGTTCTTTCCACTTTCTGAATATAGCGTACTACTCAATCCACAATCCAGTTTTATGTGTGTGGATAGCAGCTTATGTATGGGTACTTTTAAGAGATATTGGATGTTTACAGAGGAGTTGGTGTAAGCTAATCCACATGAAACACACCAAGAGCCGTGACGCAGCCACATGAGAAAGTCGGTATAGGCGCTAAGTTGTTGTGATGTACATGCGTGATTGTGCTTTCCGGTTCTATACATGACAGGAACTTCAACAGACGTTCAACGGCTCATTCACCTTAATTCATTAATCAAGTCAGATACTACCCTGTTATGTCATCCCGTTTACATTAAACTTAGCTTTATAAATGCAAATTTTCTGACTTGTGTTTTGAAATGCAGCTATTTAGTTTACAAACACAAAGGCAAACACGCAGACATGAAGGCATACAGACACAAAGATACAGACAGAATGACAGACACACATACGAACACACAGCCCTACATACATACAGATATACAGACATGCAGACATAAATGCATACAGACTGACAGACAGACATACTGGCACACATATATAGATACATACAGACATAAATGCAAACATACAGAAATAAAGGCATACAGATACACAGACAAAGGGAAACATACAGACTTAAAGGCATACAGACACACAAACGCACAGACACACAAACATACATATATACATATATACAGACACAAAGACATAAATGCATACAGATTGGCAGACAGACATACACACATAAAGACATACATACAGACAGACATACCCAAACAGACAGACACACAGGCATACGAACAAACAGACACACACGTAGACATACATACATAAATGCATACAGACTGGCAGACACACAGACATACCCAAACTGACAGACATACAGACACACAGGCATAGATAGATGCCATACATAGATAAATGCATACAGACTGGCAGATAGACATACACACATAAATGCATACAGACACACAGACATACCCAAACTGACAGACATACACACATAAAGGCATACAGACACACAGACATACCCAAACTGACAGACATACAGACACACAGGCATGCAGACAAACAGACACACAGACATACATACATAAATGCAAAACAGGCACACATACATATAAACATAAAGGCAAACGGGCACACAGACATACAAACTGACAGACATACAAATATAAAGGCAAACATACAGACAAAGGCATACAGACACAAAAAGATACAGACAGATTGACAGACAGGCATACAAACACACAGACATACATATATACAGATATACAAGCATACAGACAAAGGCATACAGACTGGCAGACAGACATACAGGCACGCAGATATAGGGACATAAATGCATACAGTCACACAGACATACAAACTGGCAGGCAGACATACAGCTAAACAGCCATACAGACATATAGACACACCTCCATACAAACTGACAGACACGGAAGCACACATGCATACAGACATACATACATACATACAGCAGAACGTGAAGCTTCTAAACTACTGTCATCCAAGCATTCCATAGCTTCAGAGACATGCACTAAATTTAGCAAAAGTCCAGCCCATTTTGGTTACCTCTCCGGTTTCCAGCAACCTGCTGATGGTCGTGGGTTTCTCCAAGGCTCTGTCCAGTTTCCTCTCAGGATAATACTGGCCACCTTCACATTAGTGAAATATTACTGAGTACGGCGTAAAACACAAATCAAATAAATAGATAAATGAATATTGAAGAGGCTATACCAGAGATCTTTGGTAACAAAATAACCTTTTCAAAGCAGAATCATTTTAACACTATGCATAGTCCAGGGGCAAGTGTGAAATTTACTGAACGGCACTGATTTTAGCTATTGCCGGTTAATACAGAAAACTGAATTTGATTAGCCAAAGAATATGATTTTTTTTTGTCAAATATGTCCATTATATACACTCAATAGTTTTATACAAATAACGGTTATATGCTCGCAGAAATACTCTTTTTAGTTAACTGTCAACAGTCACTACAAAAATGATCCATATAGGTAAGTTTCCTTCGTTATCCTAAAGCACTCTGTATTATGACAAACACTGTATAGTTTCAGTTACACAGTTCGATCTCTTCAGCCGACTGCATTCTTATTTGTTAGCGAGGTTCCAACAGCGTCTTCTGATTTTTGTCTTCATAAATTGCTGTAAATGGTCACAAACTAGGCAAATATGCTCCAATATGAAGCCAAAGTGAGTGTATGTAATTCGATACAGGCCGTACTCCATTATAGTAGTTTACAGTACCGTTTTTCTGTTTTCAGATGCATAATAATATTGTCAATATCTACAATAATTTAAGTTGGAAGTTCAAGCTAGACAAACTGACTGAAACATTTAGTTGGACAGGATATTTTTAAGTAAGTACATGTAAATGTAGAATTTCTTTACATGTTTGATATAGGAATTTTGGTGATTTTTATTTTAGTCTATAAATATTTGAATGGATCGACTAGTTGAAGCTTTGATTTGAAGGTTTATTTTGGTTTTCACAAATGTATAAATATCCTTGAGTACTGCGTAAAACACCAATCAAATAAACAAATAATAAATAAATGTACAAATGCACCACCGGTGTGGAGTCGAGGAAATCCGTAGTCTAATCTTCTCCACATTAAGTTCTATACGGAAACACTTTCCTCCCAGCTGTGTGCTTTGTTTACATAAGGACTTTGTATTGATGACATGTCATCTACATGGCGTTTTCGAGTATAATGGGGCCGACTTTTACGCAGTTAATTTTCTTAGACATATGGTCGAAAACATTATTTATACGTTACTGATGACCGTTCACAAAGGTTGCAACACCATTCAAGAAGATCTAACGTAAAAGTTTTACAGCAAATAAAACACAATTTTGTGGTAACATTAAAGACTGATCTTATCCGTTTGAGTGTATTTAAATTAATATAAAGGTCACAGCACTACATGCACCGGGATGGTAATGGAAAAGGTGTTCCGAATTAATTTTAGCACCAAATACACCACTTGTTAAAGCAGGTGTTCGTTTCAACCACTTGTTTATGCAAGATGAAAAGAGAAACAACACTGGCGCTATACGAAGATGTTAAACTGACTCAAAGGCACAGAAAGCCTTAAAATGAAGGATAGTTCAGATGAAATAGCATTAAAAACTGTCCAAGTAAATAAGTCGATTTTTTTTTTTTTAACAATTTTTCCAACCGAGTAAAACGGTTTTAAAACAATATTCTACGGTGGTCTGTAGTGAAACAGAAAGCATCAGTGACGTCACATTCATATCTTTTTTTCTAGAAAGAGCTCGCTTCAAGGGCTATTCAGCGAATGTATTTATAAATCTATATATACCTGCATTTTTAATGATAAAAGTGGCGTATGCAGGTGCATGTGTTAATTGGCAAATCCTGATGTGACGTCACTGGTCCCAATATTGTCATTTTCGTTGGTTGAAAAAAATCGCAAAGAAAAAAAAAATAAATTGAACTGTTTTTAAAGACAGTGTTTAATGGTCTTTCATCTGACATATAATTCACGTTAGCGTTTTCTATGCCTTTAAATGCTGGAAGATTTCTTTCCTGTGAATACAGTTAGTCGGCCTACTAAGATTCTACATTCTGCGGACCTTCATCACACCACGCCCGCTTTTCTATAAAAAATCAAAATCGTCCGCTCACTAAGGAAGATTACGTCTTGATCTGGTGTAATGGCATAGAGAGCCGTGAAATTGCATGTGGATACATGTTTGTGTTGCATTGGGCTCTGTAAGTCCACCTGGTTCGTCAACGCGGACGAATTGCTTACTACCCCTATCTTTTATAGGTAATAGACCCAAGTCTAATTAAGTTTAGATTTCCTGTAAAAGCCTTCGTCAACAGAATAAGTGAGAGACAAGAACTTAATTTGTGGTACGCTCTTTTCCTGATATCAATCTAGCTAACGTGTGTTGAGTTTGGATTGCACAAAGGGAAATCAAATCTAAAGTGATACAATGGTCATGCAGTTACTGAAATGACCCAAATAAAAGAACTAATAGGTTAATGAACAAGAGTTCAGGTGAACACAACATACCCCCAACAAATGCATTAGTTTAAACGTATAGAAGAATACAAGCAGCATTGTGGGGAGTACAACCCCTGAGCAGAATCTTCATGAGTGTTGATGATGTGTATGTGGTTACCATGACAACCGCGGAAGTGGACAAACGTTTTACCACGACTTTTAAACTTTATGCCAAACACATTTCTGTTTATAAAGTACATATAAGGAAAACTGCTACCCAGTTACCATGACACCACAAAAATACATATCCATGTATCTAACCGTGTTTAAAACCGTTGGGGTTACAGCCCGGATATGAATATGGTCGGACGTACAAAATCGCTATAACATAATACGCTGCACCTGTTGGCGGGGACGAATGAAAATGGTGGTGTTTGTGTCCTCCGAGTTTTGAAGCTGATACCCCTTTTGTGAGAGTAGTTAAAAACGTGAAAAAAAATCCATAAGGGAAAATTTCAGTGTGATATTGTCCACGAAGACAAGAATCACTGATGAAGATAATTACGAGGTTAACGGACGAGGCTGCTGGGTCACAACCCAATATTTTCAAGCATGGAGGTAGGCGTAGAAATATTTATACACCTACCGCCTTGGTGAAATTGAAAGTGACTACTTTCCTGGTGGATTCACACACACATAAAACAACAATGAGGAAGGAACACAAATTAAGGTTTATTATTATTATTACTATACATTACTCTAATTTTTTTTACGTAAGTCCATGAAGCATCTGTCCATTACAAGCGTTATAAGCATATCTCATTACAGAAACTTAAACATTGCTTTCACCAGCTGCTAAGAGGCCTGAATTATGTAGATGCAGTCTTCAACGCAATATATATATATATACATGTATGTATGTATGTATGTATTATATTAATAATGATAAATAATAAATGAGGCAGTAAATATAGGCCAAAATGTAGAAAGCTAGCATTGAGTTACTTGGTAGTATGAGGAAAGCCCAGCTACTGCGACCTTGGCATTGGTTAGGCTAATTAACGAGCAGCACATGCATGAATGTAGGATATAAAAATGCATATAAACCCAATGAGTATGATCCAAATCCAAAAAAGGTGCGCACTTAAATTGTTCCAATAAAGGTGACAGTACAGGTAAGTAGTCCTTTCTATCAGTCCAATCAAAAGACTGGTGTCAGTGAACCAGTGAGCTACTGAAGAATGTACACCTGTCAGTCGACAACCACTGAATCATTCCAAAATCAGCCAGTTTCATAAAAAACTCTTAAAGCGTAACCCACGTCCACTCGTATACCCAAAAATAAATTCTTTGGTAACTTTGAAGCTACCATGAAATGTGTAAGAGATGTCCTCCACAGTGACTTTCCCCCACCATTACATTACTATACATGGAACTGTATAAAACTCTACAGATCAATAAGCTAAAATACTCGTTGGTTGAACAAAAATACATGTACTCCTATGTACAGCCCAGACTACTCCTATGTGCAGCCTGACTACTCCTATGTGCAGCTTGAATACTCCTCTGTGCAGCTTGAATACTCCTCTGTGCAGCTTGAATACTCCTATGTGCAGCCTGACTACTCCTATGTGCAGCTTGAATACTCCTCTGTGCAGCTTGAATACTCCTATGTGCAGCTTGAATACTCCTATGTGCAGCCTGAATACTCCTCTGTGCAGCTTGAATACTCCTCTGTGCAGCCTGACTACTCCTATGTGCAGCTTGAATACTCCTCTGTGCAGCTTGAATACTCCTATGTGCAGCTTGAATACTCCTATGTGCAGCCTGAATACTCCTATGTGCAGCCTGAATACTCCTCTGTGCAGGCCTGAATACTCCTCTGTGCAGGCTTTGTTACTCCTATGTGCAGCTTGAATACTCCTATGTGCAGCCTGAATACTCCTCTGTGCAGCCTGAATACTCCTCTGTGCAGCTTTGTTACTCCTATGTGCAGCTTGAATACTCCTCTGTGCAGCTTTGTTACTCCTATGTGCAGCTTGAATACTCCTATGTGCAGCTTTGTGTATAAAGCTACATATACTTGCAAATACAGCATTGTCAGGGAAAATTACATAAATATGTAGAATTTGCAGATATGAAAAATCTCCTTACGTTTTGCATATATGCCATGAAATCTTCAGATACTGATGCGTATACATTTCATTTCATCTCTGCAACAGAAAACTTGCTGTCATTTAACAGATACACCTTTGAGTGTCACAGCACCAATCAATCCCTTAGACGAAACAAGGCAGGCACTTATGTAAGACAGGAATTCTATAACTACAACACGCAGCACTTGAAGCTCACAACTTCTGCAAAGAGTTTATGGCAGACAGAAGTGAGTTTGTTTTCCAAACAGGACATTGATATCTGAACTCTTTGATTATGAGACTGGAAAATAATAATTAGTTCTGAGCCAAACAGCAATATTTACACACTTTGAATACATCGGCTGATTGCAAGTTATTACCTGCATTCAATTAAAACAGAAATAAAATATCAAAAAGGAAACAGTATTGCACAGCAAATGATCTCAATTTTGTAAACAAAACGGGTATCAAATAATCCACACATAAGGTTTTCCACAATGACAATAAAAATGTATACACTTCTGCATGTACAAGAAACAACAACATCACAAAAGTCCATCTATTACATGTCCTCCTATTACTTGCCACAGTGTTTACAGGCTCTGCTGTTACTACAGGCCTGACTTTTAGAGATCCCTCTATTACATGTCCTCCTATTACTTGCCACAGTGTTACAGGCTCTGCTGTTACTACAGCCTGACCTTTAGAGATCCATCTATTACATGTCCTCCTATTACTTGCCACAGTGTTACAGCTCTGCTGTTACTACAGGCCTGACTTTTAGAGATCCCTCTATTACATGAACTTCTATCACAGGCTCTGCTGTTAATACTGGCCTGACTTTTAGAGATCCCTCTATTACATGAACTTCTATCACAGGCTCTGCTGTTACTACAGGCCTGACTTTTAGAGATCCCTCTATTACATGAACTTCTATCACAGGCTCTGCTGTTACTACAGGCCTGACTTTTAGAGATCCTTCTATTACATGTCCTCCTATTACTTGACACAGTGTTACAGGCCCTGCCATTACTACAGGCCTGACTTATAGAGATCCCTCTATTACATGAACTTCTATCACAGGCTCTGCTGTTACTACTGGCCTGACTTTTAGAGATCCCTCTATTACATGAACTTCTATCACAGGCTCTGCTGTTACTACTGGCCTGACTTTTAGAGATCCCTCTATTACATGAACTTCTATCACAGGCTCTGCTGTTACTACAGGCCTGACTTTTAGAGATCCCTCTATTACATGAACTTCTATCACAGGCTCTGCTGTTACCACAGGCCTGACTTTTAGAGATCCTTCTATTACATGTCCTCCTATTACTTGACACAGTGTTACAGGCCCTGCCATTACTACAGGCCTGACTTATAGAGATCCTTCTATTACATGAACTTCTATCACAGGCTCCGCTGTTACTACAGACATGACTTTTAGAGATCCTTCTATTACATGTCCTCCTATTACTTGCCACAGTGTTACAGGCCCTGCCATTACTACAGGCCTGACTTATAGAGATCCTTCTATTACATGAACTTCTATTACTTGCCACAGTGTTACAGGCCCTGCCATTACTACAGGCCTGACTTACAGAGATCCTTCTATTACATGAACTTCTATCACAGGCTCCGCTGTTACTACAGGCCTGACTTTTAGAGATACTTCTATTACATGTCCTCTTATTACTTGCCACAGTGTTACAGGCCCTGCCATTACTACAGGCATGACTTTTAGAGATCCCTCTATTACCTGCTCTTCTATTACAGCCCCCACTGTTACAGGCCCTGCTGTTACAGGTCCTTCTATTATTGCCCCACTGTTACAGGCCCCTCTATTGGAGGTCCTACTATTAGAGGCCCCACTTTTACTTGAATGTGACAGTTAGCTGAAATGAATAAAACATGTGTAAATTCTGTAACAACTAAATGTTCAAATTCTGTAACAACTAAATGCACCAATTCTGTAACAGCTGAATGTAGCAATTTTGTAACAGCTGAATGTACAAATTCTGCAACATCTAAATGTACAATTTTCTGTAACAGTTAAATGTAAAAATTCTCTAACAGGTAAATGTAGCAATTCTATTTCAGCTAAATGTACTAACTCCGTAACCACTAAATATACCAATTTCACAAGTTGGCTTTTCCTAGACAGACAAAACATAAACATCACCAAAAACATAACCTCCATGACTGATCTAGGTAACCACTAAACATAGACAATCAGCCCAGCAGTTCACTCCCAGCTGAGGCATGGAAAGACTCTAATATAAAAGGCACCATTAACAAGCTCCAGTTGTTGCAAATTGAAATCTAAATGGAATGTGGTATATAATATATATTTCTTTCACAGCAAAAGAATCTCCGAACATAGTTTTTGTGTTTGAACGTAAGAATGAGTGTTATAAAAACAGGTTCAGTGCGAGAATATCTGAAGCCAGTGCATCTGCACAGAGGCATGAGTGCTATGGTGCCAAGGGAAACAACTCCTGCCAAAGAATCTGAGCGTCAAGATTTGTTCATTCTAGACAGTTGGAAATTTTAAATGCCATCTGAAAGAACTATTTTACCGCCATGGCTGTTATACAAGACTGAAGCAATATAACATTTCCTTACTGCATGTAGTCCAGTGCTCACATATATAGACATGAAGTAGTGCATCAAGCTCATCAAATATACTGGTTAACAAATTTCTTCATGTCAACAAAGAGATTTAGTAGCTCAGGTTTGGTTGGGTAGTAAAGTTTGCTTTATGACTCATGTCCAAGTCAAATCACCTCTTCTCTAAAATCTGGTTTATTTATACACACTGAGCACAAATACGTAAAAGACTTGGCCAAAAACTACACATACTTGCTTCAGAAAATGTCTGTCTTCAGACTGGTTTTAGTCTACACACTGAACCCTAATATGAGCCAAACGGCTATAGCTCAGCTGCTGTCAAAGTCTTTCCAATTTACACTTCTTAACCCTATAGTATCTGTAGCAGTTATGCAGCCATTGTTACATTAGGCAACCTGCTGTGCTATCTAGCATCAGCTTACGTTTCTGACCGATCATGATGTGAAATACTGGTATAGCCTAAGTCAACTTATCTGTTCCTGCCTGTACGTAATGACAGACCAGTCTAGATTTCCCTGCAGAGCCTGATGTGATATACACAGATTGAGATGTCTGAGCCTGAGGTCTAACAGTGTTAACATGCAGAGGACAACACTCTCGGCAGTGCATGGATTCTTGCACTAGATTTCATTAGTCATTAGGAAACTAACATACATGTATCTGTGATGCAATTCATTCAAGCCCCTCAGATTTTCAACATACGTATTTGTTAAAAACCACATTAAAGTACATCCAGGTTTTAACATTCTCAAAATGCTTTCACAAGCTCCAGAAAAGACTGCTGAAAGAGTTATTTCCCTTGAAAACATTACACTCTGTTGTTAATGGATGGCTCTAACCCACCTGATGTCTCACCACTCCTTCCTGTGACAATGTTACTTTTCATTCCATTCCGGTGAAAGCAAATGTGATACCATGACATCACAGAAAGACTGAACATTTGTCACCAATGTGTGGGAAACCCAGCTGACCTCTTTGCAACAGTGCTGATTGGTTAATTGCATGTTTTTAATTGGGAGTTCAGAAAGGTCTATAGGCATACAGAGTGAGACATATTTACAGATGAGAAAGCGACAAGTAAAGCAGAATGTGCCTGATCGGCTAAGGTTCAGAATAAGATGGTGGAGGCTTATCGAAACTCTGATGTGGCGAGGCTGTCTCAACTTGATTAGTCGGCACAGGCTGGTCAATGTTTTCATACTGTCCTGTGCGGGTGCCACTGCCGGTACCTAAACAAAGGTAAAAAGTTGAGATGATATCAGTAAAGTCACTGAGGCAAACATACATGTACATGAAAGAAGTCTTTTACAGCTTGGGCTTAAATGAAACATTGAAAGTCAATTTTGGATGTTATTTATGAGAAATTACAATTCTGATCACATTGTGTTATTTGAAGGCTTCCAGTACAGAACGAGTTTAAAATTTGGCTTAAGTTAGAAACAGGTGTGTTTGCTACTACAGCTGGCGTTAGTGAGATTCGATTTTCATCCCTTCCCTCCCACACCCTCCCTTCACTAACGTGCAGCGACACAGCACATACATGTGCATATGAAGACAAGTCGCAGGACACTGGCAAGTCATTTTGTATACAATAATACATTTATTGCCAAAAGACATTGTGATTTATGAGAAAAAGTTATGTAAACTTGATCGATAACGTTAGTAAGCTTTGCGCAGGCAGACTGACCAAAAGCCTGTAGTCCTGGGACAGGTATGTTGATATCAGCATAGCTCCCCCCTCTCTCCTGGTAGATCCTGAAGGTCACTAGGCAGGTCAGAGGTTTGATGAGCAAGTTCACAATGCTCATCCTGACAGTCCATTAAGGATATAATTACTGATGAAAGACAAATATTATGCATTAATTTATTTGCTTGGTGTTTTATGCAGTACTCACAAATAAGTCACTTATACGACGGAAGCCAGCATAATGGTATAATGGCAGAGCCCGGGGAAACCCACAACCATCCACACATTGCTGACAGATCTTCACAAGTAGAACAGGAGAACATACGACGGCGGGCAGCATTATGGTGGGAAGAAACCAGGTAGAGCACGAGGGAAACCCATGACCATCCGCAGGTTGCTGTCAGGCCTTTCATTCACATGTAGATGTACATGTACTTACTATACCCACAGAGGTCAACCTGACCTTTACTCTATTTAGCTACCATCTAAAAAATATCTGTTTGTCTGCCAGTCAATCGGTGTTTTTGGATAAAATTTTACCACAGACAGTCTGAGATAGCTATGTCATCATATGTCACAATACATGCATATGTCCACCTGTCAATTCTTGAAAAAAAGGATACCCAAGACTGAACCTGTATAAGTTACGGGCTCCAGTACCTGCAGCAAACACATACAATTTAAATGAAACAACTCTGTGGGAACACTTAGACATTTTTTTCAAGGAAAATATTCAAGCATTTAAAATTTTAATTTGATGTTCAAAACCACATCATTCAGTCATGTAGAGCCTAAATTATCAGTAAATATTTTCAGTTTTATGTCAAATTCAGGGTTGAATAGTTACATTTATATTACATTACCAATAAAAACACCGGTGACCATGGCGATTGTATTCATAAGTAATGTTACACAAGTGTATAAATTATAATAAATAAGGTAGATGACTTTCAAACCTGCATTTGGATGTTCAAATATATCATATGCCATTGGTTGGAATATGGACAGGAAGATTACATCTAATGGGACACTTATAATGTTAAATATGAGGAACTGCAACAGAAATGACATAAACATTAAAAGAAACTGTACTGGTACATAAAACTAGGCCTACAGTGTACTGTGCTACATGAACATGTTCAAATGTAGGTGTTTTCAAGAGGCATATGCCCTTCCCAGCATCCTGTAAAGTTACAGTTTAGGCCAAAATCTTGAGTGTGGTAAAAATTAAAGAATTCAAGCACTGTTTACCAAGACTGACCAGATCAGACCAATAGTAGTAAGAAAGTGTGTTCCAATTTTCAACAGTATAATTTATCCAGTTATCATCAGTACCTTGGTGACAAGATTAAGCCACTCATATCCACGGACAAAAGAAAAAGACGTACCCATTGCAATTGCAAGGGGGCATAAAGTATAAAAAAAAAATCCTGGCATACATAATGGATAGATCTGGATACTTCAAATGTACATGGTGAGGACAATAATGTATATCCATGGATACATAGTAACATACATGTACATGTAGGCCTGTATCCCAATCACCGATCAATACGGGGATCAAGCCAAACATGTACATGCAGGCCTGTATCCCGATCACCGATCAATACGGGGATCAAGCCAAACATGTACATGCAGGCCTGTATCCCGATCACCGATCAATACGGGGATCAAGCCAAACATGTACATGTAGGCCTGTATCCGGATCACCGATCAATACGGGGATCAAGCCAAACATGTACATGCAGGCCTGTATCCGGATCACCAATCAATACGGGGATCAAGCCAAACATGTACATGCAGGCCTGTATCCCGATCACCGATCAATACAAGGATCAAGCCAAACATGTACATGTAGGCCTGTATCCGGATCACCGATCAATACGGGGATCAAGCCAAACATGTACATGTAGGCCTGTATCCGGATCACCGATCAATACGGGGATCAAGCCAAACATGTACATGTAGGCCTGTATCCCGATCACCGATCAATACGGGGATCAAGCCAAACATGTACATGTAGGCCTGTATCCGGATCACCGATCAATACGGGGATCAAGCCAAACATGTACATGTAGGCCTGTATCCGGATCACCGATCAATAGGGGGATCAAGCCAAACATGTACATGCAGGCCTGTATCCCGATCACTGATCAATAGGGGGATCAAGCCAAACATGTACATGCAGGCCTGTATCCCGATCACCGATCAATAGGGGGATCAAGCCAAACATGTACATGTAGGCCTGTATCCCGATCACCAATCAATACGGGGATAAAGCCAAACATGTACATGTAGGCCTGTATCCCGATCACCAATCAATACGGGGATAAAGCCAAACATGTACATGCAGGCCTGTATCTGGATCACCGATCAATAGGGGGATCAAGCCAAACATGTACATGTAGGCCTGTATCTGGATCACCGATCAATATGGGGATCAAGCCAAACATGTACATGTAGGCCTGTATTTGGATCACCGATCAATAGGGGGATCAAGCCAAACATGTACATGTAGGCCAGTATCCGGATCACCGATCAATAGGGGGATCAAGCCAAACATGTACATGCAGGCCTGTATCCGGATCACCGATCAATACGAGGATCAAGCCAAACATGTACATGTAGGCCTGTATCCAGATCACCGCACAATATGGGGATCAAGCCAAACATGTACATGTAGGCCTGTATCCAGATCACCGATCAATACGGGGATCAAGCCAAACATGTACATGCAGGCCTGTATCCGGATCACCGATCAATAGGGGGATCAAGCCAAACATGTACATGTAGGCCTGTATCCGGATCACCGATCAATAGGGGGATCAAGCCAAACATGTACATGTAGGCCTGTATCTGGATCACCGATCAATAGGGGGATCAAGCCAAACATGTACATGCAGGCCTGTATCCCGATCACCAATCAATACGGGATCAAGCCAAACATGTACATGTAGGCCTGTATCCCGATCACCGATCAATAGGGGGATCAAGCCAAACATGTACATGTAGGCCTGTATCCAGATCACCGATCAACATGGGGATCAAGCCAAACATGTACATGTAGGCCTGTATCCAGATCACCGATCAATACGGGGATCAAGCCAAACATGTACATGTAGGCCTGCATCCCGATCACCGATCAATACGGGGATCAAGCCAAACATGTACATGTAGGCCTGTATCCCGATCACCGATCAATATGGGGATCAAGCCAAAGATGAAGATGACTTTATCCTTGGTGTGGCCTTGCTGCTAACTCAGGACATGTCAACACTTTACAGCATGCCAAGCTTCACATGATCTACACTCTGTCAGAATGTCACAGTATGTATTTATGTAAGCTACTGTGTGTATTAACAGAATTATTGCTCTATCAAACCTGCGGATGGTCGTGGGTTTCCTCCCGCCATAATCCTGGCCGCTGTCGTATAAGTGAAATATTCTTGAGTATGACATAAAACACCAATCAAATAAATAAATAAATATTGCTCTGTAATGTCTATATTTATTGTATAAGCAATGAATGTGGATTTGTGCCTGTATTAGATATTGCCTGAGAGCTCACAGCATCTTAAAACTCAAGATTTTATTGAAATTTGATATCACACTTCTGGAAACTTCTAAATATTCCACAGTCTGGGCGACAAAGTGAAACAGGACTTGCCATGAGAACACGAGTGTGGGATTCTTCATGCAGGATGGCCAAGATTCCAGTCAGAATCACAATACCATGGCAGTAAATGTAGGAAACGGGAAACATGGCTGACATAGAGGCCCTGAGAAACAAAACAGAAAACACCATGGCAGTAAATGTAGGAAACGGGAAACATGGTTGACATAGAGGCCCTGAGAAACAAAACAGAAAACACCATGGCAGTAAATGTAGGAAATGGGAAACATGGTTGACATAGAGGCCCTGAGTAACAAAACAGAAAACACCATGGCAGTAAATGTAGGAAACGGGAAACATGGCTGACATAGAGGCCCTGAGAAACAAAACAGAAAACACCATGGCAGTAAATGTAGGAAACGGGAAACATGGTTGACATAGAGGCCCTGAGTAACAAAACAGAAAACACCATGGCAGTAAATGTAGGAAACGGGAAACATGGTTGACATAGAGGCCCTGAGAAACAAAACATAAAACACCATGGCAGTAAATGTAGGAAACGGGAGATATATCTGACACAGAAGCCCTAAGAAACAAAACAGAAAACACATAAAGTACATGTAGGAATCTGCAAACTACATACAGTGTACTGGGGATACCACAGGCCACCTTGTTAGGTAGCTAATGGTGAGGGGGCACTACCTACAGATACCAACACAGTGTACTGGGAAGACCACATGCCACCTTGTTAGGTAGCTAATTGTGAAGGGGCACTATCTACAGATACCCACACAGTGTACTGGGGAGTCCACATGCCACCTTGTTAGGTAGGTAATGGTGAAGGGACACTACCTACAGATACCCACACAGTGTACTGGGGAGTCCACATGCCACCTTGTTAGGTAGGTAATGGTGAAGGGACACTACCTACAGATACCCATACAGTGTACTGGGGAGTCCACAGGCCACCTTGTTGGAGGAGCACTACAGACTGATTACCAGACAGTGTACAAAAGAGACCACCTGTACAGAAGAGACCACCTGGTCAGACAGGTAATGGTGGAGACCCACTACACACTGATTACTACACAGTGTACAGAAGAGACCACCTGGTCAGACAGGTCATGGTGGAGGCGCACTACACATTGATGACCACACAGTGTACAGAAGAGACCACCTGGTCAGACAGGTAATGGTGGAGGAGCACTACAGACTGATTCCACACAGTGTACAGAACAGACCACCTGGTCAGACAGGTAATGGTGGAGGAGCACTACACACTGATTACCACACAGTGTACAGAAGAGACCACCTGGTCAGACAGGTAATGGTGGAGGAGCACTACACACTGATTACCACACAGTGTACAGAAGAGACCACCTGGTCAGACAGGTAATGGTGGAGGCGCACTACATACTGATTCCACACAGTGTACAGAAGAGACCACCTGGTCAGACAGGTAATGGTGGAGGAGCACTACATCCACGTACAGATTATCAGATCAGACAGCCTTGTCAGAGAGGTAATGGCGGGCTAACTCAGGCACATCACAACCCTCTTAAATTAAAGCCACAGGAGCAATGAAAGTAGACACAGCAATTTCAGTGGTTAAAATCCAACACTGTGGTAAGAACTGCCCTCAAGTAATAATTTTAGTAATTTTTAGGTAGAACTTACCAAACTGTCAACACAAAGTGTGTCAGCACAAATCCCTGAAACAGACAACTTAATGATTAATAACAGAAACTACACTTCATCACACAACAATTTTTTTTGTATGTCTGTTGGTTGGTCAGTCTGTCTGCATGTCTGTTTTTTGATCTGTATGTCTGTTTGTCTGTTGGTTGGTCAGTCTGTCTGTATGTCTTTTGGCTGATCAGTCTGTCTGTCTGTTTGTCTGTTGGTTGGTCAGTCTGTCTGTATGTTTGGTCAGTCTGTCTCTATGTCTATTGTTTGGTCAGTCTGTCTGTTTGTTTGTTCATTGGTGAGTCTGTCTGTGTGTCTGTTGGTTGATCAGTCTGTCTGTTTGTTGGTCACTGTTTGTCTGTTGGTTGGTCAGTCTGTCTGCATGTCTATTGTTTGGTCGGTCTATCTGTTTTTTCGTTGGTGAGTCTGTCTGTGTGTCTGGTGGTTTTTTCAGTCTGTTTGTATGTCTATTGCTTGGTCAGTCTGTCTGTTTATCTGTTGGTTGGTCAGTCTGTCTGCATGTCTATTGTTTGGTCAGGCTGTCTGTCTGTTTGTTCGTTGGTCAGTCTGTCTGTGTGTCTGGTGGTTTTTCAGTCTGTTTGTATGTCTATTGCTTGGTCCATTACTTGTTTATCTATTGGTTGGTCAGTCTGTCTGCATGTCTATTGTTTGGTTAGTCTGTTTGTCTGTTGTTTGGTCAGTCTGTCTGTTTGTATGTTGTGTGGTCTGTATGTCTGTCGATTGGTCAGTCTGTCTGTATGTCTGATGGTTGGTCAGTGTTTGCATGTCTGATGGTTGGTCAGTCTGTCTGTATGTCCGATGGATGGTCAGTCTGTTGGTTGTTAAAATTTAGGTAGGATTTTTTGGGGATGTCCCTAATCCAAATGATGAATGAAAGCGAGTGACCAATAACATACATGTATATTATACAATGAATGCTCCTGTACTGTAGGAAAATGAATTACATTGACATTCCATGAAACTACACTGGGAATAACACTGACATACATGTAACTTACAATGACACTCATATAACTTACAATGACACTCATATCACCAGTCATTAAAACTACAACACACCCAAGGAAGCAATACTATGCTACGGATATCGAATGCCACTGATATCAGCGTAAGGAAGCATTCATTATGTTCATTATATAAATGTAATGTTGTTATTCAATTTCCTTCATTATTTAGAATAGGGATGAACAAAAAGCATGCCATATCATTACAAGTGTGCACTCTTCGATTAAAAGCAACCTGCGGATGGTTGTGGGTTTCCCCCAGGTTCTGCTCAGTTCCCCCCCACCATAATGCTGGCTGCCGTCGTATAAATGAAATATTCTTCAGTAAGGCGTAAAACACCAATGAAATAAATAAATAAATAAATCTTCCATTAAATTAGTCCTATACAACATGACTGTATTTTACATTTCTGACATGACTGACACAAAGTCGTATCTCCATGTCATTATTCCTGGGCAAAAAAAAATATCTATCTCTCAACAACAGCATATGTGCCTAAGCATATCACCATAAATTTTGTATTGGCCAAATAGCCAATCTATCGATCCCAATCAGCCTTTTCTTCCGCCATGGCGAACTGCTGTTGTTCACACAGGTGTTTTTCTCCTCAGTCATGTACACAGACAAATTTTGGTCCAGTGTAGCCTCAGGTGGCTACTTGAACTGCTCTCTTTATACTGAACTGGCAGAGTATCGTAGTCGCAGGGGTAACCAATGGCAAACCATATGTTGATTCACGCCATGTCCGATACTTCCTTTCTAAACAAAAGCCGCTGTCCAAAACTGAAGTGAGGACTTGTTCTTACCTCTCAGCTTGCCTGCACACACACAACATCCCAGGTATATTCCGTTTGGTAATGGCATACCAGCCCCATATTCACAACCAGCAAACTATATCTAAACAGGGCGGCCATTAGGATTGTCATTTTAGATTTAACGTGCATGTGTGATCTAGGAAGACTCATAACTGTGGTGAAGGCAAAATGGCTGCTACTTTAGCGATGACAGTGAGGTGAATTTGGCTCTCGTTTGTCCTTACCTAGTGGAATATATGTGAGATGTTGCATGTGCGGGCAAGCCGAGAGGAAAGAACCAAAGATGACGCCAGTTCTGGACCACAGCCATTGTTTAGAAAGTACTTATCGGACATGGCATGGATCAGCATATGGCTTGCCATTGGTTGCCCCCAGGCCAGCCCGGTTTAAGTTGAGTTGAAACAACCACCTGGGGCTAGGGCCAACGGACGCTTGCGAGCCAAAGAATATCACTAAACTGACATACATCAGACACAGAAATGGACAGGGGATTACAGACAACCAGGTCATACAGCGGACGACAAGAGTATGCTGAAGAGAGAACACTGAGAGTCCAGGAGTGTCCGGTAGGCCTAAAGTCATTGTATATAGGGATATGTTTCTACAAAAACACAACCCCATAGACATGATAGATAGCTACATGGAGATACGACTGTGTGCATACGATCATATTTAAATAACAATCACAGGATATCTACAACGCGTCACATCATGTATAAAATTCAGTTGTCTGCAAAAAAAAAAAAAAAAAAAAAAAAGCCGACAAATGATCACATGATATCAACCAGACTTCACCCGTACATATTATCAGTTATGGCAGTGACAATACTACCGGTATCACGGTGCCAGTTCACTCAATTTTAATCCATGTCAATTACCTTTAGCAGCACATTTGATTCAACCTGGGCCATTTTGCTGGTATCCTGTTGTCTGATGTGGTGCACAGGTCTCCGTCTGTAAAAGAAGTTCTGTATTCTGACCGATGTCAACACCCGTCTGCAAGTGACAAACCGTCACACAGAAAGCACGAGTGTTTTGGTCAAAGGTCATTTGAGCGGAAGTAAGTAGCGCCATCTGTGTGATCAAGGGCAACATGTGCTGTGACATCCAACTGCGAAAGCTCAGCTGATAAAAGTTTTCTGTCGTGTCGGGATCTATCAAAGACTGAATTTGGACTGCTCAGTAAGGTTATCAGGATTGTAATGCGTGCATGATTTCCATAGTATTAAAATCAGTGGAAATTATTTATGTGAGTTTGAAATCTCGGTTATTAACTGTTTTCAAGGGAAATAATTTTCAACGTTACAGTCAGTCAAGAATCACAGAACACATGACTTCTAGTTAAGTTCAGTAAATGTTATGCGTTATGCATAGTTTCGAGCACCCCTGTTCCACGCAAGGAGCACGAGATGATAAATAACTGAGAGCTAAATGGAGGAAATACTGATTTTTGCCGTTTGCTAAAGTTTAAAGTACATGTACTACAGAACATTGAGGCACAGCCTGAAGCTTAGCCCAAGCTAAGCTGGAGATTTCAGCCGTAACGCACAGCTTCGCTCATATAAACGTCCACGCTAACAATTTCACTAAAAATAAAATGGCTTGAACTTTACCTTATTTTTGCTATCCACCGATTCCCTAAAACTCCAAGAATTGTAATATGTCAAAGCCAACATTGGTAAACCATCTTTCAACAGTAATCTAGCCATGTCAAAGCCAGCAATGGTAAGCCATCTTTCAACAGTAATGCTCCGGTCGTAAGTGGTAGGGTCAGGCAGCAGCCTGTGGATGGTCGTGGGTTTCCCCTGGGCACTGCCTGGTTTTCAATCACCATGGAGGGATGCTGGCTGCCATCGTATAAGTGAAATATTGTTGAGTACAGGGTAAGACACCAATCAAATAAATTAAATTTATTTATTTATTTGATTGGTGTTTTACGCTGTACTAAAGAATATTTCACTTATACCACAGCGGCAAACATTATGGTGGGAGGAAACCGGGCAGAGCCCGGGGGAAACCCACGACCTTCTGCAGGTTGCTGACAGACCTTCCCACGTACGGCCAGAGAGGAAGCCAGCATGAATTGGACTTGAACTCACAGCGACCGCATTGGTGAGAGGCTCCTGAGTCATTACGCTGCGATAGCGCGCTAACCGACTGGAATAAATTAAATAAATCAACAGCAATGTTTCTGGCTGCTATGACATCATGGCCGGCTTAGGCGGCTATGACATCACGGCCAGCTCAGAGCATCAATGCCAGCTGAGAGCAGCTATGACATCACGGCCAGCTCAGAGCAGCTATGAGATCAATGCCAGCTTAGGCGGCTATGACATCACAGCCAGCTCAGAGCAGCTATGACATCACGGCCAGCTCAGAGAAGCTATGACATCAATGCCAGCTTAGGCGGCTATGACATCACGGCCAGCGCAGAGCAGCTATGACATCATGGCCAGCTCAGAGCAGCTATGACATCACGGCCAGCTCAGAGCAGCTATGACATCACGGCCAGCTCAGAGCACTGAGATCACCAGGGCTTTCTCTGGGTCAGTATTTTTTAAGCCAGTCACTTTAGCCACTTATCAGATTTTGTAGCCAATACAGTTTTTCTTTAGCCATACTGTCTTAGCAGCATTAACTTAATCTTTGTGATCTTCAACTGACTGAGTGGGAGCAGAGTCTTGGTGGTCTCCATCTGTAGCTCTTTTTTATCTGCCAATTAGGTCTCTTCCAGCTATATCTGGAGTTTATCCCATGCCACATTTAGAACAATTGCCCTCAAAATAATGGCGAATTTTTTTGTTGTTGACAAAAATCAAACCTTTTTTTAATTAACCTGTGTAGTGTCCTTGTAAAATGCAATTTTCTCTATCAGAAAAATTAGTGACAAAAGAAATTTAGTTCAAGGGTGGAAGAGTTAAATTTTTCAAGGGGGGTAACTTCATTTACATGTCTAACACTATATTTATCTCCCTTAATGGTTATTTTTTTTTAATTTAATTTTTTTTCTTTAGATTTAGCTATGAAAGGCATCCCCAAAAATGCCATAGTTCACATTCATTAGTTAACAAAAATGATTTTCAAGCGTTACTTAATGTAAGTCACCTTCCAAGAATGCTGAACCCTCTTTGTAGATTTCTGTCAATTCAAATCGCTGTGACTATGTTGTTGTTGTTTGGCTGAAATGAAGCCGTTTGAAGTGAAAGTGAATGGATTGTTTTCATCAGAAAAATAATAAAAATACGCATAAAACCACAGAAAACTCCCATGCCTGAAAAGTACTAGGAAAACTTCGCCAGGAAATTTGTGTATAACGTTTGTACACTTTCTTAGGTAAATAAATAAATCACCAAAAACATACGCATACTTTTTTAATTTTATCACCATTTCAAAAATTGTTCTAAATTTGCAACAATGGCGAGCACCAGTGGAAGGCCTGCTACCGTTTCTTTTCTTAAATAATTTAGAAAACCGATGTGATGCTTGTTTAAAAAAATAAAATAAACGCTTGTGGTTTATACGAAACTGTGTTCACCAACCCATTATTTCCGTTGGAAAACAGAAAAACAACACATGGCCATGTGTATTGCGAGTCTTCAGGCTATCGACATTTCCACCTATGCAATAGCCAGTATATATATTCTCGAGTAAATCATTCTGTCACCAAAAACTGTCGCCATTTCCCTGATTTTATCACCAGTCCAAATTTTTATTCGCAATTGGCGAGAGTGGTGAGTGCCAGCAGAAGCCCTGCATCACTGCCAGCTCAGAGCAGCTGTCACATCATAGCCAGCTCAGACCAGCTGTGACATCACAGCCAGCTCAGAGCAGCTATGACATCATGACCAGCTCATGGCAGCTGTGACATCACGGCCAGCTCAGAGCAGCAATGACATCAGTGCCAGCTCAGAGCAGCTATGACATCACGTCCAGCTCAGAGCAGCTATGACGTCATGACCAGCTCAGAGCAGCTATGAATTCACGGCCAGCTCAGAGCAGCTATGACATCACGACCAGCTCAGAGCAGCTATGACATCACAGCCAGCTCAGAGCAGCTATGACATCACGGCCAACCAATAGCAGCTATGACATCACGGCCAGCTGACAGATTCATTGTTAGTAAGCACAGTGTGATTGTTTTGATAGAATGAGTGAATATAGCTGGAAATGCTTGTATGCTCATATTAAATGATGCGGAAGCTCAGCGTTTTGAGACCATCATTGTTGCAAGATAGAGTACAGCACTATTTTATATATTGTTATGGTCCTTCTGGATGTAGCATTATGCAGAGTGAAAACTAGCGATGACGACTTCTATCTTGAAAACTGGTAAAGGTAGAAATACCAAACTTTGGAGTTTCAGTAACAAACATATGAAACGACTTTATACTTTTTGTGTTGTGAGTCACATGATTAGGGGGCCATTTTGAATTTTATTTATAAGCTTAAAATATCGTTTTCTCCAGAACGGCCGAAGCTTTCGGAATGAAATTTTTGTTAGCAGTTTCATCCTAGAAGTGGATGACCTTACAAAGATTCCGAAAATCATTGAGTTTGGTATGCAAATTGAGGCTCTAAGTAGGAAATTAAATTAGCTCAACAGTAGGTCTAAAACTACTTAGTAGTATCAAGCAAAAACATTTCTGAGAATAACATTACTTCAGAATTATGTATTTCAAAGAATTTTCCCTGTCTGTGTTGTGGTTTTCATGTACTTGACAAAAACCTTTTCGAAAATGATTGAATTTCCTCCAAACTTTAAAATGCAAGCTTTATGCAAGACTGTATGAAACTTGTCACTGCAGTTTACTGTGGGAACGGTGTCAACTTGCAGCAGTGTAATTCTTTCTGTCTTTTGTTCTGCCACCAACTTTGCAACACTGTTTTGTCTCTGTCTATTCTCAGCTATCAAATCCAGTACATTCCTTTCCGTTTTTTCTTCTTTTTTTTGGCATTCTGAATTTTACTATTCAGCATACAATTTCTGCAGAGCATGCAGAATCGTTAGCTACAGTGTGTACATGTAGCCCAGCACTGCTAAGATCGATGTTGTCATTGGTCTTCACAACAAGCCTCAATGGACATTGTATCTAGAGGTCTGTGGTTCAAGTCCAACTAATTCCTGCTGATCTTTTTTGCTCTTTTCCTCCCATTGTCATGAACTACCAGGCTACCAGAAGTAGTAAAAGACTAGTAGTGTGCACCCAAGCAACACTGTTGGATAACAGCTTTAATTCAACACTGTTTTCTTCTGTTTTCACAGGTTAGTGCAACTTACCCAGTACCATGTCCACAGTCTTATCCCAGCAGATCAGCATTATCTGTAAAAGGTTGTCATGCCTGATGATGAGAGGTATGTATGTGATAGATGCTTAAAATTAATATGTTTCACTGGCGTGTAATCTCTTACTCTAGATTGTTTCATTTCTAGGGTGGCTGTCAGGTTTATGGTTAGAGGAAGGTGAGCAGAACATAAAGAAAACCACATTCTCCCCTGCGAGATGCCTGAAAAACTGTCAAGCATACAGCCTGTGCCCACCTGGGCAAAGAGGACTTTGAATGATGACCACAAGAAGTTAAAACAGTTTCCTGTACTCAAAAAAGAAGAAAATGTTACAGTTTTTGGTGGTGCGTTGACTGGAACAGTCATGTCCAGTGGCCCAGGGCACCCTGTTGAATAACAAAGCTGTCAGTTTTAATTTTTATTCTTGCAAGTAAAAAAGAATTTGTCATTTAGGTTCATCCACCTCTCGACACCCAAACTCTTTGGACACACTCAGAAATGGCCTACATCAGGCCTTGGTAACCTGCATCAGCCCCAGGTGTCCCCGTATCTCGCTGAAATATTACCAGTGTTGTGTTTAATCCCAATTTAATCTCCAGTGGTGGAAGATGGTAACCTCCATTTTTTTTTTCTAGTCGGGGTCATTGACATCTTTCCTCTGACTTCCTTTGACTGTCCTAACTCTTTGATTATAGTGTAATAAACTTACACAACGTATACAGAGTGATTGACAATAACTGGTTTATGCCACCTTGGAATATATTTCAAGGCCATACAGGGTTTGTACCTAACTTGTACAGGAAAGTTTCCCTAAAGGATCGTAAATTTTGTCCACAACTAACATCCCCATTTTTCCTGAATTTGAAAGTTCTGTTGATTTTAGAAAGGTGTTTTGAGGTTTGCTTGGAACATGGGATAATATTCTACTAGAAAATCGTAAGTTTCAACGCCAAGAATGTTATTTTGCGACCCTTATTTGCCTCTAAACATAAACTTTTGTGGGCGAAATTAAGGCCATGTAAACCTATCAAAAATTTGTGGTCTCTCTTTACAGCACTGTATGCAGTTTGTTTCATTATCTTTTTATGCAGACGGTTACCATGAAAGAGAATTAAATGAAGGTAAATAGGATCTTTGGTCAAACCAGGTGGCTGCCCGCTCCGGTTTTTTGGGTTCTTCTAACTGCTAACTGTAAATGAAGGTATAAGGTTGATTGTTCAATCTCCTGTTATGTGAGAATAAAGAAACCTGTACTCCTCTGTATGATTCCAGGGGGAAAAAAATCTCCATCCATGAGGACACTGGGTGACTGGTCTTGTGTAGCCAATATGGCCAGTTCCAGACAGCTTGAGGTTCCTCCCCACATCCTGGGGTTACAACGTCACGCAGAAATCCCCAGAAATCTCTCAGTCTCACCCTCTGAGTTGAACTTCAGTTTGGAATATAACCTGCCAACTACAAGTGTTCTTAGGGTTATTCACAAGGGAAAGGTTATGGAGAACAATATCTTTGAATGCCCGTCTCTTATCAGTGGACATCCTCTCTCAAACCCCATTGTGGAACCATGCACAGAAAAGGAAATCATGGCACCTGAGAAGACCAAGGTGGAAAAACTGGCAAAAAATATTCTCAAAATTCGCAGAAGGAAAATGAACCGGCATCATCTGAAAAAACTCCGAAAGCGCATGAAATTTGTGTTTCGTAAGAGACTTCACCGTAAATTGAAACTGAAAGAAGCTAAACTTCAAGAGGAATTTCGTGCAATCATGAAACGTGCAGAAGATTTTGAACCCAGAGATTTTGTCCAGAAAAATTTAGAGCTAGCCCGAAAAGGAGGGTTTCATGTTAATATATTTGAATCTTCAAGGCAACAGCAACAGTAGTTGATTTCCTTATTGACCTGAAGTAGGATGTTTGGCTTGTTTTCTTAAAGATGTCGAAAAGTCGAAATAAAAAAAAGAATTTTATGCCTCAACTGTGTGAAATTTTGATTGTGTATTAAGAGTGTAACTACTCTCAAATAGATTTTTCATCACAGTTCTTTAATGATAGCTGGCATTATACTTTTCTATGAACATCATAAATTAAAGATGTATTAATCAACAGAATATGACATACCCTAAATCCGTAACAAAGTCAACCAGTAAAGCAGAACTTGATATGAAAAAAATGAAATTTGAGGTTGGGGCATTTGTAGTCTTCACAGAATCGTAAGACAGCCTACCCAGCAGAACAGTTTTCTAAACAGGCTAAATGCACCGAAACATGTCCGTGGTTGGATTTGTGGAGGATTTAGTGTAAGTCTACGTAGTGAAGCACATTAGTTATTTAACATGGTTTGCTGTGTATAATACATATGTTAGCACCCATCATTGTTAAAGTGTGAGTTTCCTGGCCAGTGAACAGAAGGGCAGTCCTGTATTGCATCAGTGTTTTTATAATGGTTCTGTACATGTCCTGGTGAGCAGTGATCCTGTATGGTGCTAGTGTTTTATAATGGTTCTGTACATGTCCTGATGGACATTGGTCCTGTATGGTGCTAGTGTTTTGTAATGATTCTGTACATGTCCTGGTGGACATTGGTCCTGTATGGTGCTAGTGTTTTATAATGGTTCTGTACATGTCCTGGTGGACATTGGTCCTGTAAGGTGCAAGTGTTTTATAATGGTTCTGTACATGTCCTGGTGGACATTGGTCCTGTATGGTGCTAGTGTTTTGTAATGATTCTGGGCATGTCCTGGTGGACATTGGTCCTGTATGGTGCAAGTGTTTTATAATGGTTCTGTACATGTCCTGGTGGACATTGGTCCTGTATGGTGCAAGTGTTTTATAATGGTTCTGTACATGTCCTGGTGGACATTGGTCCTGTATGGTGCCAGTGTTTTGTAATGTTTTTGTACATGTCCTGGTGGACATTGGTTATGTATGGTGCAAGTGTTTTATAATGGTTCTGTACATGTCATGGTGGACATTGGTCCTGTATGGTGAAAGTGTTTTATAATGGCTCTGTACATGTCCTGATGGACATTGATCCTGTATGGTGCGTGTTTTACAATGGCTCTGTACATGTCCTGGCGAGCAGTGGTCTTATATGGCATCAGTGTTTTATTATGGTTCTGTGTGGTGCCAGTGTTTTATAATGTTCCTGTACATGTCCTGGTGGACATTGGTCCTGTATGGTGCAAGTGTTTTATAATGATTCTGTACATGTCCTGGTGAGCAGTGGTCCTATATGGCATCAGGGTTTTATAATGGTTCTGTGTGGTGTCATTGAATTTATTATGGTCCTGTTCGTGTCCTGGTGAGCAGTGGTCCTATTGGTTAATGGTCTCAAGACTCAGTGGTTTATGTTCCCAAGATTTGGTTTATGGTCTCAAGACTCAGTGGTTTATGTTCCCAAGATTTGGTTTATGGTCTCAAGACTCAGTGGTTTATGTTCCCAAGACTTGTGGTGGTGGTGGTGGGTTTCCCCAGGCTGACAGCCTGGTTTCCACCCATCGTAATGCTGTAACTACAAATGAAGTATTCTTCAACACTGCAAAAAATGCCAATCATATAAACTAGAACTGCATTCAGTTATACGGTCAGCACACACAGCTTTTAGCGTTCACTCTCTATAACTTTCCACTTTCTCCACCACAGGCCGTTCGAATCTATGGGTTCTGTGCTCTCTTGGAAAGACCCCAGGTTTGTCTAATAGGAGCAAAAAAATAGACGTAATTCATATTAGACAATAAACTTTCCGAACAAGTGAATTGCATGTAACATGACGTCCTTATCACGAATCTGGTCTTATTTTCTCCCCGCAAGATGTACTTATGTGACAAATTGCCATCAAGAATCGAAAATTTGCAATTTTGTCCTATATTTGTAGGTCACGTGACAATACTAATACAACTGTAAAGTTCAAAATTGCTGAGTGGAAGGGACTATATAAGTACTGTATGTATGCTGGGAACCCGTGAGCTGTCTTAATACAGGATATAATGATTCCTGTATTCCTGTAAGGGCTTCAAAATTTGATAAGTGGAAGGGAATATATATGTACTGTGTGCATGCTGGAAATCTGGGGACTGTCTTAATAAATACAGGATTTACATGGCTTCAAGGTTTGACAAAAGGCCGATTTACTATATTTTGGCACATTTACAAGTGTATGTTATAAAATGCTCTTTTGTGTCTTACAAATATTGTAAGTATGCCACCCGGCGTAGTTTGACCTCGCGATCACGAATCCGGTCTTATTTCTTGTCTTGTGATGTATATTTTTTTCGCAAATTGTGATCAAAACGCGAAAAAGCGTAATCTCCTAAATTGTTGCAGGTCACGTCAGAAAAGTGTTACAGCTGTAAATCTGAAAATCGGTGTATAGGGCAATAAATGTACTGTATGTATGCTGAAAATTGTAGACCTGTGTCAAAAAACACAGGTCATGCACGCTTTTGAATAGTATCCAAAGGTTGATTTACCACATTTTGGCACATTTACATATACATGCTGTATAGTGTAATACAATGTATTGATGGCTACGAAGAACATGCGTTATGCATATGTTCTCTTAATGATCAGGGTTTCACTGCGATTTGGTCACCCAGTGCCATTGCACCCCAATGTTATGGGCTTTGTTTTCGCTTTGTCTTCCTTGCTACACGCTAACTGGGCCCGGGTGATTGACAGATATTTACACGTGTCCTGGTCCCGGTGTTTGCTTTTTGGCAACAGCCGAATTATAAGTAAAGCAGTCAGTCTGTGCATGGCAGGTTGTGGATTCATACGTAGAAGTACAAACTTGCTGTTACACGTGCTATGGTTTTTGCGACATTTCTTTTAAAAAAGGCATGCTACGTCTGAGGATGGAACGCTGTTCCTTAGCGAGCTCGATGCTGCTGCGATATATTCCCATATATTGCAGCATCGTCAAGCTCGTCAGGGGCCTCCGTGGCTCAGGAGCCTCTCACCAATGCGGTCGCTGTGAGTTGAAGTCCAGCTCATGCTGGCTTCCTCTCCGGCCGTACGTGGGAAGGTCTTCCAGCAACCTGCGGATGGTCGTGGGTTTCACCCAGGCTCTGCCCGGTTTTCACCCACCATAATTCTGGCCGCCGTCGTATAAGTGAAATATTCTTGAGTACGGCGTAAAACACCAATCAAATAAATAAATAAAAAATCAAGCTCGTCGATCTATTCGCGGGAATTTGAATGACCGGCCAACTGTCGTATCGAAAGATCCAAAGCCGTGTATCTGGTTATGAATTGATTTTATAACAAAGATATAAGTGTAAAGAAAGTGTGTATGAAAATATGAAGTGAAAATTGCGACTGCCTTCTGTGACGTAACTGGTCTAAAGTCCGTTTCCAGTAAGTGTAGTTTTACATTTTCCCCTGGTCCTACAGTGCAAGGACCTGGGTTGTACGTTCTGATGCTATCCTCAGTAAACGGTTATTTTGTTCGCTCAAACAGAAGTTCATTCTTGTTCGATTATTAAACTCCCGAACGATCTTAAATGACGAAACATGGTGTCAGAACTGGGATGGAGCTCCCGTCCAGCCGTGCTGCGAATCTGAAATTTCGTATCGACTGATACTTGTGATTGTTCTCTGTGTGCTGATCGTACGTGGCTCGACTCGTCGGGAGTGATGTTTACAGACAGTGAGTGACATTCTGATCTAATATTCACGCTATTTTGCCTAATCTGTGACTTTTTGTTAATGAACTCTGTGACAGTTATTAAAAAAAACAAAAAAACATGGAAGCCCGTTTCGGACAGTTCACCTTCGCGTTCTAGTTGGATTTCTACGATGTCGGGTAGGAGACGATATGCGCGCGCTCTAACGAAACACTGGGATACTGTATTTTATTTCCTGTTTACTGCCTACTGTTCCATTTCTACGGAAGCCCTGTAAGTGACACACTGACTTGTGTAAATGTAATTCGAAAACTATGGCGGTGCAACAAGCTAACAATGTGCAAGCTCCTCACCATGTACAAGTCCCTACAAACATTCCACTGTCAGCCAAACTGGACCTTAAAGGAAATTTGGCAGCAAACTGGAAAAAAGTCAGACGGATGTGGGACAACTACGAAATCGCAACTAGACTTCGTGATGCAGAAAATAAATACAGGACTGCTACTCTGCTGACATGTATCGGTGTCGATGCGTTAGACATTTTTGATGGCTTACCCTTCACGCAGGAAGACGATAAACAGGATATAGATATTGTCATCCAGAAATTTGAAACATTTTGTGTCGGGGTAAAGTTTGTACCCATTGTGATAAGCCTAATAACTTTTCATCTAAATGTCCAAGTAAAGGCAAACAGAAACAGCATAAAGTTCATCAACTGGACCCTGATGAATAAGTGTCTGACATGTCTGATATTGAGGAAGAATATGTGTTATCACTAAACTCAAACGGAAAACAGACAGGTTCTGATGAAAAAGGATTTCCAAGGCATATCTTTGCCCGTATGGTCTTAAATGGCAAAACTGTGGTTTTCCAGTCAGACTGTGGAGCTACAGTCAACATTCTCCCCGAGAATCTCTACACTGAAATCTTTCATGACCGAAAACTGAAGAAAGTGGGAAAATCCACAACAACCCTTATAATGTTCAACGGGACAGAGATTGGAAAACGCCGCATTTCCATGAAAAACCCAAAGAATGGTCGGTAGTACAACACTGAACTTGTAATCGTAAAAGGTGACTACAGGCCTGTGCTAGAGATGTTTTCCAAGGAGAAGGAAAACTGGAAGGTCGGTTACATCTTGAAGTTGACGAGAAAGTGCAACCTGTTAAGTTGCCATGTCGCAAAGTTCCTGTTGCTCTTCAGCCCAAACTGAAAAAAGAGTTAGAGACTCTGATCAAGAAAGGTATAAGTACACCAGTTACTGTGCCTACTGACTGGATATCAGCAATGGTTGTGGTTTCCAAACCGGATGGACGCGTTCGTCTTTGTATTGATCCGAAACCTCTGAACTCCGCTTTGAAACGAAACTCCTACCCATCCCCCACTATTGATGACCTCCCACCTGATCTTGCCAAAGCTAAATGTTTTAGCCACGCTGACGCCAAGAATGGATTTTGGCACGTCCAACTTGATGAAGAGAGTAGCTACCTAACGACTTTTGAAACTCCTTGGGGACGATACCGTTTGGCATCTCTACTGCGCCTGAAGAGTTCCAGCGTAGACTCAACGAGGCACTATAAGGTCTAGATGGTGTGAAAGTAGAGTTAATGTACTGGCCGAACATGGTAAAGGACATTACCGATTTACTGAGTAGGTGTGACACTTGCAACACTCTCCAGCACAACCAAAAGAAACTCTCATCAGTCACGAGATTCCCAGTCGCCCATGGGAAAAAGTGGGTTGTGATTTATTTGAGTGTGACGGGAAGGATTACCTGATATTGGCAGATTATTACTCCGATTACTTTGAAATTGATCGACTGCATGCCAAGACGGCTGCAACAGTGATAAAGATGATGAAATCACAGTTTGCACGTCCTGGAATTTCTGTTCAGCTCATATAAGACAATGGACCGCCCTTCAGTGCCCCAGAGTTCAAGAAGTTTGATGATAAGTTTGAGCTCGAACATATTACTTCTTGGCCACGAACGGCAAAGTGGAAAGCACCGTAAAAACCGTCAAGCAGATCGTGGCCAAATCTCTACATGCCAAAACAGATCCTTTTCTTGCTTTGCTAGAATGGAGAAACACACCAACAGAAGGAATTGGTCGTTCTTCAGTACAGAGATTGTACTCTGTACTCGGAAGAAGAACAAGGACTCTTCTACCCGCAACCAGCGAACTCCTCAAACCGAAAACTATTGAAAGAGTTGCCGACAAACTTGCCAGTAGAAAGCTGAAACCAGCTCGATACTACAATCGTTCTTCACGTGATCTACCGGGTTTGCAGACTGGAGATGTCGTGAGACTTAGGCCCTATAACAAAAAACAACAGTGGCAGAAAGCAATTGTTGGCCGACGAGTAGATATACGTTTTAGAAGACGTCTGACGTTTTACTCTGGTTGCACCGCACTGGTTGTATCTGATGTGTTGACTGTGTCCTGACGATGCATCACCGTGGCTTTGGGTTGTGTTGGATCCTTATGCAGTACCACTGGAGTTAACTCAGCTCTACCATTTAGACGAATAGGACCAATGCCGGTTGCTGGCTCCACAGTGTAAACTCCATCACTGTGCTCCCGGATCTTGAACACTTCTGAGTCAACTTGTCAGCGATCTTGTGTCTGCCTTGAGGATGAGAACGTATGTAGACTTGGGTACCAACGCTGAGTGGGACGATCTTAACATTAGCCAGTCGCTTGCGGGCTGCCGACTTTACATCAAGTCGATGCTGTACCTGTTGTCTAGCATGCCAAGGAGTCTGTCAATTGGAAGCACAGGATTCCTTCCAAACATCAGATAGAACGGTGCTGCTGCGTGGTGTAGCATTATATGCGTAACACAGTTCCGATAATTAGTCCGGCCATCGTTTCTTCTGCGATTTAGGTAGAGTACACAACAAATTGTGTAGCGTTCGATTGAATGTCTCAGTCTGTCCATTCTCTTCTGGATGGTATACAGTTGTGCGGCTTTTCTTAATGCCATACAATTTACAGAGTTCGTGGATTACCTCCGATTTATAGGTTCTGTCCTGATCACTGTGCAGACGACTAGGGAATCCATACCTGGTGAACCATTCGCGGACAAGCACCTTGGCACCAGTCGACGCACGCTGGTCACGAGTCGGTACAGCGACTAATACATTCTCCATCCCATTGCTGGCTTTGGCGAGCAAGGTGTAACCAGTGGAGACTACTTCTAGTGATTTGCTGGCACATCACTTGACTGGATGGTATGGGCCCCTAGCGCGAAAATAACCTTTAGAACTCTTGATGTACTCTTGCACCCGCTGGCTTAAGTCGGGGAACCAGCACCTTTCTCTTAACATTGCCTCTGTCCGTTCCAGTCCATGATGCCTCAAACAGTAATGGAGAGGACTTCTCTTTGTAGACAAATAGGAAGGATCAGACATTTCATGTTGCTGTCTGCCTTAGTAGACGTCTCCCTGAACAACACGCCATCCTTGGAAACTATACGGTACCACTGCTGCATTTGCCTCTGTACTGTCTTTGGTTCCTTCGTTTGTTCTACTGTTGTTGGTCTTTGCTGCAGCTTACGGTACTGAATCAACCGGTTTATGTCTGGATCATAATACTGAAACTTAGCCAGCTGCTCGGAGTCCCAGAATTGAAATCCACTTGCATAAGTGTTGTCTGTTAACTATGGATCAGCTGCAATAGTAGCCACAGCACACGCACTCTGAAGAGCACTGCACATAACTTTATCTGGAAATTCAGTGGCCTCTATAACACTGGTAAAAACTCGCTGGCAGTTCACGTCTTCTAGTGGATATTCGATTCCACTACCAAGTGCATACGCGGGCAGCCTAGACAAGATGTCAACGTTTACGTTGGATTTTCCTGACCTGTACTTGAATGTCGTGTTGAAGCTTGTCAGGCCCATCGTTGCTCCATGGCAGAAACTTTGGTCTTAGTCATGAGATGTGTGAGTGGATTATTATCCGTAACGACTTCGAAAGCAGCTCCAAGAAGATATTCACGAAACTTTTCACAAACAGTCCATTTTAAAGCTAGGAGTTCAATTTTCTTGCTGGAATAACCCGCCTGTCTTTCCGGGGTCCGCAAACCACGGGATGCATAAGATATGACTCGCACATGTCAATCTTGTAGATGACTCAATACTGCTCCTGGACGAACACTACTAGCATCGGTTTACCAAGATGAACGGTTTAGTGAAGTCGAGGTATGCCAAGATAGGACTACTTATCAGCTTCCCCTTCAGCAACTCAAATGCCGCCTGGCATTCATCATCCCAAAGCTTGGCGATATCCGAGTTTTTCGCTGGTTGTTTACGTCGACCTTTCGTGGCGTCTCGTGATAAGATTAAACAATCGAGAGGCAATTCCAGCGAAGTTCTGCACAAAACTTCTGTAGTAGGAGGCAAACCCCAGAAAAGACCTAATCTGATGAAGTGTCTGCAGTGCAGGCCAACCGCAAACAACTGTAGTCTTTTCTGGATTGGGTTTAACGCCATCCGCTAAGATGACATGTCCAAGAAACAGAACTTCTGTCCGAAACAGTTTACATTTTGAAGGTTCTACTTTAAGTCCATGTTCCGTCAATTTCCACCGCACAACCTCTAGAAGATCTGGATGCTCGCTTGTGTTACACGCCCATACCATGATCTCCTTCAAATACACGAAGAGACGTTCCATAAATTCATGTCGAAAAATATGGGTCATCAATCTCTGGAAAGTTGCCGGTGCATTTGAAAGTCCAGAAGGCATACGGTTGTACTCATAAAGAAGGAATCTCGTTGTAAAGGCTGTCGTGTGCTTATCCTATTCATCGACTTCAATCTGGTTGTATGAAGGTTTAAGATCGGTTGTCGAAAACTGTTTGGCACCAGCCATAAGATCAAGCGACTCTTCGATGCGGGGTAATGGATATACGTCCCGGAGAGTCTGACTGTTCAGGGACTGTTCGATGCACATCCTTAATTCACCGGACTTCTCCCTAACTGGTACAGGTGGGGCTGTTCCCTCAAACGTAGAAAGGTCTGGAAGTGGTATGTCGCTTAGCGGCTTAACATTGCAGCTGCCCGCAACAATGTTGTTGCATTCGACAGTCAGGGCGATATCTTCTGCCAATTTACAATCACTAATGACACAAATTCTAGCTCTAGGCGAAAGCCAAACATCAGTCTGGGTCAGGTTAACCTGTAATCCGGGGTGCGGTGATTCCTTAAGCGGCTACATTCTTGCCTCCAGGTAGGCCAGATCAAGAAATCCTAGAAAGTGAGAGTGCTGGTACTAAAGCAGGGTGATTTCCAGCAACACGTGCAACTTTGGTGTGGTCTTGACCTTCTTCACTGAAACACTGGATGATTGACTGGATAAAAACTTAAAATTTGGAATCCTACTGAGAATGTTTATGCCAAGGAGACCAGGTCTCCTGTCTAGCTTACCCAAAGGATCAGGCCTGTCCTTCAATACCAGCACACCGACATCCTCAACCACTGTATCCATTACCTTTAGCCTATAGCTGTTCTCAGGTGTCCCACATATGGCAACTCTAGTCCATTCGCAGCAGTGAGATGCAACCAGCGATTCGGATCCAAATCCTTTTCAGCGAAATGTCTCCGAAAGTGTCCCTCTATCCTTGTAGAGACTTGTGAACTTGTATCCAATAACACAACATACGGATGCCGGCAATCCACAAGCTGGTGTCAAAACCCAGTACCAGTTGTGCCCCTTGGGCAGTTATCAGTTTTTGAACACTAAAAGCATTTAGCATTGTTATGAGGTTTAACAATGGGTGCAGCAGAAAGCAACTGACACAGTGAAACCAACACAGGTTCTACCTTGGAATTATTTACCAGTTGCTGAGTTAAGTGACTGAGAGTTCTTGCCCATTCTGGAGCTTCCTCTACAGTCTGTTCGCGCACCTTCGCAACCGTAACACCAGTGTTAGGAAATTCACTCAAGGCGATTTCCCGAACTTTACTAAACGAAAGTTCACGGTGATCGCGAACACGACGCTGGAGGAACTGTCGCAACGAAAGCTGGCGAATACCATCCGCAAACTGCGATTTGAGACGTTTTTCTCGCGCTCTGCATTGGAGAGTATAGTTTTCTCAATCAAGTTTTCTCAATCAAACTCTCAGATGGAAACTTAAAGTCTGTAACCTTACTTATAACAGCACCACAACTGCTCACTGAGGACTTTAATATGTCACAGGTTCTGACATCTTCCTGTGATTATGTCAGCTGTCTGGTCAGATGTGATCTGCTCACGCTGTAATCTGCAGGAAGAGTAACTTTCTTACATAACATGGCAAAAGAACGTCGCTAAGGGGAGATTGCTCTAACTGACCTGTTACACTATATTTGGAACTTTGAGGTTATCATGTTATATACGATGTCTACGATGAATTTACGAAAATTGTTAGTATGCTACCTGACGTAGTTTGACGTCCTGATCATGAATCTGGTCTTATTTCTTTCCTGCGACGTATACTTTCGCCGCAAATTGCGATCAAATTGCGAATGAGCGCAATTTCCACCATATTTAGCTGTCACGTCACAGAAAACTGTTAAAGCTGTAAAGCTGAAAATCACTGAGTCCAAAGCGCTATACATGTGTTAAAGAAAGAGGGGACATGCAGGCCTTCAAATATTGACCGATCTCTTTACTCCGTTTGGCATATCTACATGCATATGATATACAATGTACTTACAATGCACTAATGACTACGAAGAATGTAGGCTTTGTACTTAAGTTGGTTATGTATCTATACATGGACACCATTAAGTTAACCCGAAGTGACACCGCGTAGGCTGGCAATACCGGCTTGAACTCTGGCGTCGCTGTTTTAGCAGCTATATTTTTTATATTTTTGTGCTCATAACCTGAAAACTATACTAAGTACAAATATAATTCTTACAGATTTGTAATCCGGACGTCAGTCAGTGCAATACAATGTTTTTATTTAATCATTTTGAGCAGTCTCTAGACTTCACGTGCTTTTAAACTAATTTCATTGGTCAGTTACAGCACAATTTGCATACCAAACAAAATGATTTTTGTACAATATAGGTACGGCGATCCACCGAAAAGATAAAAGTGAAATTTCATCCAAAGATCGTTAGCCGATTTATGGGAAAAGATGGTTAAAGCTTATCAATAAAATTCAAAAATGCTGCCTAATCACGTGACTGGCCAAACAGTACAAAACGTCGAAAGCTGCTCCTTATGTTGACTATTAAAAATGCCAAGTTTGTTTTTTCTATCTTTACCAGTTTTGGAGACGTTACAATTTTACGAGCTATGAACAAAAATTAATAGTTTTAAAACACATTTTAATGGTAAAACTTCAGTTGTAGTTGTGCGGTCAGAAAGGAAGATTTGTGGCTAAGCTATCCACTGA
Source organism: Liolophura sinensis (assembly GCF_032854445.1). Taxonomy (NCBI): domain Eukaryota; kingdom Metazoa; phylum Mollusca; class Polyplacophora; order Chitonida; family Chitonidae; genus Liolophura; species Liolophura sinensis. Next base: position 15,874,637 of record NC_088299.1, on the reverse strand, counting down.
CCAACTTTCAGCTTCTTAGCTATTACGATATCCGGTCAGGTGACATTTGAAAAATGACACTGAAATGAGCTATAATTCCAATTTAAAGAAAAAAATATGCATCTTAGGAAAAAACTACGGTTGTATTCAGCAGGCCAAACTACATTTATAATTGTTATCTTGTTTCAAAATTCATCCACAGGTCATCACGTGACTAAAACGACCAATAGCCAGCTTCCACATTCCTCGACCGATTTGCATAAAATTTTCAATCCTTATACCCCCAGTAATCCTGTACATGCATATCAGTTTTCAGTGAATCGGATCAGCGGTTCTGGAAGAGAAGTTTTTTTTTATAGATTTCCATATTGCTCCAATATGTCCGAAAAGTGGGTCACAGGTGGGTAAAGCTTACACTTCTGCAGGTAACCCAAGCGATTTGGTAATGAACGTGTGTAGAATGTTAACAGCTGAGACACGCGTTTTTCTCGCAGAAAAGAGAAAAAGCAACAACAACAACAAAAAAATAGAAAAAAACAAACAAACAAAAAAACAGGTGTCAGAGAAGAAGAAAATTAATCTGAGCAAGAAATATAATTTTCCTTCGCTTGGAAGCCTAATAAATAAGTCGGTTACGGCCTCTCCAGGCTTGGTGGGTTATGGTCGCCTGGTTCAGTAGGGCATGTATTTAAGTGTTTAACACCGCCGGTATTGGGTTACACAACAAACAACAAGACAACGGTGTTAAAGTCCCCAAAAACGTAGAAAGTGTGACAAAATCTGCATATTTCATGTGACCATTCTTTGTTACTCCCTCCACAGCTGTCATGCATTACAGACCAACCAACGGCCAGCTTAGGCCATAGCGGTTGACGAAGGGCTCATTACGTCACACCAAAGGCTAGGCTAGGCTGGCGACGTAAGTGTTTCCATATAATTGTTAGCGCCCCCAGATACGTCAAGGCTGCGTATATATGAGGTCGTGTCTTATTGTTGCTTGACGCAGAAGTGTAAACGTTTACTGTGCATGTATTATGACGTCATACTGCTGAGCTCAGATTGGAACGTATTGAAACAAATGTTTCTTTTCTTAACGTCATGGTGTCTGGGTGTAAAATATAAAAAAATGTTAAAACAAAAGCGATATCTATAAACTGTGCGAAATAACACTTTACCACCGCAGGAGATTCCAGTAGTTCACCTTTTATATAAATCATGAAGTAAAGCTAACAAGTAAACAATTCTTTTATTTGTAGACATAAACAGTGTGAAATGATATTACTCGGGGAGGTAAATTTACCGGCCGGGCGTTGCTTGATACAGTCGATTTAATATATGTATATTTGCACACGGTCCGCAACTAACAGAGGGGTAGAATAACAAATCAGTTAATTAACAACTCATTGACTTGGTGAGAATTGTCTGTATAGTTATTCATTTTTGTCAATAGCATCATTCTAATTTATTTTGATAAAGTGGTAACTGAGCTGTAGGCTGCAACTCTCAAGCTTCGCTCTCCTTTGAACAATGAATTTCCGGATTCCCTGGCTTGCTGTACCGGTAACTCTTTGCAGGCCATTGGTAACACTGAGGATCTATGTCCCGACCTTTACTGTTTTAGATTCACTGAAGAGTACTTTAATATCTTCCACCAATATATCATTTAAGTCCATGCATCTCACGCTCGAAGTTCACCAGTCACTCAGCAAAAGATTGCTGGTTCAACCTGCTTCCGTCTGTTCCTGCGCTCTAGCTGTGAGCAGGAAAACTGACTGCATTGGTTCGAGTGAAATATTTATGCGTATGGCATTAGAGAACATGGCGTGTGGGTAAATAAATCTGTACAAAACTTTTTAATAAAATTTCACACAAAGGAAAACTTAAGGTTTTACGTGCGTTTTTTGTGTAAGGCATCGGTTGAATCTTGAATCTAAAGGAAGATGTGTCACACAGACACAGTACCGGTATGTGTACACACACCTAATGATTCCTCCTTGTCATGTGACTCAAAAATTGTTATTACGGCGTAAAACCCCAAGCGTAAATACATATATTTCGGCTGGGACTAATATGATTTGTCCCAGATGGGGCTAGATGTAGGCCGACACGTACATAACTCAGCTCACGACGGTCAATAGGCCGACACGTACATAACTCAGCTCACGACGGTCAATACCGCCTTCATTCTCCACAACACAGACCTACCTTTCTATTCAAGCACTCCCGGATGGTGGAGAATTAGTGGACACGTCGCCATGTTGTCAAACTGAATCAAGTTTACGTGTAATGTGCAGAGACAGCTAAGAGTTTTAGGATGCTTTGAGTGCTTTCTGGAGAGGAAAGTCATTCCAAGTACCTGTCGATTTATTATCAATTATCCGCAGTCGTCCCATGGCTGACATGATGCAGCGAAGAAGCAGTCCATTGGTTCGGACAGTGTTTGTTGTGGCTGGTTTAGGTTCAATCGTCTACTTGATCTATCTTAATCATGACTTGAACACAAAATTAAAGAATACAGACGACAGAGCAGAGCGGTATCGTCGCTCGCACGAATCTGTATCTGCCCAGCTGCAAGGTAAGTGTAGGAACGAGCGGTTTTCACTTGGCTTCATTTGCTGACTCGACAACAACAACAGCAACAACAACACTCCCATCCGCCTTCCTTACATGTATATGTACACACTGAGTCATGTCAGCCTTCGCATATTGATGCTTGCAGTGTGGTTTGGAAAGCGCAGCCCGCGGGATGTACCTGAGGCAGTGAGGTACACTCATACAGTATAAAACTTCTTAAAATTTATTATCCGTAGTCAGGTGCTAAAAATCATGACTGTTTTCTCTTCGAGAAAATGGCTTAAATGGGTAGTTAATAATGTCGGAATGGAAAACCTGGATGCATAGAAAAACTGGATGGAAAATCTGGATAGTCCTTCATGACTCCATCTTTTGCCACGCTCAAGCATAGTCATACAACATTCCATTTACTTTTCTTTAGTTGTGTCAGAATTCTGCTACCTTACACCTCAGCCTGTCAGGAACTTACATGTATCATGTCTTCCTCGCACTACAGTTTTAACGGCCTCAGCTTCGTTCTTTAGCAGCAGCCTGTGACCTTAAAGATCATTGAACAACTTTGGCGACCACATTCTCACCTGTATATAATTTAAACAGTATTACATCACTTACATACTTTTGTAGCACTTGGTAAAGTTTGCACTACTGAACTAGTGAGTTCTGATCTCATAGGTTGACCCTTGTTGAATGCATAGTAGTACAGATCTGTGTCGGTGAAATATTGCAGCAGTTATAGGCCTCAACATGATCTGTGTTCAGGTGCCATTACAGGCCTCGGCATAAGAATGAATTAGGGGATCAGAAAATTGTTCTCCTGAATTTTCAGCTTGGAGACCGAAATGCTGATCATCCCTACAGAGGAGCAATCCATCCCCTAGATTGATCACCTTAACCTTGCATAGTTCATGTAATCTTGCATTGTGTGTTGTTTTTGCCGATTTTTCTGTAATCCGGGGGACATCATCCTCTAGAAAGGTGTGTGGGAACCCCAAACCCACACTTTAGCTTCCCAATCTGACTATAGAAAGGTATTGGATCAATGTCTGTATTTCATGGTACATATATCCACGTTGCCGTGTAAAGATAATGGGCCCCAATGTACAAGCTATGTTTTCTTCATTTTAAGAACCAGGTTTGATCGTGTTTTAAGAAAACTCATACATAGAATTGTTATACATATATGTATTTATTTTAATAATATTCTTTGATTGATTTTAACATGGTAATAGTGTTAATTAAAATATTAATCATTAAATTTCAGTCAATATTCTGTTTCGAAGTCATTTTTCAAACCTTGTGGGTCCACGAACCCCTCAGAGGTGTGAACATTTGGGATTATGAAATGAAACATTTCATTGATCACGCAGTTTTCGCTGAGCCAATCATAGGTCACATTAAATATAAGTAGTCTACGCTCACCGAAGCAAGCAGCCGTTTTCATTTTACCGACATCGGTGATCAGTTCTTTTTCTATTTAAACCAGCATAAAGTTTGTGCAGACTTTCCTGTAAGTAAACTAAATTTATCTGTTTGTAACCTACTGAATGCACATTGTACTTGCCAATGCGGAAATTATTGTTCCCCTGGAGTTAACATGGTGATCAAAAATTCGTTTCCCTGAATTTACGTTTAGGAGATCGACACGCGATCAGCCGATTTGATCGCCTCTTAGACCTGCCGTAAGTGCAGCTTCAATGGGAACTTGGCAAACGCGAAGCATCATTTGGTTACATTCAACACGGCCACCAGTGCGGATATGTATTAGCTTTGGACAATGACTTTTTAGGCCAGCTATGGAACAAAGGTAAAGTCGCTGAAAAGTTTAGCTCACACATTTGTACACATCTGCACTTTTCACAGGAGTCATGAGTACCCCAGGTAGGTAATTTGCCTCTAAGGGTTGGCTTGTCATTCATGTCCAGATGAGGTCGTTCCTACATGAACTTCTGTACTGGGTATGCATCGCGTTGCCTCGTGCTATATTGCCAGGTTTCATGTTACCTGGTGTCATGTTGCCTGATATCACGCCACTGGGTGTAACATTGCCAGGTGTCATGTTGTAGCTTTGCTAAGTTTCTCCGGATGTCACATTGTGAAGTGTCTTTTTTGTGTGACATTCATTTAGGCTTTTTGTGTTTTTCTGCCACATTAAATGCTCTTTAGTCACACTGCCGGTTTGTAACCACAACACCAGAGTATGTACATGTACAGTGACAGCAATGAACTATGCCACATGGGTAAATGTCATAATTTTCTTAGCTTTTTGGTATTTTTGTAATTTGTTGTGTGTTTGGTGATGCAGATCGAAAGCTGTGGAGGGCATTTGGTGCTCATTTACACATACCTGCACATGATAATGACTACTGTATTTCACACGTACATGATAATGGTTACTGTATTTCACGCGTACATGATAATGGTTACTGTATTTCACACATACATGATAATGATTACTGTATTTCACACATACATGATAATGACAACTGTATTTCACACTTTCTTGATTCAGATTGATGCATCTATACATATTCGTCAGCCCACTTTGTTGTTGTTAAGTTTGATTAATTTTTTTTATCAGAAAATCTTAAACGGCTGTCAAAAGTATTATTTTAAGGCCCTTTTTTTTGCTTCTGAAAGTGCATTTTTATGGATTGAACTTCAGGTGAAATAAGTATTAATGTCATACAAACATGTGTACATGAAATTTGCACATAGGTTCAGCAGGTGAAAGTAATACAGTATATGAACAAGAAAGTAACCCAGAGAATGGATTTATTGATTGTTCACAAAGTCCAAGTCCAAGAGTAACCAAACATCAATACTTTCTGCTATTTTGTAGCAGATGTTAAACAAATCCACTTGTACAGAATATTACCATGGTCACAAGTCAAAAGAGCTACTTGTAGCTATGAAGTATGCCATGAGTGTATTTGTATGTTAAGACAGTGCTGCAAGGAAAATGTATCACCACAATACAGCTTACCTATCACCAACAGTGGCATTAAACCAGAATCATTCAGTCACATTCTGTCCACAGGACAAAGACTTTAGATCATCAGGCCATGCATTTTCAAAAGTCCAAATTCTTGTAACTAAAAGCTGCCAGGTTATTGCACCATTAGCCAACATGATTTACAAGGAGAGTTCATACAAAAATTGTATGACGAATGAAGTATAGTGAAAGAGGCCTCACAAGCTCATGATACAAATCCATGCTGTCATTATTCTAGGATGTATTTTAAAGGCTGTCCAGGATGATGAAGGTCATTCTACAGTGTGTATTACAAGGATGTTTACATGACATTACAGCTACATGTGTACTACCCCTGATACAAGTAGGATGTCTAGGATGCATCCTGCAAACATGGCAGAATGTTCAGGATGTATGTAGGTCATCCTACAGTGTACATGTATATTTTAAGGATGTTTACATGACATTACAGCTACATGTGTACTACCCCTGATACAAGTAGGATGTCTAGGATGCATCCTGCAAACATGGCAGGATGTTCAGGATGTATGTAGGTCATCCTACAGTGTACATGTATATTTTAAGGATGTTTACATGACATTACAGCTACATGTGTACTACTTCTGATACAAATAGGATGCCCAGGGTGTATCCATCAATCCTAACCCCATTTAAATGCAGAAAGCGGGTTTTTCCAAAGGTCATTCTACAGTGTAAAAGGACATTTAATTGGTAGTACGTGTGTATATATAGAGGAATATGTTGAGTAAAATGCCTGCTTTCTATATGTTTTATGTGTAAGTGTTCTTCATTCTTAATTTAAACTTTGTAAAACACCTGACTAAAACTTTTAATCTTGTCTTTGGTCCTCATCATTTGCCATGTTCTTCATCATTTTATTAATCCTTATAATCCCATCATTGCCAAGTAATGTGTAATTTCTGTTATACATTAGTCTCCATGTTTCCTTGCCATATAGTAGACTCTTCTGCCTCACTGCAATGCACAATGGAATGGCTGTAAGATTGTGCTGTTTTTGTAACAAGCAGCCTGGCTATTTCATGGAATAGTCTTCAATGTATTGGTGAGATTGGGGGAAACTTGGTGCTGCATATTTATTTATGCTATCTTTTGAGTGGCAAAGCTGATAGTTTTCTCATGGCTTCAGTTTTTACATAATTTAGGATGTGACTTTAAAACCATTTTTTTTTTCAACACAATAATATATTGCCAACATTATCTTCAGTTTTGTCTTGCCTTAATTTTCCTAACTTTTATCAAACACTGACTGTTTGACTAAGAATAGTAAGGGTCCATGTGAGCATGTACTGAATTTCATATGCTAAATTGGGCAGAGAGCTAATGATGAGTTCTAACAGCTTTGCTCTGCTCTCAGTCGCTTATACTGTCAGGATCACTGCTTGAGGGTGAGGTGTCTCTGATGTATCGCATATCATGTTATGTCTCTACTGTATGTCGCAGATCACGTTTCTGGGTGGGTCATTCTGCAGTAATTCACGTGGAAACATCGAAGAGATACTCATAATACATGTATATTAAACCTGAATAAATTTCACCACAGACACAGATAAATATTATCTGGGAAGGTTATTTTATAATTTCTATCAGGGCGTCTTTGTGACACATAGGACTGAGGGCTTCTTTGTGACACATATGACTGAGGGTTGCTTTGTGACATGTAGGACTGAGGATTGCATTGTGACACATGGGACTGAGGATTGCTTTGTGACACATGGGACTGAGGGTTGCTTTGTGACACATGGGACTGAGGGTTACTCTGTGACACATGTGACTGAGGGTTGCTTTGTGACACGTAGGACTGAACATTGCTTTGTTACATGTGGGGCTGAGGGTTTCTTTGTGATCCGTTGGACTGGGAGTTGCTTTGAAGGACCGTGAGTTGCTTCGTGACACGTAGACCCTGAGGTTGCTTTATGACATATAGGATTGATAGGTTGTTTGTGACACCCACTGGTAGGACCGACAGTTGTTGTGGGACACATAGGACGGAGGGTTGCTTTGTGAATCGTGGATCATTTTTTGGGCTGGGGCATCACAGTGACATACATGTAGTACTTCCTCATGTTTAGGTCTGGGCATCACAGTTACGCCTCACCCTAGAGACCCTGACAGATGCTGTGGGTTCACAATTCAGCACTGAATGGCTTCATGTTTTCCAGTTATGTTTGATCACAAGTCCAAACTTGAGAAGTCACTGCTTCAGGAAAAACTTGAAAATAAAAAGAAATTTGATGGTAAGTGGGGCTTTGGCTTATATTTACTGTACATAGTACATGTGTGTTCTTGAACCTGAGTGAGACCAGCAAATATTTATGTTGCATGAGCCTACATGAAAGTGAGGCTGTGGCTTATACATGCATTTACAGTGTGCATGTGCATGGGCCTAAGAGGGGCCATAGCTAATATATATGTACTTGCATGTGTATGAGCCGGTAAGTAGATGTGGCTTTGGCTTTATATATTCACTCACATTGTGCTAGTGCATGGGCCTAAGTGGGGCCATAGCTAGTATACTTGCATGTGCATGAGCCTGTAAGTAAGTAGGGCTTTGGCTTATACTTCCATGTGCCTGAGATTAGGTGGGGCCTTGGTTTACAAGTGCACGAGGTTATCCATTGTTGTTCATGTACGTGTCTGTTAGGTTTTAAGATGTGGATGAGCCTAATTAAAGTGAGGCTCTAATAACATGTACAAGCACAGTATGTGGAGCTCTAAGTACATGCACATGTATGAGGGGCTTTGACAAGTGGATGAACCTAATTAAAATGGGGCTCTGAGTACACATGTATGTAGGACTTTGACAAGTGGATGAAGCTAATTAAAGCGGGGCTTTTAGTACATGTGTATGTGGGCTTTAACAAGTGGGTGAACATAACTAAATTGGGGTTTTGAGTAAATGTATATATGGGGCTTTGACAAAGGGAAGAGTCTAATTAAAGCAGGCCTCTGAGCTCATGTGTATGTGGGGCTTTGACAAAGGGAAGAGCCTAACTAAGTGGAGCTCTGAGTTCATGTGTATGTGGGACTTTGACAAAGGGAAGAGCCTAACTGAGTGGGGCTCTGAGTTCATGTGTATGTGGGGCTTTGACAAAGGGAAGAGCCTAACTGAGTGGGGCTCTGAGTTCATGTGTATGTGGGGCTTTGACAAAGGGAAGAGCCTAACTAAGTGGGGCTCTGAGTACATGTTTATGTGGGGCTTTGACAAAGGGAAGAGCCTAATTAAAGTGGGGCTTTGAGTACATGTATATGTGGGGCTGTGACAAGGGGAAGAGCCTAACTAAGTGGAGCTCTGAGTTCATGTGTATGTGGGGCTTTGACAAAGGGAAGAGCCTAACTAAGTGGGGCTCTGAGTACATGTATATGTGGGACTTTGACAAGTGGATGAACCTAATTAAAATGGGGCTCTGAGTACACGTGTATGTGGGACTGACAAGTGGATGAAGCTAATTAAAGCGGGGCTTTTAGTACATGTGTATGTGGGCTTTAACAAGTTGGTGAACATAACTAAAGTGGGGTTTTGAGTAAATGTATGTATGGGGCTTTGACAAAGGGAAGAGTCTAATTAAAGCAGGCCTCTGAGTACATGTGTATGTGGGGCTTTGACAAAGGGAAGAGCCTAACTAAGTGGGGCTCTGAGTACATTTATATGTGGGGCTTTGACAAAGGGAAGAGCCTAACTAAGTGGGGCTCTGAGTACATGTTTATGTGGGGCTGTGACAAGGGGAAGAGCCTAATTAAAGTGGGGCTCTAAGTATTGTGTTATTTTAGAAGGTGTTTTTCCTTGCATGAGGTTATGTGTCGTTGTATTGATTAATCATGGAACAATTATGTACACTTTTCTGAGTATGTGCCTTTGTAGTGATATTCATGAGTCACTGGCACAGCTTGGCCATGTCAAACATTTAGCCATGTTGCATGCCGTCACATCTGTTACCATGTCTTGAGGCCATGGATATATCATATTTCAACAGGTATGGCAAGTGTATTTTCCCTCAGAAGTCTGTACAGCCTTCAGCAATAGCAGGTTAATCACACCACAGAACATGTGCATTGTTAGCTAACCGTGTACATCTGTATGTGACAGGTGGAGAGGTAAAATAGATAAAATTACTCCATCATCCCTGCATGTATTAATAACATGTTTAGACTGAAACACATGTGTAATATTAATATATTGTCTTTAAAACAGCAGAGCAAACACTGTCAAGAGTATATGCAGGCGGGTGGAACTGCTATAAGGAGACATGTTAATGCCGGTCCAAAATTTAATCTGTGTCACACCTGAAAGGGTTTAAATTGAAACCTGTTGTGAACTTCCTTGTGTACATGCAACCATGTGATAAAGCCAAATTTTTTAAAGTTTATGAATTTGTCCATTATTCACACAGTTATTTACAGTGTAGTAAATAATAGCAACACCATTCAGAAAACTTGTCTTATGGTATCATTATATGGCATTCTATCCAATTACCATTTGCACTGCAAAGATATGAAAATCATACTCAAACACTGAAACTGTCTTAGCAATGACACTGGGAGGGGCAAATAAACATGATTAAATGCCCCATCTTTGACATGCCATACATGTATTTGTTCTGTAGGCTCAGAACAAATGAAAAATTACACCACTCATTTAATAAAATTCATATAATGGGTCACTCATTGTATATCCTCTACGTACAGTCAATGAGTTGACCTCAAACGACCATATTGTAAGTGTAATATTATTTTATTGATTTGATGAGAACATTTCATGTACCTGGCACCTCTTTTCTGAGATCTCTAGACAAGAGCATTTCCATACCTCTACATTATTTACATACTGTACATGTAACATGACCAGGGCCCATTTGAACAAAGAGATCAGAGCTACAATCGATTGCAGACCCTATAATTGAGTTTACAATTAATTGTTAAAAATAAGTTGCACTGCATGCACAAAGGAATTGTAATGCGATGGTAAATTTTTCAAGTTACAACCACGATCGTAGGCCAAAGTTGACTCATTCATAAAGGTGGCCTGTGTACTTGACAATTGACAATGTACCAGTCAATAACTTTTCATGCCTTCGTTTTCAAAAGAGCTCTACGTCTTAATGATTCTGTGTCTAACAACTACAAGACATGAAAAAATGAAAAAAAAAGTCTTTTTGAGACAATTACATTGCACATCTTTATTCAGTACTACTGAGTCAGTAGTACTAACTGTCTAGACACAGTACCTAAGGCAAGTATTTGTACTTAACATTAATTTTGGGGTGATTATGAATATGTACCACTTGGTCAGATTTGAATTTCTGATCATAAGTTACAACTATGTTAGCTTACAATGCCATCATGCAGAGATGTGTCGATTGTTAGTTAAGGCTATGATCAAGGTCATAGTGATGTACAATCAGCTTAGGCTGATGATTCCTTCGTGCATGCAGCCTCAGGACATCTTGTATTGTAGTACATGTATCCATCTGTTCCTGGTATCTTATCAGTGTCTGTGTGTTCATGGATCAACATCTGTTAGAATTCAGTCATATCTCTCCATGGCCCACAAGTATTGTCAGCCTCTACATATATCTGTTCATGGTCCACAAGTATTGTCAGCATATATTCGTATCTGTTCATTGTCCACAAGTATTGTCAGCATGTACACGTATCTGTTCATGGTCCACAAGTATTGTCAGCCTGTACGTGTATCTGTTCATGGTCCGCAAGTATTGTCAGCTTGTATACATATCTGTTCATAATCCACAGGTATTGTCAGCCTGTACATGTATCTGTTCATGATCCACAAGTATTGTCAGCCTGTACATGTATCTGTTCATGGTCCACAAGTATTGTCAGCCTGTACATGTATCTGTTCATGGTCCACAAGTATTGTCAGTCAGAACACATATCTGTTCATGGTCCACAAGTATTGTCAGCTTGTACACATATCTGTTCATGGTCCACAAGTATTGTCAGCCTGTACATGTATCTGTTCATGGTCCACAAGTATTGTCAGCCTGTACATGTATCTGTTCATGATCCACAAGTATTGTCAGCTTGTACACATATCTGTTCATGATCCACAAGTATTGTCAGCTTGTACACGTATCTGTTCATGATCCACAAGTATTGTCAGCTTGTACACGTATCTGTTCATGGTCCACAAGTATTGTCAGCCTGTACATGTATCTGTTCATGGTCCACAAGTATTGTCAGCTTGTACACGTATCTGTTCATAATCCACAAGTATTGTCAGCTTGTACATGTATCTGTTCATGGTCCACAAGTATTGTCAGCCTGTACATGTATCTGTTCATGGTCCACAAGTATTGTCAGCTTGTACACGTATCTGTTCATGGTCCACAAGTATTGTCAGCTTGTACACGTATCTGTTCATGGTCCACAAGTATTGTCAGCCTGTACACGTATCTGTTCATGGTCCACAAGTATTGTCAGCCTGTACACATATCTGTTCATGATCCACAAGTATTGTCAGCCTGTACATGTATCTGTTCATGGTCCACAAGTATTGTCAGCCTGTACACGTATCTGTTAATCGTCCATAAGTCTGCATGTTCACGTATCTGTTCATGGTGCACAATTTTTGTTGCTGGTTAAGAGATGTAGATGATGAAAGTCAAAATAGATCTGGCTTGACTAATTTTGATACGACAACTTTAGCATCTATAGGTTAGTTGCAAGGGAAAAGAAAGTACTATAAATGTATGCTTGTATTAAAAACTTCCTTTCATGTTTTTTAATCTTGAGTTTTATGCTGTTCTCAAAAATATTTCACTTGTATGATGGCGGCCAGCATTATGGTGGGAGGAAACCAGGCATTTTCCGGGGGAAACCCACGACCATCGGGAGAGGAAGCTAGCATGAGCTGGACTTGAACTCACAGCAACTCCATTTTTGAGGCGCTCCTGGGTCATTGCGCCACGCTGACATGCTAACCACTTTGGCATCGGAGGCCACCATTTTCTTTCATGCAATAATACAATCCTGAACAAATACATGTACATATCACAAGTGACATATATAAAACTCATTCGAATTTCTTCCCTTGGAAAATTTGAAGACAAGTCATTGTGCAGTTATGATAATGAATTGCTTACAGTGTGTACATGTATCTGTATGCATGTTACATACAGTAGGCCCAGATGGTTGAAACAGGCTGTTGTCAGCTTGTCCTGGCTAAATCATGCCATTGTTTATGCTGAGAAAAATACTGTAATTGCAGTCAGAGGTGAAAAGTATTGTCCATCTACATCTGACTCGTGAAAAGTTATGACCAGTGTTATCAAGTTTACCACACCCAAGGCTGTATGGCATTGTAAGATTGTTTGTAGTACAAATAGTCTCAGATTATAAGCCTCATTTCAGACTAGCTTGATTTCCACCTCATTCCCTCATTGTCTCCTATACATCTGTGTTTTATTAGACAGTTGTCAGTGTACCTCATGGTGTCTTGTACTCTGCGCACAGCCTGTCTGTTTAACTTGGGTTTCATGTATTGTGCATGCAGCCAGTCTACCTCACGGTGTCTTGTATTGTGCAAACAGTCAGTCAGTCTTTTTACCTCATGGTGTCTTGTAGTGTCCAATCAGTCAGCCAGTTGACATCATGGTGTCTTTTGGTTTCTAGACAGTCATTTATATCATGGTCTCTTGTAGTGTCAACACAGCTAATTTGTTTGGTAACCAGACAACCTGTCACTTTACCTCATGATCTCTTCTATTGTCCATGCAGCCAGTCGGTTTAACTAATGCTATCTTTCTAGATTCTAAACAGCCTACATGTACCTCATGCTGCTTTGTATTGTCCAGACAGCCAACTTTCCCCATGCTGTCTTGCAGTGTCCAGACAACCTGTCGTTTTACCTCATTGTCACTTGTATTGGTCAGACAGCTAATTAATTTGTTTTGCTGTCTTGTATTGTCCATACAGCCAGCTTACCTCATACTGTCTTGTAGTGTCCAGACAACCTGTCACTTACTTTATGGTTTCTTGTATTGTCCAGAGAGCTAATATGTTTACCTCATTCTGTCTTGTATTGTCCATACCTAGGTAGTGTTTGTATAGGAAATTAACATGCTTTATGATTTGTATTGCTTGTCTGTAATACTATTCATTTCTAACCGTTTTGTTGTGCTTAATATTGACAGTGGAGTACAAATCATGTTAGTTAGTCCAGTAATACTCTACATGGGAGGGCTATACATTTACACCTGACCTTGTCTGTCTGTCTGTCTGTTCATCATAAATGTGTTCTTTTACTTAAAATCTACAATACTTTCAGAATTCTTGTTACACGTATTTATTTAATTTAATTGGAGTTTTACACCATGTATATAAAAATGTTTCATGATGGCGGCAAGCATTATGGTCATCTTAATTTTACAGCATTGATGTGATTTCATGTTGTACAGTGTAGTACATACAGTAGATCATGTTAAATATTGAGTGTTGTGATTTCGTGTGGCACAGTGTAGTACGGACATGTAGGTATTTGTAAATTATTCAGTTTTGTGATTTCATGTAGTACATAAATAATGTTAATTACTCAGTGTTGTGATTTCATGTAGCACATAGAGAATGTTAATTATTCAGTGTTGTGATTTTATGTAGCACATAGATCATGCTAATTATTCAGTGTTGTGATTTCATGTAGCTTATAAATTATATTAATTACTCAGTGCTGTGATTTCATGTAGCGTATAAGTAGTATATAGTTCATGTTAAATATTCATTGTTGTGATTTCATATGCATGTAGCACAGTCTACATAGTACATACCCTAATTCTTCAACCTTTTCTGCAACTAATATTTTGAAACTTTTTGAGATAACTATGGGGTGAAGAGAAATAATTTGCCTGGTTTTATGAAAGCATCTTTAATCAAACAAACAAAGCTTCATTTTCATAATAATAGTACATGTATGCATAAATTCCCCCGAAAAAAGTGCTTTGGTGTTTGAAAAGGTTGAAGATTTACAGTAGATCATGTTAGTTATTCATGCAGTGTTGTGATTTCATGTAGCACAGTGCTGTATATATTACATGTATTTTCATAATACATACATGTAGGTTACTTCCCTTTTCAAAGATTTACCTCCCTTGATGGTAGGTATGGGTTCAATTATCCAAATCTGTTACCTGTAACATTTTGGAGTTAGCTACATTTTGTTTGTAAGGTTAACTAATTGAATTTTCTTCCATGCATATAGAAAAATGGCAAAGTAAGAGACAATGTTTTCAATAGTTCCATATGCTTTAGTACTAAAATAAAACACTGATGTCTACTGTCAAGGGAGATAAATCCTTGAAAAGGGAAGTGATCTATGTATTACAAAAATATGAATAGATAGTTTGTTCTTAGTGACATTTACTCTACCTGTACATGTGTGCTGTACATATACATGTACTTGTACATGCCTGTACTACATTGTACTTCGTCCATACTAGATACCTTAGTACAGTGTTGTATTGCTGACTTAGTGTAAGATTTTGACCAAATTGTGGAACTCCACATTTGCCTTTAACCACCATTTGTATCTGGTGAAATCACTCATTATTATTTAGCCTGTGATCTGTCTGGTGTTTCAAAATCCATCCCTTGCTTTATCCACCTGAGGGTTATTCTGCACAAACTACATGTACATTTATGTCAGCAGTTTTGAACTCGAACATGGTGACATAATTGGCTGTGTCTGCAGATCCACGGCCTTGATAGACCTGTTACACATTCTGTGTGTACATAATACAGTAGTCATATACCTTTTCCACCCTTCACATCTGTAGTCTCTGTATATCTTTATTAAGCAGAAGCTAAATCTACTTCTTGTCCTTGCTAGTCATTAATCAGTTGTTAATAAACATTAGAAATATCCCCAGTGGTTTAATGGAAAACCATGTGTATATACTCTTGTATATATATCTTATGTATTAATCCTAAGGTTGAATGTTTTCATTTATTTTCCAGATTTGACAGCAGCTAAGGAAGAATCTGAAAGGAAATGTGCAGCAGATCGGGTGAGAATGAGCTCTGATAATTTCTGCTGGCACATGTAACTCTGTCCAGACCTGTCAGGGCAACATGAGCCAAGCTCAGTGTATATCACTCCACTGCCATTCCATTACCTCACAGCTGCCATTCCATTATCACTCCACTGCCATTCCATTACCACACAGCTGCCATTCCATTATCACTCCACTGCCATTCCATTACCAAACAGCTGTCATTCCAGTACCACACCACTGCCATTCCAATACCACTTCATTGTCATTCCAGTACCACACCACTGCCATTCCAATACCACTCCGCTGCCATTCCAACACGACACCACCGCCATTACTATTCCACTATTTGTCTGTTACTATTCCACTATTTGTCTGTTACTATTCCACTATTCCACTGTGGTGGAAGTGCCCTTAATCCGCGGTCGATCTGTCGTCAATCCGTGACAGATCGGGGAAGTTAGGTGTTGAGGGTACTGTACCATTCCACTGCCATTCCACATCCATCACACTACAACTCTGCTCCTGTTCCACTGCTACAGATACAAACAACTGACAACTTCGGTGGTCTTAAGATTAGAGAAAGAAGACCAGGGATCAAATATGGGTCGAGTCATTCCACCCCCTTCCACTGTCATTCCTGTGCCTTCCTCTTCCAATTTACTAAACAGACGTTTAGAATTTTAGCCTAGCTGATTCTATCTTGTCTGCCATACCATTCCACCTGTGTCATGTATGCACATTTGTGTCATGTCTGCCCATTTGTGTTGTGTCTGTACATCTGTTTTTTGTCTATAAATCTGTGTCATGTGTTCATATCCGTGTCATGTCTGTGTCATGTCTGTAAAACTGTGTCATGTCTATACATCAGTGTCATGTCTGTACAACTGTGTCAGTCACAGCTTACCAAGTCAGCTGTTTATTCCTGGAAACTGTGGCCCATAACACTCATTATAAAATTTTTGAGTATGACCGTGAACAACAACAACAACTAGATTACATTTGAGTCACAGTTCACAGTACTGTATTGTTTCTAAGGTTGTGTAATCCACAGGGCTTATATTGATATGAAATCTGTACTTTCTAGTTTTCATTTTGCACAATAGCTTTAATACACAAGGAGATGAACTTGCCATGGGCTGGTGCTGTACCCAGAGATAAATATTAGTTACATTTTTGGGAACATTTTTATTGCTATTGTTATTATTAAACCTTTTTTGACATATACATCTAGTTCTCAAAGATTTATTTGCTTTCTCCTTCTTTTACAGGATGAAATGATAAACAGATTAAATGCCATAGGAAAGGACAAAAAAATGCTGAAGGTAAGTGAATTGACAGATGTTTAACAAATGAGAAATTACAGAATTTATAAATTCTTGACCCACATACATTACGCAAAAAAAAAGAAGCCTAATAAAAACAGAACACGTTGTCGACATGATGCCGACACGGTGCGGATACGGTGGTGCACATCGTGGTCAACTTGGCCAGCTTTTACTCCGCATCGGGCCAACGCGATAGATATGGAGATATATATGAAGATAGAGGGAAGGGGCATGGGGCCTACATGTATGTTTTATACATCGGATGGCTTGCCATCACCACCATATTATCAGTGTCCCATGTTTATACGGAGCAATGAAAGGAGTAAAACTGCCTGCATTACCGCGGCAAAGAATATTCGTGTACCTGCAGAATAAATAATCCTGTGCTGTGAAAGAAAGATTTTGAAAATACTTGCATTTAAATGTAAATGCATTTGTTCATAAGGATCTTAAGCGACAGCCTACCGAATTATACATAAGCTGTTTTGCCGAAGTCTGCGCTGTCAATTTATGTAGGTCAAATAATGACACTGTATGGTTCTTTCATTTTGCTATTGACCTATTGTAAACTGGTTGTCACATTTGAGCTTTCTCACCAGGAGAAAGCTTTGATCAGCCAAGTGTTTGGCACCTGTATGCTGCAGCTCATCTATACAGGACGTATACTTCCTCCATACTGTGTCACCATAATTATTGAAAATAAAGAACTCATTTTGTGAAGGAAAACCATAGCTGGACACCAGGAGATGAATGCTTGGTGGGATGTAAGTCAGCAAAGCAGCATGACTTTATTGTCTGCTTTGGCACCTTCGGCTCACCAATCTCAGGACTCTGGTTACACGTTTTTATTTATAATAAAATAATTAATACAAACTTCTGACCGAGAAGCTGTCATCAATGATTGGGTAAATTTTTTTTGTTTTTTTTGCTGTGTACACGAAGTCGGTACATGTATGTAAACACGAAGCCGGTTCATGTATGTAAACACGAAGTCGGTACATGTATGTAAACACGAAGCCGGTTCATGTATGTAAACACGAAGTCGGTACATGTATGTAAACACGAAGCCGGTTCATGTACGTCAACACGAAGTCGGTACATGTATGTAAACATGAAGCCGGTTCATGTATGTCAACACGAAGTCGGTACATGTATGTAAACACGAAGCCGGTTCATGTATGTAAACACGAAGTCGGTACATGTATGTAAACATGAAGTCGGTTCATGTATGTCAACACGAAGTCGGTACATGTATGTAAACACGAAGCCGGTTCATGTATGTCAACACGAAGTCGGTACATGTATGTAAACACGAAGCCGGTTCATGTATGTCAACACGAAGTCGGTACATGTATGTAAACACGAAGTCGGTACATGTATGTAAACACGAAGTCGGTTCATGTATGTCAACACGAAGTCGGTACATGTATGTCAACACGAAGTCGGTACATGTACTTCAGGCGAATGTCGCGCACTGCCTTTCCCTCTCCCTTCCCCAAATTTCTAGGGCAGAGACAGTTTTCCCATTCAGGTGCACGAATCTGACGTGTTGCCATTGTCTACTTTTGTTTCCCCCTGCTGTGTTTGAGGACTACTTTCAGCTTGCTATGTTGTAAAGACTAAAGTCCTAGCTCGCCTGCCATTCACCATGTTGTTGTCTCTCGCAAAGGAACGGGATGCCAACACCATGTTGACATGATGTTGGACCAGACTGGACACAAAGCCTCAAAAACGGTGGAACCGTGTCTACCAACATGGTGTCGGCCCTGTGTTTAGGGTATTTTGTTTGCGTACTGTATGTTATTTTATTAGCACAAGTGGATCATGGTACATAGACAGTAAAATAGGTTGGAACCCTTTGCAGACTGGTGACACAGTCCTGTACTGTGCGCTCCATGACTAGTGACACAGTCCTCTGCTCTCCATGACTAGTGGCACAGTCCTCTGTTCTGCTCCCCATAACTAGTGACTCAGTCCTCTGCTCTCCATGACTAGTGGCACAGTCCTCTGTTCTACTCCCCATAACTAGTGACTCAGTCCTCTGCTCTCCATGACTAGTGGCACAGTCCTCTGTTCTGCTCCCCATAACTAGTGACTCAGTCCTCTGCTCTCCATGACCAGTGGCACAGTCCTCTGTTCTGCTCCCCATAACTAGTGACTCAGTCCTCTGCTCTCCATGACTAGTGGCACAGTCCTCTGTTCTACTCCCCATAACTAGTGACTCAGTCCTCTGCTCTCCATGACTAGTGGCACAGTCCTCTGTTCTGCTCCCCATAACTAGTGACTCAGTCCTCTGCTCTCCATGACTAGTGGCACAGTCCTCTGTTCTGCTCCCCATAACTAGTGACTCAGTCCTCTGCTCTCCATGACTAGTGGCACAGTCCTCTGTTCTGCTCCCCATAACTAGTGACTCAGTCCTCTGCTCTCCATGACTAGTGGCACAGTCCTCTATTCTGCTCCCCATAACTAGTGACAC
Source organism: Liolophura sinensis (assembly GCF_032854445.1). Classification (NCBI taxonomy): domain Eukaryota; kingdom Metazoa; phylum Mollusca; class Polyplacophora; order Chitonida; family Chitonidae; genus Liolophura; species Liolophura sinensis. The sequence goes on along the minus strand of NC_088299.1, from coordinate 15,855,266 downwards.
AGCCCTCTGCTGTGCTTTTCATGACTTAAATATGCTATACATGTACAATATAGTTCTGTGTTTTACTTTCAGCATCCTATTTCTTAGTTTCTGAATGCTATGTTTAAGTATAAAACACCTACATTTGTATTGTTTAACACCCTGATTTTAAATACTTTATCATGCTTTAAGAGAAATAAAGTTTTTTTTTTTATACTATCTTAACAGTTGAATGTTACATGTAGGTGGTACTTTGTTCTGCTGTTGCTGTTGAGCTTTTAAAACTTGGTATGTGAGTGAGCTCTTGAAGAGAAAATCGGTTTTCAGCACACAGTGGCCATGGTACATGTATGAAGTATATGACATCAATTCTACGTGAAGAGTACAGGTAAATTAGGCTGTCAGATTCAGTTGATCTTCAGGAGAAAAGGATTAGTCCTGTGGTGAAGGTTGTTGTGCCATACATGTAGGACCAGTCCTTTTGCTTGTAGTTCGTTCCTATTTTGTTATTTTGAACAGTAACAAGATATGGCTGAAGACTTTCCTCACCAAAATCTGTCATTCATTCATTCATTCATTCTGAACATATCCGTCATTTTAACCAAAAATGTTGATAGTTTAGATGTTAAAGTATGCTTTTGTTTTTATTTTCCAGTCTCAACATGAAGATTTGAAGTTAGATTATGAGAGACTACAACAGGAATCTGATAAAGTGAAAGCTGATCTTGAAAACTTGAAGACAGAGGATAACAGAGAATATCAGTTGATGAAAACACAAAAAGATTTAGAATTGGCAGCCTTAAAAGGTATTTTATTATATACATTGACCTGTTGAGACGTAGGTTTATCGAAGGTGTGAATGTAGTTCCGACCATTTACATTTCCTAGTGTGCAATCGAAATTGCAATCTGATGTATTCAGCTTTGTGAACATGTAGTTGTGAACGTGTAGTTGTGAACATGTACTTGTGAACATGCAAAATACTTCACAGGCTAACATGACTCTAGAATATTTCCCTTTATATATAACAGCTACCAACATTATGGTCGAACAGCTGTACAGTGTCCTGTTCATTGATAAAAGTGTGATTGTAGTGTGTGACTTAGCAGTGAGTGCCTTGTAGATCATCTGTCAAACAGCTGTACAGTGTCCTGTTCATTGATAAAAGTGTGATTGCAGTGTGTGACTTAGCAGTGAGTGCCTTGTAGTAGATCATCTGTCATCTGTAGTGCCCTGTCAAATTCATTGAGAGACCTTTTTATTTCCAGACACAGTAGCGAATCAGGTCAAAGAGCTGGATAAGTTGCGAAATAGCCTTCAGACTTGTCAAACAGAATACCAAAATATGCAAGTAAGTGTTTGTTAAATGAGATTTTTGTTGACTGTTGGGTATTAAAGTGCTGTTGATCAAGTGTGTCCCATTGTTTGTCACAGTAGTGGTGTTTAAAATCAGGTGGTTTGTTTGTCTCCATTTGAGCAGGAATCCACTCAGAAGATAAATCTTATATCTTGGCCGTAACATGACAGCTGTTGTACATGTACACCATGTACATGACAGCTGTTGTACATGTACAGCATGGACATGACAGCTGTTGTACATGTACAGCATAGACATGGCAGCTGTTGTACATGTACACCATGTACATGACAGCTGTTGTACATGTACACCATGTACATGACAGCTGTTGTACATGTACAGCATGGACATGACAGCTGTTGTACATGTACAGCATGGACATGACAGCTGTTGTACATGTACACCATGGACATGACAGCTGTTGTACATGTACAGCATAGACATGACAGCTGTTGTACATGTACAGCATGGACATGACAGCTGTTGTACATGTACGGCATGGACATGACAGCTGTTGTACATGTACACCGTGGACATGACAGCTGTTGTATATGTACAGCATGGACATGATAGCTGTTGTACATGTACAGCATGGACTTGACAGCTGTTGTACATATACACCGTGGACATGACAGCTGTTGTACATGCACACCATGGACATGACAGCTGTTGTACATGTACAGCATGGACATGATAGCTGTTGTACATGTACACCGTGGACATGACAGCTGTTGTACATGCACACCATGGACATGACAGCTGTTGTACATGTACACCGTGGACATGACGGCTGTTGTACATGTACAGCATGGACATGACAGCTGTTGTACATGTACACCATGGACATGATAGCTGTTGTACATGTACACCGTGGACATGATAGCTGTTGTACATGTACAGCATGGACATGACAGCTGTTGTACTTCTACACCATGGACATGATTGCTGTTGTACATGCACGCCATGGACATGACAGCTGTTGTACATGGACCTGACCACCTTTATGATACCATGGACATGTTCCTAATGTAAGCCACTGCCAGTAAAAGGCTTTACATGTATGTCCTGTAGATAATATCTACATTTACCTATACCCTTAACTTTACCAGGTTTGATGTGGAAAACAGGCAAATGGATCTTGGTGGCATCATAATGTTAGCTAATCTTTTGTAATCTGTGCATAGTTTGGATTGACAAAGTTTTTCATTCTTGGATGTTGTGGATGCTCCCTTGAATTCTGCTCTATTTTCATGTTAGACTAAATCTGTCTAATCTCCAAGTTTGTCTTGTCTGATTTGCTATGATCTATGAAGATCATTTGTCAATTATTGTCTTCTTTTGGGTTGTTACATCTGCTCTTGGTTCTTCTGTTCTTGTATTGGACAAATTATTCCTGTTTTTCTTTTTTGTCCCATTGTGTGCAAGTTCATTTACTTTCAGTTTTGCTTTGGTGAAGTTGTGTTGTCTACCTGTGTTTTTTATTTTTGCTTTCCTCTTCAGGCACTGAAGGACACAGCTCTTACTAACATTACTAAACTTCAGGAGGAAACTACTGAGTTAAAGGTTTCCCTCTTGTATATCCACTTTTCTTTTTTACTATTTCTTTGTGTTAGTTGTAACGTCTTCATAAAACTTTCATATCTAAAGATCTATCGAAAATATACATGTAAATTCAGCTCATAAGTATCCATCACGAAGATCAGAGATAAGATTCAGTTCTATATCACTGAAACTGTTCATATCAATGGCAACAATTTCAAAAAACCTGTAGCTGCCCATTATTCAGCCTATATTACATGTAGGCCCTATTCTTTTTATGTACTAATTTTATCTCTAAGCATAGCAAGGTTTTTTAGCTGCATAGATATGCATGTATCAGGTAATCTTGGTTCTAAACAAGCTCCACTCTCACTGATTGTGACAGTAAAGCAATTGACAACGTTCATGTAGCCACTTGCGCATGCAGTCTAACGTGTAAAGATCACTCGACACCATCCAAGTGTGCAATATCTCTACATCATATGTCAGAAAGTTCGTCAGTAACTTGCCAAAAGTCAGTGGTTTATGTTGGGCACTAGAATTTCTTCTTCTGATGGATCTGACCACCAACAAATAGGTGAACATGTCTGGAGTACGGAGTTTAGCAACAGTTAAGTAAAGTAAATAGAAATAAATACATACATCCATACTTTTAGGCATATTAAAATATGTAGGTGAATGGAATGATTATTTCTCACTGTTTGAGTTATGTTTATTTGACACTTCGCTTGTTGCTTTGACCTCACCCTTCTCAAGGTCATAGTTAATTTTTGGTTCGTAGGCTACAGAAGTCAAACATCAGCAGTTGATCACCAGTCTACAGCAGGCCAATCAGCGACTTTTACAAAATGTGCAGGTGCTTCATTTTCTTGACGTCTTAAATCACCTGCTTCCACTAATTAACTATATTTGTGTAGCTTCCATTCTTGCCTTCAGGAAACTTATTGTTTTATCGGCACGCTAATTGTTTTATTGGCACACTAATTGTTTTATCGGCACACCTTTAACAGAAGCCTTGTTTCATAAAGAACTTAATACATGTAATGCTATATGGGCCTGTGTGTACTGATGCATGTACTTATCCCGCATCAGACAAATTACTCTGCTTTTTGTTGGACAACAATGGTCACCTGAGGTACAGATATATTCTCAAATCGTGCAAACGATGTCAAAAGTGTCTGCTGAGTAGATTGTCACCCTTTGTTGGAGTCCAATGGGTCACATCGCTGAAGCAATTCATCTATGTATCGGTCTTCTGCACTGAATTGATGGGTCTTATCAGGATGAATTTGTTACATGGTGACTCAGGGATAGGATATGTAAATAAATGGTGTCAGTTATCCTCATATTGTGCAAGGCACAATACGGTGCTCACATTACGGCTATTGGCCTATCTGTACTAGTCTGCATTACATAAATGCAGTGCTTACACTACAGCAACAGGCCTATCTGCACTGGTTCATGTGCCGCTTGGTCGGTCGGCATTTTTTTTGGTTTTGTTTTTTTAAAGTAAATTGAAAGTAATTTCTGGCCCACATAATCTGATTGCTAATTGAATTATTGTAGGTCCAGTTTTCATCACCTGCTTCAGGGCATACATTTCCAATTTTAAATGCTCTTTTAAACTGTCTTTTTTTTTATAATCAAGTCCTTTAACGCTGAAGTCAAATATTCCTTCTTGATTCTGGATCCAACATTAAATTTGAGTAAATTTACGAACTTTAAACCTAAACAACTGAAGTTGAAAGGAATCCATTGCTTTCGTCACTGTAGCGAAGGGACGCCAATTTTCTTTTGCCACACAGAAATTATATTCGCCAAAACTAATGTGGCGAATGGCTAGCCGAAGCCTAGTGACTAAGTAGATGATAATCTTATAATGAATTGGGGTTGTCTTTTTTTTATTATTTTTTTTTTTATTTTTAATTTTTTTCTTTTTTTTTTTGGACGCAAAAGGCACTCAAAAGGTGTGTGCGTGTTTTTGCTAAAACCCATCAATTTATCACATAATAATCTCCACCACCATGTTAGCAGTTGTCAGTGTCGAGTGTATTTAGCACACATACTTCACCTTGCTGCTTTAGCGACAAAATTGATCATATTTTTTCAAAAGTTAATATTGACATGAATTACCTTACACCCATTGACTACACAACGGAACAGTCCTACCACGGGAAAGTATGCATCTCTTTTAATATAAAACATTTGCCATAAATCGCAGAGGTATATTCAGTATCAATTCTATCTGTACTACTACGTAATTGCAGTATATAGTGCCCACACTACAGCTGTATGAACGATAGACATTACTGTAAATGAAGCTTGTTTAACATCAAATCATACATATCTCCCAGGTTTGTTGTCTCAAGGCTCTGTTTGTTAACTGATGAGTTCCACTAGCAAAATTACATACCTCTCTGCCAACACCTTTGATCTACTAAAAAAAAAAGTTTTAGCACCAAACTTAATATTTTTGGGTTCTTTACTGTATTTACCTCTAAAATTCACCTTTTTGGTGTTTATTTTGGAGAAATTACATTGGTTTCGTGCATGTACCTTTTTCACTAGCTAGAATAAAGATTCCCTATGGACATAGCCTGTTTATTTTTAATAGAGTTCTTAATACGCCTAACAAAGAATTTTGTGTGGATGCATGAATACCTGGTAGCTGATACAGGACATACCTGCCCTAAGTCTGGTACATGTATTTCTCACATGGAACTTGTGCAGTGTAACATTTTGTTCATTACATTCATAGTATTTTCACTGCTTCATGCATGCCCTAATTTTGTAATGTTGGATTTATGAATCCTAACAATTTTGGGATAAAACGAAATATCCATTGTCAGGCAGTAAGTGTTTTAATTTGATCAGTCCAGACAAAGTGTACATAAGCTTACAGGGCTATAAATAATTGGAGCTGTAGTATAGTCCTGTGTGAATATGCCTGTTCTTTCTCCTAGCATGGTTTGTGAGTGCTTTGCTTTTCCTGCAGTTATGCCTGATGGATTGAGGAACTTTGCTTTGTATACCTGTATACCTGTATCTATGTCTGCACGTACATATAACTTCTGCCCCTTTATGATTGCATGTAATGCGATTTTCTCACATATATTGTGACCAACATATACTCACACATATACAACTGTGTAAAATGACTTGATAATTGCATCAATTTGCAGAGATCTTGTTGAATGTCAGTGCTTTAAATTACTTTGTTTTGAGACCACTTCATTCTTTTCCTGATTGATTTAATTATGTGCCCTCAAAGTGTGGATTGTCTTGTATCTTTTTAAATGTCAGTGCTTTAAATTACTTTGTTTTGAGACCACTTTATTCTTTTCCTGATTGATTTAATTATGTGCCCTCCCAGTGTGGATTGTCTTGTGTCTTTGTCCCAGGTGACTAGGTGTCAGTGTTTGTTGAAGACCACCTATGTAATACCAGTATAGATGGTTTACACTTGTGTGCATGACACAAGAGTTTGTCATTAATGTGCCGAAGTTTGGTTTACCACGGGCGCTATGGTTTGCTTCACCAATAACAGTGATATGTTCTTCTAAAAGTGACACATTCTTGAGTGTGGTCTTAGATGACCATTTGTCAGCCATTTTGGATGCCAGATTAGTTTTTCACTTCAATGTTGGCCAATTAAAGTGTGTTGACATGTTCAATGATATTTACTGTATCTTTATGTGCTTCATATTACATTTGTGTGCATCCCAGCTTGCTGATAAGAAGTTTGTCTTGAGAAATGCTGCACACGTAAATAAATGTTTTGTTATTTGATTTAAATCCACAATATTCAAATCCTGCATTATATGCTTTATTGTTCCTTGGTCATACCAGCCTGTGCAATTTCCTCACTTCCCATAGGTTTATGTTGTGTGATTTTCAAGAAGTTTTGATGTTGTTTCCTTCAATTTAACCAACACAGTTAGCCCAACAGAATAATCAACAGAATCTCCAAGGTGGCCAACCTGTGCTTCGGGGTCAGCAGCAGCCTCTGATACAACAACAACAACAGCAGCAGCAGCAGCAGCAAAATGGGGTAGTTGTCATGAATCAGGATCAGTCAGTAGGGGCCACTGCAGCCAATCAGAACAAGTTACCAGATGTTGCTGGTGGACAGCAAAACCAGGCCCAAGGTTTGAATCTTATTGTTAACACACGTGACAACAAATTTACTGTTTATACTTTATACTGAAGACATAAACCTGACCTTCAGATTCCAACATCAAAATGGTGCTAGTTGGAGCAGGGGACATATACATTATTAGGGATCCTGTTTGAAATTATTAAATTTGACATGCAGCTAAAAGGTCACGAGTTACAAAAAGTTTGCAAAAATGGTTGACTTCCGGTCAAAACTCTGGAAACTCGCCATTGGTCGAAGTTGTGACGTCACAAAAAGTTCTGAAATGTCAGTTGTTCTCAACGTATTCTAATGTATCTTGAGCTGCTGATTCTGAATCTGCTTTTGTTTTTTTGCATATCTGTGTAACTTTTTGAGATATAAGCAAAAAACTAAAAAAAAGTTACGTAATTTCAATGACCTGTAACTCGAGAAATATGGGAGCTAGAAATGTGCAACCTGCATTAAAATGTAGGCCAAGACATGCTCATTTGAGCTTTCGTCAACGGATTTGAGCTCCGATCAATATTTTTCTCGCTAGAAGTGTTTAAATGACAACACCGTTTTTTGTTTAGAAAAAGATGGGAATCCTATTGCTTTAACACGGAGTTTAGATGGGGACTAGACTGGGTTTATAGTATTTGACCTGATGCTTTCGGCTACACTATCCATGATCTCCCGAAACGGTTGTAGGGTGACATTCAGCTATACAGTACTCTATTAGATGGCGTAGAGATCTAACTACAACAGCAAACGACTAAAAAGTGCAATTTTGGCTCATGTTTGGAGGTCCCGTGACACAAAACCGCTGTCATAATAAATGTGGGAGTTGCAGTGCTTCAAAAATTGTCCAAAGGCCGATTTGCTATGTTTGGCACTTTGACGTCCCCATGTTATATGATGCATTTTAAATGCATTTGCGACTAGCAGGAACGCACAAACATTGTAAGCATGCTACCTGATGTAGTTTTACGTCCAGATCATGAATCTGGACTTATTTCTTTCCGGCGACGTACAGTTTTGCCGCAAATTGCGATCAAAATGCAAAAAAGCAAATAATTTTTGACCACATTTGGAGGTCTCATCAGAGAAAACTGTTACAGCTGTAAAGCTGAAAATGACTGAGTGTAAAGAGCTACACATGTACTCTATGTGTGCTAAAAATCTTTGATCTGTGTCAACAAACACAGGACATGCGGGTTTTCAAAAAATGTCCTAAGGCAGATTTACCACATTCGGCACATTTACATAAACTTGCTGTTACAAGGGCCGTGTATTATTGGGTGGGGAAAACATCATCGATCCGATCCGGAATCCCGGCCTAGGATCTGCTGTTCGCAGATCCATTCTAGTTATGTATTGTTTTCAAAACAACAGGTCTACTTGCTTTCTAGATACATGTATATATGTATATTTGGTTAATTTCAATAATTCAGATCTAAATACAGAAACATATACCATGAAGCTGGAAGGAAATTTTGACCAGTACATGCTCAAATTCTGCAAACCCAAGAGAAGTCAGTTAGACCCGTCTTTTAAAAGTACTGTCCCATGTTAAAAGATAAGATTTTAATCAACCGACCTCCATCCTACAGAGTGACAAAAAGAGTGACTTACTAAGGTGCTCTTTTATTTTGAATTGTATTCGTATATTTTGTATATTTCAACAAAAATGCAAAATTCCATACATTTCATGAATCCTTTAAGGGCAGGTTATAATGACAAATATGCCTCAAATGGAGACTTCCCAGTAAGACATGTTACTTGGGAGAGTACATGTAAAAGGCATAGTTCTAGCCTAGAAGCTGTAAGGGCTGTTATCTCCACCGCTAACAAACTCAGATGGAATGAAACTTCAAGATGAGTGAAAGTATATGTAACTTATGGTAGTCGTCTTCCTTTTAACAGGTAGCTTCTCTCTAAGTGTTGATGCTCATGAACACCTTCTTATCAATGTTTCATATTTAAGAGTACTTTTTTGTGTCTCTGCTCTCAGGTGATGGGAAGCCTGACGTGCCTGATGCCATTGACCAGGGCCAGGTCTTTCAAATCAAGCCCGCAGGTGGGTGAGCACATCTGTGGGAAACTCTGTGTACAAAATTCAAGAAAGAATTAAAAAAACAATCATGTTTATTTGTTTCCATGTTAAGTCATCCACTGTTGAATCTGTGCCTGTTTTCTTATGCCGAGAATAAAAGAGGACATCTATGTACTTCTGGCCTCTGGGACTTGTGAACTGCTGATACAGGTACATGGAGGAGGGGAGGGAGTGGTTCTGTGGTCCTGTCTGGCCTCTGTGCCTTGTGAACTGCTGATACAGGTACATGGAGGAGGGGAGCGAGTGGTTCTGAGGTCCTGTCTGGCCTCTGGGACTTGTGAACTGCTGATACAGGTACATGGAGGAGGGGAGGGAGTGGTCCTGACTGGCCTCTGTGCCTTGTGAGCTACTGATACAGGTACATGGAGGAGGGGAGGGAGTGGTTCTGAGGTCCTGACTGGCCTCTGTGCCTTGTGAGCTACTGATACAGGTACATGGAGGAGGGGAGCGAGTGGTTCTGAGGCCCTGTCTGGCCTCTGTGCCTTGTGAGCTACTGATACAGGTACATGGAGGAGGGGAGGGAGTGGTCCTGTCTGGCCTCTGTGCCTTGTGAACTGCTGATACAGGTACATGGAGGAGGGGAGCGAGTGGTTCTGTGGTCCTGTCTGGCTTCTGTGCCTTGTGAACTGCTGATACAGGTACATGGGAGGAGGGGAGGGAGTGGTTCTGTGGTCCTGTCTGGCCTCTGGGACTTGTGAACTGCTGATACAGGTACATGGAGGAGGGGAGCGAGTGGTTCTGTGGTCCTGTCTGGCCTCTGGGGCTTGTGAACTGCTGATACAGGTACATGGAGGAGGGGAGCGAGTGGTTCTGTGGTCCTGTCTGGCCTCTGTGCCTTGTGAGCTGCTGATACAGGTACATGGAGGAGGGGAGCGAGTGGTCCTGACTGGCCTCTGTGCCTTGTGAGCTACTGATACAGGTACATGGAGGAGGGGAGCGAGTGGTTCTGAGGTCCTGACTGGCCTCTGTGCCTTGTGAGCTACTGATACAGGTACATGGAGGAGGGGAGCGAGTGGTTCTGAGGTCCTGTCTGGCCTCTGTGCCTTGTGAACTGCTGATACAGGTACATGGAGGAGGGGAGCGAGTGGTCCTGACTGGCCTCTGTGCCTTGTGAGCTACTGATACAGGTACATGGAGGAGGGAAGGGAGTGGTTCTGAGGTCCTGACTGGCCTCTGTGCCTTGTGAGCTACTGATACAGGTACATGGAGGAGGGGAGCGAGTGGTTCTGAGGTCCTGTCTGGCCTCTGGGACTTGTGAACTGCTGATACAGGTACATGGAGGAGGGGAGTGAGTGGTTCTGAGGTCCTGTGTGGCTTCTGTGCCTTGTGAACTGCTGATACAGGTACATGGAGGAGGGGAGGGAGTGGTTCTGTGGTCCTGTCTGGCCTCTGTGCCTTGTGAACTGCTGATACAGGTACATGGAGGAGGGGAGGGAGTGGTTCTGTGGTCCTGTCTGGCCTCTGGGACTTGTGAACTGCTGATACAGGTACATGGAGGAGGGGAGGGAGTGGTTCTGTGGTCCTGTCTGGCCTCTGTGCCTTGTGAGCTGCTGATACAGGTACATGGAGGAGGGGAGGGAGTGGTTCTGAGGTCCTGTCTAGCTTCTGTGCCTTGTGAACTGCTGATACAGGTACATGGAGGAGGGGAGCGAGTGTTTCTGTGGTCCTGTCTGGCCTCTGTGCCTTGTGAACTGCTGATACAGGTACATGGAGGAGGGGAGCGAGTGGTTCTGAGGTCCTGTCTGGCCTCAGGGACTTGTGAACTGCTGATACAGGTACATGGAGGAGGGGAGCGAGTGGTTCTGAGGTCCTGCCTGGCCTCTGGGACTTGTGAGCTGCTGATACTTGTACATGGAGGAGGGGAGGGAGTGGTTCTGAGGTCCTGTCTGGCCTCTGGGACTTGTGAACTGCTGATACTTGTACATGGAGGAGGGGAGTGGTTCTGAGGTCCTGTCTGGCCTCTGGGACTTGTGAACTGCTGATACAGGTACATGAAGGAGGGGAGGGAGTGGTTCTGTGGTCCTGTCTGGCCTCTGTGCCTTGTGAACTGCTGATACAGGTACATGGAGGAGGGGAGGGAGTGGTTCTGTGGTCCTGTCTGGCCTCTGTGCCTTGTGAACTGCTGATACAGGTACATGGAGGAGGGGAGCGAGTGGTTCTGTGGTCCTGTCTGGCCTCTGTGCCTTGTGAACTGCTGATACAGGTACATGGAGGAGGGGAGGGAGTGGTTCTGAGGTCCTGTCTGGCCTCTGGGACTTGAGAACTGCTGATACAGGTACATGGAGGAGGGGAGGGAGTGGTTCTGAGGTCCTGCCTGGCTTCTGGGACTTGTGAGCTGCTGATACAGGTACATGGAGGAGGGGAGGGAGTGGTTCTGAGGTCCTGTCTGGCCTCTGGGACTTGTGAACTGCTGATACAGGTACATGGAGGAGGGGAGGGAGTGGTTCTGAGGTCCTGTCTGGCCTCTGGGACTTGAGAACTGCTGATACAGGTACATGGAGGAGGGGAGGGAGTGGTTCTGAGGTCCTGCCTGGCTTCTGGGACTTGTGAGCTGCTGATACAGGTACATGGAGGAGGGGAGGGAGTGGTTCTGAGGTCCTGTCTGGCCTCTGGGACTTGTGAACTGCTGATACTTGTACATGGAGGAGGGGAGCGAGTGGTTCTGAGGTCCTGTCTGGCCTCAGGGACTTGTGAACTGCTGATACAGGTACATGGAGGAGGGGAGGGAGTGGTTTTGTGGTCCTGTCTGGCCTCTGGGACTTGTGAACTGCTGATACAGGTACATGGAGGAGGGGTGCGAGTGGTTCTGTGGTCCTGTCTGGCCTCTGTGCCTTGTGAACTGCTGATACAGGTACATGGAGGAGGGGAGGGAGTGGTTCTGAGGTCCTGTCTGGCCTATGTGTCTTGTGAGCTGCTGATACAGGTACATGGAGGAGGGGAGCGAGTGGTTCTGAGGTCCTGTCTGGCCTCTGTGCCTTGTGAACTGCTGGTACAGGTACATTGAGGAGGGGAGCGAGTGGTTCTGAGGTCCTGACTGGCCTCTGTGCCTTGTGAGCTGCTGATACAGGTACATTGAGGAGGGGAGGGAGTGGTTCTGTGGTCCTGTGGCCTCTGGGACTTGTGAACTGCTGATACAGGTACATTGATTAGGGGAGCGAGTGGTCCTGTCTGGCCTCTGTGCCTTGTGAACTGCTGATACAGGTACATGGAGGAGGGGAGCGAGTGGTTCTGTGGTCCTGTCTGGCTTCTGTGACTTGTGAACTGCTGATACAGGTACATGGAGGAGGGGAGGGAGTGGTTCTGAGGTCCTGTCTGGCCTATGTGTCTTGTGAGCTGCTGATACAGGTACATGGAGGAGGGGAGCGAGTGGTTCTGAGGTCCTGTCTGGCCTCTGTGCCTTGTGAACTGTTGATACAGGTACATTGAGGAGGGGAGCGAGTGGTTCTGAGGTCCTGCCTGGCCTCTGTGCCTTGTGAACTGCTGATACAGGTACATGGAGGAGGGGAGGGAGTGGTTCTGAGGTCCTGTCTGGCCTCTGTGCCTTGTGAGCTGCTGATACTTGTACATGGAGGAGGGGAGGGAGTGGTTCTGAGGTCCTGTCTGGCCTCTGTGCCTTGTGAGCTGCTGATACAGGTACATGGAGGAGGGGAGGGAGTGGTTCTGAGGTCCTGTCTGGCCTCTGTGCCTTGTGAGCTGCTGATACAGGTACATGGAGGAGGGGAGGGAGTGGTTCTGAGGTCCTGTTTGGCCTCTGGGACTTGTGAACTGCTGATACAGGTACATGGAGGAGGGGAGCGAGTGGTTCTGTGGTCCTGTCTGGCCTCTGTGCCTTGTGAACTGCTGATACAGGTACATGGAGGAGGGGAGCGAGTGTTTCTGTGGTCCTGTCTGGCCTCTGTGCCTTGTGAACTGCTGATACAGGTACATGGAGGAGGGGAGCGAGTGGTTCTGAGGTCCTGACTGGCCTCTGGGACTTGTGAACTGCTGATACAGGTACATGGAGGAGGGGAGCGAGTGGTTCTGAGTTCCTGTCTGGCCTCTGTGCCTTGTGAACTGCTGATACAGGTACATGGGAGGAGGGGAGGGAGTGGTTCTGAGGTCCTGTCTGGCCTCTGTGCCTTGTGAGCTGCTGATACAGGTACATGGAGGAGGGGAGGGAGTGGTTCTGTGGTCCTGTTTGGCCTCTGGGACTTGTGAACTGCTGATACAGGTACATGGAGGAGGGGAGGGAGTGGTTCTGTGGTCCTGTCTGACCTCTTTGCCTTGTTAACTGCTGATACAGGTACATGGAGGAGGGGAGCGAGTGTTTCTGTGGTCCTGTCTGGCCTCTGTGCCTTGTGAACTGCTGATACAGGTACATGGAGGAGGGGAGCGAGTGGTTCTGAGGTCCTGACTGGCCTCTGGGACTTGTGAACTGCTGATACAGGTACATGGAGGAGGGGAGCGAGTGGTTCTGAGGTCCTGTCTGGCCTCTGTGCCTTGTGAACTGCTGATACAGGTACATGGAGGAGGGGAGCGAGTGGTTCTGAGGTCCTGACTGGCCTCTGGGACTTGTGAACTGCTGATACGGAGGAGGGGAGGGAGTGGTTCTGAGGTCCTGTTTGGCCTCTGGGACTTGTGAGCTGCTGATACAGGTACATGGAGGAGGGGAGCGAGTGGTTCTGAGGTCCTGTCTGGCTTCTGTGCCTTGTGAGCTGCTGATACAGGTACATGGAGGAGGGGAGGGAGTGGTTCTGAGGTCCTGTCTGGCTTCTGTGCCTTGTGAACTGCTGATACTTGTACATGAAGGAGGGGAGGGAGTGGTTCTGTGGTCCTGTCTGGCCTCTGTGCCTTGTGAGCTGCTGATACAGGTACATGGAGGAGGGGAGCGAGTGGTTCTAAGGTCCTGTCCGTCATTCCCCACCTCAAACATAGGGATTCAGTCTTACTCTTGGTGTCTTTCTGCTTAAATTGTCAAAGGGGAGCATGGTGGCATGAAGTGCTTGTCAGTGTTCTCTTATGTGGTCTTATGTGAAAGTTATTGAATATCACTTGCCTTCCACCAATATGTCAAATGTGGGAGAAATGCTTTATAGGGATGGCAATGAGTGGTTTACTCCAGGCACTCTGGTTCCGCACCATCCATAAAGTGGACAACCATTATGTAAGTAAACATATCTAAATATGACCCGAGACTCAGATATCATACATAAATGAATCTTTCACTTTTGATTGCTGTTTAGACCTTGGAGGACAAAAACCTGTGGGATATGAGCACGATAAGCAGGAGGGTGGGGCCAATGCGCCTGGGGGAGGGGCCAATGTTCCTGGGGGAGGGGACAATGCTGGAGTTCCCATACAGAGACAGGAGGACGAACAACAACATCAAGTACAACCCCCAAACCTGAAGGTAAGTATGTAGATGGTCTCTGCTCATGGTTTCAAGCATTTGGCAAATTGTCCAAACAGGGTAGATGTTAGTGATATCTATGTCATGCAAAGCTCTCTGAAATCGTGATCTTCACGGTGTCATTTTTTGCCTAGAGTGAAGTTGTACCGTACTGGCTGATCCTACTTAGTAAGCTGTAGATTGTTCTAAATATTGTATGATAAATCTCTTGGTTGTCATTCTGTTTTCTTTTATTTTGATGGGAGGAGGGTGTGCATTATAGCTCTGTCATTTTCCTTATTTATGAAAATGAATTGTCAGAAATATTTTTTCCAACTGGAAAATGTTTATACTATATTTTTTTTTAAATGAAGAATTGCTCCTCGTTTAAATGCACCATCAATTTTGGACTTGTTTAACTTCTTCTAGTAATTCAAGAAAAATTAGACAAAAACGATGCATTTTTCTCACCCTAAAATTGAATAAAATTCAGTGTAAAACTGTTTTAAGAAATTATGAGAAAACATTTTCTTAAGTAAGGCATCATTTTTTACTGTCTATCTTATACATTGCATGCACATGTAACAGCTGAGAAATGACAAGGCTGCAAGCGTAATGCAAACTCCCAGATAGCGTAATGCAAACTCCCAGACGGGTAATGCAAACTCCCAGACAGCATAATGCAAACTCCCAGACAGCGTAATGCAAACTCCCAGACAGCATAATGCAAACTCCCAGACTGCATAATGCAAACTCCCAGACTTTGGATATTATTTTGATGACTGTTGTTGTATGTTTGTGTGTAGAATATCTGCACCATTTTTGTAAACATGCTGAAACTGATTTGGACTGTGCAAGTTTTTTATGTGTTCAGTTTGGTTGGTTTTGTTCATGGGTGGTTTTTCTTTCTGTTGAACAGTGGTTTCCATGATTGACCCTTTATTCAGTTTCGTAGTCACTTGGGTTTGGGCAGAAGTTTAGTACCCAATATGTACAGTTATAATATAGTTTATACATAGTATGTGTAGATTCTTTCTAATAAAAGTATTCGGTTTGATTAGTTTGAATGATGCGAATTGTCATACCTGATCAGTCAGGCCACATTTCTACATTTATGAAGGAACCATTCGATTCCGTGAATCCATCTAACAATATCACATGTAAACAAACTGTAAGAAAACTCTGGACAATTATCCTCACATCATGCTCTTATAAGCAGGAATAATTTGCAGGATGGTATGTCATTTTAATTTATTTATTTATTTTATTTGATTGGTGTTTTACGCTGCACTCAAGAATATTTCACTTTTACGACGGCGGTCAGAGAGGAAGCCAGCATGAGCTGGACTTGAACTCACAGCAACTGGATTAGAGAGAGGCTTCTGGCTCATTACGCTGCGCTAGTGCGCTAACCAACTTAGGTATGTCTTTTTGATCTTATTGGACATATTAAATAGTGATTTACTTATAAAAATTACTCAGGAAATCCGTGATGGCCTCTGATGCGTTCTGTGACCATTTTAGACAAACTAAACATGTGCATTGTTGCACAAGTTTAATGTGTTGTTGTTGTACCTGTGACTAATGATGTGTATGATTGCACTGCAGTTATAATAACTAATTCATGCATGATTATTGCTGCATTTTATATGGCATGTTTTGTAGCCAGTATCATTGAAAAAATATGTGGTTGCTATCATTGTGTTATAGTAATGATTTGGTGTATAGTTTGAAGAGGCCACATAGACAAGGCCGCATAGAACAGAATGCTAAACTAAGTCGCGTTTCTGATGACTACCAGTAGTCCTAAACTACATGCATAAGGAATACTCGGTCAGCCTTGCAGCCAATGGAAAGCCCACAGTTGCTCACCTGTTGCTCATAAGCGGGCATTTTGGTATTAAACAAGCAACAGGTGAACATGATATTTGTTTTATTCATCTCATAGCTGTGTTGTGTTTTGCTGAGGCCCCATGCATTTGCCATGGTACATGCCACATGCAGTACCAGATTGCAGACTACAAGGGTACGTCACATGCTGTACCAGGGTTGCTTACTACAATGGTACATGCCACGTGCAGTACCAGGATTGCTGACTACAGTGGTACATGCCACGTGCAGTACCAGGATTGCTGACTAGTGTGGTACATGCCACATACAGTACCAGATTGCAGGCTAGTGGGGTACATGCCACATGCAGTGCTAGGATTGCAAACTAAAATGGTACATGTCACATGCAGTGCTAGGATTGCAGACTAAAGTGGTACATGCCACGTGCAGTACTAGGATTGTAGACTACAATGGTACATGCCCTACATCGAAACGTCACCAACACATTAAATCCAGAAGTTGTCATCCATAAGTAATGCCTCTGTCAATCTATACCATCCCAATTCCTTAATGCCTCTGAAAGAAGCTACAATGGTACATGCAGTTCCAGGATTGCAGACTACAGTGGTACATGCCACTCACAGTGCCAGGATTGCAGATTACAGTGGTACATGCCACATGCAGTACCAGGATTGCAGACTACAATGGTACATGCAGTACCTGTATTACCTAAATTACAAATACATTCTTAGGACGCGTTTGCAGAGCTGATAGTTTTGTAGGATTCAGCAGTAATGTTTCTGCAGTATTTCCTCAGGGGGGTGGGGTGAGGGTGGGTGTAGGCCTGCTATTATGGTGACTGGGGGTGGATGTAGGCCCACCAAAATGTTGACACTGGGGGTGGATGTAGGCCCACCATTATGGTGACTCTGGGAGTGGATGTAGGCCTACCATTATGGTGATTCTGGGATGGGTGTAGGCCTGCTATTATGGTGACTGGGGTGGATGTAGGCCTACCATTATGGTGATTCTGGGATTGGGTGTAGGCCTGCTATTATGGTGACTGGGGGTGGATGGAGGCCTGCTATTATGGTGACTCTGGGGGTGGATGTAGGCCCACCAAAATGTTGACTGTGGGGGTGGATGTAGGCCCACCATTATGGTGACTCTGGGGTGAATGTAGGCCCACCATAATGGTGACTCTGTACTTCCCTAATGGTATACTCAATGCATATCATCCGCCCATCCTACATCCATCTTGATCAGATGTGAGGTGGATCCTTCGCGGATCATACAGCCATGATGGGCGGCCCATGTGTGGATGTGTTGGATCTTGATCAGCCAGTGTATGCAGTCTCGTTTAGACCATTTCGTTTTATGGCACTTTAGCCTTTGCCTACACACTAGCTACATGTGTGAATGTGACACAACAAGTCTTCAGTTTTTTCCGACCCACATCCATACCAGATATATCTTTAGGATCGAGCAGTACTGTAACATACTGGTGACCTCACTTTACATGTAAGTGTATTTTGACAGTGACCTTGGGGTACATGTAGGCCTACCATAATGATGATCCTGGGGCACATGTAGGCCTACCATAATGATGATCCTGGGGCATATGTAAGACTTCCATAATGATGATCCTAGGGCACATGTAGGTCTACCATAATGATGATCCTAGGGCACATGTAGGCCTACCATAATGATGATCTTGGGGCATATGTAAGACTTCCATAATGATGATCCTAGGGCACATGTAGGTCTACCATAATGATGATCCTAGGGCACATGTAGGCCTACCATAATGATGATCTTGGGGCATATGTAAGACTTCCATAATGATGATCCTAGGGCAAATGTAGGTCTACCATAATGATGATCCTAGGGCACATGTAGGTCTACCATAATGATAATCCTAGGGCACATGTAGGCCTACCATAATGATGATCCTGGGGCATATGCAAGACTTCCATAATGATGATCCTAGGGCACATGTAGGTCTACCATAATGATGATCCTAGGGCACATGTAGGCCTACCATAATGATGATCCTGGGGCATATGTAAGACTTCCATAATGATGATCCTAGGGCACATGTAGGTCTACCATAATGATGATCCTGGAGCACATGTAGGTCTACCATAATGATGATCCTGGGGCATATGTAAGACTTCCATAATGATGATCCTAGGGCACATGTAGGTCTACCATAATGATGATCCTAGGGCACATGTAGGTCTACCATAATGATGATCCTAGGGCACATGTAGGTCTACCATAATGATGATCCTAGGGCACATGTTGGTCTACCATAATGATGATCCTGGGGCACATGTAGGCCTACCATAATGATGATCCTGGGGCACATGTAGGCCTACCATAATGATGATCCTGGGGCACATGTAGGTCTAACATAATGATGATCATAGGGCACATGTAGGCCTACCATAATGATGATCCTAGGGCACATGTAGGCCTACCATAATGATGATCCTCGGGCACTTGTAAGACTTTCATAATGATGATCCTGGAGCACATGTAGGTCTAACATAATGATGGTCATAGGGCACATGTAGGCCTACCATAATGATGATCCTGGGGCACATGTAAGACTTTCATAATGATGACCCAGGGGCACATGTAGGCCTGCCACAGTGATGACTCTGGGGTAGGCCTACACAATGTACATTCTCCATACCCTGGGTCATTCCTGATGTACCCTATCCATACCCACTGGGTCGCTCCAGATGTACCCTGTCCATACCACTGGGTTGTTCCTGATGTATGCTCTTCATACCACCAGATCGTTCCTGATGTACACTCTCCTTATATTTACATGTACCTCCATTGCTCCTGGTGTCCGTTCTCCATACCCTGGGTTGCTCCTGATGTACACTCTCCTTACCTCTGGGCTTTTCTCCATGTAGATAGTTATTCCTGTTCATTTTAACAGTTCTTGCACCATCACCATGGTAACGGTTACACATCACGGGCTTGGCAGACAAACATGTGAACCTGATCTCATCTTGGCTCATCTTGGCTTTGCTGTATGTCATTCCAGCAAGGAAGTCAGCAACAAAATGGTGACAATGACATCAATAAAACTGATGGCGCAAAAGATGACAATGTTGAGCATGACAACCTTCAAGTAGCAGCACCAGGCAGAGATGAAGACAGTGTCAACCAAGCAGGGACAGGAAATGAAGAAAATGGTGTGGTGCAAGAGGAAAATACTCAGAGTAATGGTGATGGGGAGAGTCAAGGCGTTGCACAGATTCCAGAACCTGGTATAAATAAGGGTGACCAAGCTGATCAGGTGCAGGAAGGTAACCAGGATGACCAAATGCAGGATAATAATGGTGAACAGGATGGTAACCAAGGCAACCAAGTGGCTGCTCCTGATGTACCACACATGAACAATCCTCAGGATAATGAGGGTAATGTCAACCAGCAGGAGGATAATTTCAACCAGCTGGAGGATAATGTCAATCAGCAGGAGGATAATGTCAACAGGCAAGAGGATAATGTTGATGGGCAGGAGGATAGTGTCAACCAGCAGGAGAATAATGTTGACCAGCAAGAGGATAATTTCAACCAGCAGAATGATAATGACAACCAGCAGGAGGATAATGTCAACCAACTGGAGGATAATGTTAACCAGCAGGAGGATAATGTTGACCAACAGGAGGATAATGTCAACCAGCAGGATGATAATTTCAACAAGCAAGAGGATAATGTTGATCAGCGGGAGGATAATGTTAACCAGCAAGAGGATAATGTTGATCAGCGGGAGGATAATGTCAACCAGCTGGAGGAAAATGCCACACAGCAGCAGGATAATGTCAACCAGCTGGAGGAAAATGCCAACCAGCTGGAGGATAATGCTAACCAGCAAAAGGATAATGTTGATCAGCGGGAGGATAATGTTAACCAGCAGGAGGATAATGTTAACCAGCAGGAGGGTAATGCTAATGGTGTAGAAGATGGCGCTGTAGAAGACGATATGGTTGAGGAGAACAATGGGGGTGAAGTGGATCCGGTGGTGGGCTCAGAGGAGGAGTATGATGAGGATGAAGAGTCAGAGGATTATTAGGCAAGCTGATCAACTCCTACCCAAATACCACACACATTTCACAGGGCTTGTTTATAAATAAATAAACAGGGATTTGGAAATACAGATCTAATTAATTCACGATTCACCACATTATATATAAAATAAACGTAATATAAAAATTTGTTGTTCATGTGTAACTTAATTATATATTATAACTACTCCTTCATGTGTTAGTAGTAAAAGAAATGTGGACAATTTCAGTAATAGAAATATAGAGACACCCATTAAACAGTTGTGTTGTGTACTTATCAATGTCGAATATGGCAATACAGTAAATTTTTTCTCTTTACAAGAAAGTTGTGTTGTGTACTTATCAATGTCGAATATGGCAATACAGTAAATTTTTTCTCTTTACAAGAATGTAATGTAAGCTTTTCTTTGTAATGTGTTTAACTGCCACCCGAACTCATCCCTTCTTAACTCCTGAGCCCCTTAGAGAAAATCCATGAGCTTTTACCGAGGTGCTTTAGTTTGCATAACTTTCAGTGTATTTGTCAAGGCTATGTGTCTGAACCTATGAAAACGAAATTCATTTAAGTTTTGAGTACATGTAGACAAATATTTAGCCTCTTACATTTACATGGACCTTTTTGCCTTTTCAGATCTATGTTTACGTTATTTTGTATAACAAAATTTGTGTAACTCTTGTCATGGGCCTATGACTTACGAAGACTCTACTTTCTGTGTTACATCCAGATATGTTGTTTATCGACGATTCTCTGACATCAACTGATCAGTGCGTGCACACTAAGAAAATATCACTAATAAATAAGAGGGCTAAATTTATATTCAAGAAGTGTAAAACATGTCCGACAGGAAATGTTACTTCATTTTTACAGGTATATATTGACTTCTGTCCTTCCAGTTGTCATCGATTGATACTCTGGACGGTGTAAACTCTTCTTACAAAATCCACATGAATATTCCCACGACAATGTGAACTGATTTGCAGTGCAGTGCTGTGCTCTACTGCTTCCTGTTAGCATAAATGTAATAACTTGTATAATCAGCTGATAAAGTAGCCTGCTTATTACCGGTTTATAGGTACATGTATTAACATCTGTTGTCTGCTTAGACTGCTTTGGTAAAAATATTACTTTAATGCTGGGTTTATTGTATGTACATTGTACTAACATCTATTGTTACTGTAGACTGCTTATGCACTAACATCTGTTGTTACTGTAGACTGCTTAATACTGTATGTGCTAACATCTATTGTTACTGTAAACTGCTTATTATCGTATGCTCTAACATCTGTTGTTACTGTAGACTGCTTATTACTGTATGTGCTAACATCTATTGTTACTGTAAACTGCTTATTATCGTATGCTGTAACATCTGTTGTTCCTGTAGACTGCTTATTACTGTACGTGCTAACATCTATTGTTACTGTAAACTGCTTATTATCGTATGCTGTAACATCTGTTGTTCCTGTAGACTGCTTATTACTGTATGTGCTAACATCTATTGTTACCGTAAACTGCTTATTACTGTATGTTGTAACATGTTGTTACTGTAGACTGCGTGTTTGTTTTACTTATTAGGTACAAGTACTAACATGTGAGTTTGCTCTCTGTACTAATATCTGTTCTCACTGCAGTATATTGTCTAATATTATTGTACACATAGCCATGAGTGCATCAACCTTAGTTCTGTTTAGTGCATGTAGAAATGTCTACTGTAACAATGATTTATGGTAACAGGTCTGACAGTGCATTGTGGATAAAATGTTTGACATCCTGTCATTTAACTGGTAACTTAGGCTGTTTTGACATGGGCCTGGGACATGAATTACATACATGTGCAGGATGTTGTAGCTCTTATGATTATTTGTACGCAGCTGTGTCGATCCCAAGCAGAAACAACTGTGATAGAATTATTGTTGATGGTTTTGAACTCTGATCAGTGAGAAGTGTTCATCGGCCATCCGACATTATCTCCTTACTCACAACCCAGAGAAGACATCTGCCAAAGGCTGATAAACTGAATGATTAGTGTACAGAAGCTGACATTTCTTAACATTCATGTATTCATAGTCGATCAGAGATCGTTTCCCATGTCTGGCATGGGGTCATCTTAGCTTGATATAAATCGTTAGCAATAATATTTTATCTCTTGTAATTTATGTATTTTATTTTTGTTAAAATACTATACTCTTTCAGTGATATTAGCAAATTGATACAGAATGCCACAGAATAAATTTAAAGAGACTCCAAAATAGAAATTTTTGTGTATGTGTGTGTGTCTTTGGTCCCCAACACTTCCTTACCTAACATATAATCTTAGCTTTATAAATTAGCCTTCCACCATAATGCTAGCCGCCCGTCGTCATAAATGAAATATTCCTGAGTGCGGCATAAAATACCAGTCAAATAACAGAATCTAGCCTTTATATATAAGACATGAGAAATGACTTACTAAACAGAATCTCACCTTCGCACATGAAATTTGAAATGCCTGTCTGCGCTGCTCCTTGGGTCGTTCATACTGCCAAGGAATTGAAAATGCGTACGGTGTGGTATAGGATTTTGGACTTCAAGTTGAATTGATTGTCTGAAATCATTTGCCTACCACAAAGTGTAAAACCTTTGATTTACTTCTACCATTGATAAAGAGAACTCCCTGGGATTTTTGTTTGGTGACTTACAGGTACCTAATCAACATAATACAAACTGGTTATTGGAAGCAATTGTACTAACCTCAGCCATAACAGACTGTTTAATAGTCAAGCTACTGTGACAGCCTACTACTGTGGCATACAAAGACCTCTTTTTTCCACAAAAAATATCTTTTTGAGACCGTCTGATACAAGTATGTGTTTGCCTTCTGACTAGATGGCCTAGGCATATATTGTCTGAAAAATGGGAATTTAAGAGAATTACATGTAGAAGGGGAAATTTGTCATTTGTTTAAACTGTCCTTGTGATGAAAAATGAGGCAGCATTGGGATTCCCATGTCGCAAATTGTTTGTTTGTAGATTGCAACATATAAACAGTGTGACAGGTTGATAGGGAATCATAACACTGCTAAATCAAATATGATCTTCCTTCCTATCGACCATGAAGTGAGAAGTATTTGTAATTTCCAGTGATCTGTACAGCAGAACTGAGGATACATGGTAGGCTCACGGAACATCTTCCATCGTCTACACTAGAAGGGGAGGTAAACGAGTCAAAAAAAGCCAAGTTTTAAGCCCATGTTCCTAAACATAATGACTTGAGTGAGTGGCAGGTTGATGAGGAAACTCATGGATGGATAAAACTGAACATTTGATAATCCACTCAAAGTCAGATACATGTTAGTAGACATCTGGAAGTCTCAACATACATGTTATGTAGATATAATGTTTAAACCAGCAGCATATTTGTTTTACTTTTATCAACATGTCTCTGTAAATTGAGAGTTTGTGGCTTGGTCTGCCAGGTTTTTGATCAACTCCTCAAATTTGCCCTTCTCAAGCTAGGATGGTAGAAGCTTTGGACTTACCTGCTGGTGAAACTACAGTGGAGCTGTCTCGTTTTTTAGTTTCTTTCCATAGCCCATCTTCTGCTTTATTCACATTGTCCTTCTGTGGTTGTGTTTTGTTTAGAATGCCGACATGTACAGTTTGGTGGCAGAGATACTGTGTGGAATTCCTCCCTGGGCTAATTATTGCAAGTCTTTCCCAGTGTTGGTTGTGAAGCTGTCTTGCGTTCTAAGAGAACTGGTTGATCTGAAGTTAAGTGGTTTCAGTAGCAGGTTATGTTGGTGACTGGTCAAAGATGACATTAACCACAGTTTGACGATGTAATTTTCTCTATGCTGGTCAGGTCAGTTGGCACAGAACCATTGGCTCTTAAATTATTGGACTTTTTCTTGATTTTTGTCTGTGTGTCTCTGTTGCATCCACCTACAGTACTAGAGAGTTTGCTGGTTTGTGGCATTTGTCTACAGTACAGGAGAGTTTGCTGGTTTGTAGCATTTGTCTACAGTACAGGAGAGTTTGCTGGTTTGTAGCATTTGTCTACAGTACAGGAGAAGTTTGCTGGTTTGTAGCATTTGTCTACAGTACAGGAGAGTTTGATGGTTTGTAGCATTTATCTACAGTACAGGAGAGTTTGCTGGTTTGTGACATTTGTCTACAGTACAGGAGAGTTTGCTGGTTTGTGGCATTTGTCTAGAGTACAGGAGAGTTTGCTGGTTTGTGGCATTTGTCTACAGTACAGGAGAAGTTTGCTGGTTTGTAGCATTTTGTCTACAGTACAGGAGAAGTTTGCTGGTTTGTAGCATTTGTCTACAGTACAGGAGAGTTTGATGGTTTGTAGCATTTATCTACAGTACAGGAGAGTTTGCTGGTTTGTGACATTTGTCTACAGTACATGAGAGTTTGATGGTTTGTGGCATTTGTCTACAATACAGGAGAGTTTGCTGGTTTGTGGCATTTGTCTACAGTACAGGAGAGGTTGATGGTTTCTGGCATTTGTCTACAATACAGGAGAGTTTGCTGGTTTGTATCATTTGTCTACAGTACTGGAGAGTTTGCTGGTTTGTATCATTTGTCTACAGTACAGGAGAGTTTGCTGGTTTGTGGCATTTGTCTACACTACAGGAGAGTTTGCTGGTTTGTATCATTTGTCTACAATACAGGAGAGTTTGATGGTTTGTGGCATTTGTCTACAGTACAGGAGAGTTTGCTGGTTTGTGGCATTTGTCTACAGTACAGGAGAGTTTGCTGGTTTGTGTCATTTGTCTACAATACAGGAGAGTTTGCTGGTTTGTGTCATTTGTCTACAGTACAGGAGAGTTTGATGGTTTGTGGCATTTGTCTACAATACAGGAGAGTTTGCTGGTTTGTGGCATTTGTCTACAATACAGGAGAGTTTGCAGCATTTGTCTACAGTACAGGAGAGTTTGCTGGTTTGTGGCATTTGTCTACAGTACAGGAGAGTTTGCTGGTTTGTGTCATTTGTCTACAGTACAGGAGAGTTTGATGGTTTGTGTCATTTGTCTACAGTACAGGAGAGTTTGCTGGTTTGTGGCATTTGTCTACAGTACAGGAGAGTTTGCTGGTTTGTGTCATTTGTCTACAATACAGGAGAGTTTGATGGTTTGTGGCATTTGTCTACAGTACGGGAGAGTTTGATGGTTTGTGGCATTTGTCTACAATACAGGAGAGTTTGATGGTTTGTGGCATTTGTCTACAATACAGGAGAGTTTGATGGTTTGTGGCATTTGTCTACAGTACAGGAGAGTTTGCTGGTTTGTGTCATTTGTCTACAGTACAGGAGAGTGTGCTGGTTTGTGTCATTTGTCTACAATACAAGAGAGTTTGCTGGTTTGTGGCATTTGTCTACAATACAGGAGAGTTTGCTGGTTTGTATCATTTGTCTACAGTACAGGAGAGTTTGCTGGTTTGTAGCATTTGTCTACAATACAGGAGAGTTTGCAGCATTTGTCTACAGTACAGGAGGAGTTTGCTGGTTTGTAGCATTTGTCTACAGTACAGGAGAGGTTGCTGGTTTGTGTCATTTGTCTACAGTACAGGAGAGTTTGCTGGTTTCTGGCATTTGTCTGCAGTACAGGAGAAGTTTGCTGGTTTCTAGCATTCATATGCAGTACAAGAGGGTTTGCTGGTTTCTGGCATTCATCTGCAGTGTGGGAGAGGTTGCTGGTTTCTAGCATTCATATGCAGTACTGGAGAGAGTGCTGGTTTTTAGCTGTCATCTACATGTACAGTAGGGGGAGTTGGCTGATTTCTAGCAGTCATCTACATGTACAGTAGCTAGAGTTGGCTGATTTCTAGCATTCATCTACATGTACAGTAGGGAGAGTTTGCTGGTTTCTAGCAGTCATCTACATGTACAGTAGGGAGAGTTTGCTGGTTTCTAGCAGTCATCTACATGTACAGTCAGAGGGAGTTTACTGGTTTCTAGCAGTCATCTACATGTACAGTCAGAGGGAGTTTACTGGTTTCTAGCAGTCATCTACATATACAGTAGGGAGTGTTTGCTGGTTTCTAGCAGTCTTCTACAGTACTGTGTAGTTCATCCAGCATTTTGCAACATATACGTTACAGGGGAGTTTGTGTTATAAAAAAGGTTGCCAGCCAATTTAAATTAAGCCACAAAAACAGTCAAATAAAGTTTCAGGAGTTTACAAAAATATTGTACACATTGCTACAAGAGTTGTTGATGTGGAAGAAATGATCATGTGATTTGATTTTCTTTGAAACAAGCAGTTATTATGTCAGTATGAAAACTCCTACAGCAAGAGTGGATTGTCAGTGGATTAGTCAGTGGATTGCTGGTGTCTTGCTAGTTTTGTGCTAGTGGTGAGTTAATTAGCTAGAGGCATTGCATTGGGAATATACCGTCCCTTGGTGGTACTCTTTGTGCATGTATCTATTTCCACCTTTGCTGGAAATACTGAATGTTATTAGCCTACTCTTCAGCGCAAGCGAGGGATATTTATGTAGGTATGTATGTTTAGGTGTTTTGTTTGAGTCTGATGGTTTGGTTTCCCTCAATAACTGCTCCAAATATTGTCTGATTTGTATGCAAACTCATTTTGTGTGAGTTAGAAAACCAGCCAAATCTGTGTACAAGTTTCACATGTTTGGTGATTGCCTTGATTCTGATTGGTTGTTGGTTTTCGTGCAACTATGTATAATTTTGATAAAACTTTGTGTTCACATTCCACATTTGTGTTCAAAATCAGCTTGTGCTAGCTAAATATCCTTGTTTTTGTTTTTTTATTTCAGTTTCAGAAATTTGATGACGGTGGCCTGAAACATATGAATCCAGTGGACAAAGATTTGCATGAGGATCATGATGAGGAAGCCAGGAATGCCCAAAATGACCATGACAACAGCATACACAACCAGGGCCCTGTGGTATTACAGGTAAAAAGCTGGCAGAACTGTGCGGTAATTCTTCTCGTAATTATTTGAGACTTAATAATAATTAATTACGAATGGCTGCCACATTGCTGAAAAAATGTAAATATTAACATCAGATTAACTGTCGGTGGATTTTTATTTCTTTTTTTGCGGTCAGTTGGGGATACGTCTGAGCTATTGTTAAAGGGCAAGACCAACAATTTTTGACTTGCTTTCAGTTGTGTCTAGATTTTCTGTGTTTACATAAACATAAAACCCTTACATACTTAAATCAGTTTTAATATAACCGATTAATGAACTAATTTAAAAAAACAGAAGTGGTGAATGTGGTGCATGTAGGCAGTGCAACAACAACATAATACCATGTCAGCATACTCAGTCTGGTGATGAGGCAGAAATGTGCTATAGCTATCTGCCAAATTTAGATGTATTGCTCATATCAGAGTATTTTCTACAACACTTACGTATATCATGTGTATAAATGGTGTACTAATGTAGTGGATTACTGTTCATAAAGGGGCCTCCGTGGCTCAGTCGGTTAGCGCGCTAGCGCAGTGTAGTGACCCAGAAGCCTCTCACCAATGCGGTCGCTGTGAGTTCAAGACCAGCTCATGCTGGCTTCCCTCTCCGGCCGTACGTGGGAAGGTCTGCCAGCAACCTGCGGATGGTCGTGGGTTTCCGCCGGGCTCTGCTCGGTTTCCACCCACCATAATGCTGGCCGCCGTCGTATAAGTGAAATATTCTTGAGTACGGCGTAAAACACCAATCAAATAAAATAAATAAATAAATAAACTGTTCATAAATCTGCATATTAAGGTCACATCTCACTCATGATGGACGCCGTGTGAGTAGAACTATAACCTAGGCCTATATACATGTATGCCTTCATTGTAGTGTTGTGACAGCTGATAGTTTCGCTGGCAGAAAACTCAATCCCTGTATGGTATTGCTGAAGATACTAGCTGAAAGCACAGATGTTTTTACATAATTTTAACAAATTGTTTATTTCAGTGAACATGGCCAATTTAGACAAATCATACCTGTATGGCGTTTGAAGGTCGTACGTACCTAACTTCAGTTAAATCCCACCAGCCTTTTGCAACATGTGTTCAACAGTGGTCAAGTCATTTTAAGTAGGCATAATAATTTAAATCAACTAGGCTATAATATAACTTTTTATCAGTGAAGGCATTTACTTCTAAATCTAGATTAGGCCTATATTTTGTTCGAGGAAAAATTTTATCAAAATGGCCTGCTGTTCCCATATCATGGTTTGGGTAAAGAAATGTTGATCATGGATTCACGAATGCATACATATGCATGAATATATTCAAATGATGAATAAATCTTCTTGCTCCGATGGTATATTTATTTACTAACTTATTAATTTCCTTTTTGGTTGTTTTTATTAGTATAGTATGTAGCCCTATTTTATGTTTGCTAACAATATCTTGGGTCTACACTATTATCTGATTATCTCAATAAAATAATATTTTTTCTCTGTTATTCCTTAATATTTGGAAAATATTAGTTGAGAACGGATTTGGCATCCATGTCTGTACTTATAGGTGAATGTAACATGTGATAAGTATGATGTAATGGTACTTAATCGAGCCAAGTAGGCCTAGCACATATAGGCCCAGGCCTATTTTTATTTGAATGTATACGCCAAATGTGCAAGAATCCAGTGCAAGTGCAAATTTCGAACACTCTGCAGAATAAGTTTGTCACCACAGTTAATTAGATGGTCAATGAATGCAGGAGAAAGTTGATACATGTAACTTTAGCTGAGAAAAAATCAGGTCTATAGGCCTTGCTGTGCCCTACACTGTAAGCTTTGTAAAAATGTAAACAGGTGAGTTAAATGATGTCAGTTCAAGTATGTTCAACATAGATGTCTAGTAAAACTCTGATGGCAAGAGTCATGATCGCTGGCTAAAATACGGCAGTCAAAACACTACCAATACACAGTATACAGCCTGGGCTAGGTTAGCTACAGAGTTCGTTGTGTCCAAGAAAGATGTGGTTTGTGTCATAGTGTACATGTAGGTCTAGAAGCAATGATCAACTAACCATTTGTGATGGACTGGGTGGGTGTAGATATATTTTGTCATGTATAACCAGAGTTCACCTCGGCTTCTTTGCCAGACAGTTGCACTGCCTACGTGCACTGCATGTGTCACTTACGTTTACAAATTAGTGAATTAATGTCTTATATTATATCTAATTTAAGAGTGCCCTGGTCTTGTCTTCGTGAAAACGAGATCTAGAAGCAACCAAAGGCAAGACAAAAGTTGATGGTTTTGCCCTTGAAATGGTGCAATACTGGCTGTGAGGCTTTGTCAATTGTATGAATTCATTGTCAGATTTAGCCCTGAAATGTCATGAACTGTTGTCATATCGGGTCATATAGAATGCAGTTCTGTAATTCTTCAACCTTTTTGCATGTTTGCAAGGCAAACATTTTTTAGTGTCGACGGGTAAAATTGCTTTCTTTTGTGAAACCATGAAATTGGCCAATCCAGCCAACTAAACCAATGTAGTTTTATCTCCAAAATCTTGAAAAATTAAAACTGTACACTGAAAGTTGCTGTTTTGTATGCCAAAAGGTTGAGGAAATAGGATATATATGGCAGCCCTGTGAAGTAATCCAATCAATGAATACCCGACTTTTAGACTCCCATACACGTTGTCTGTCACCCTTTTAATGGTGAACAGCTCCCCAAATTTGATCCACACAAGATTACCTTAAGTTTCTGGATGATGTTGAATGCAGGTGAAGAATGATGGTTAGCAGAGTTTATCTTCACTTTTAATTCTTGGATGAATGGATGATTATGACTCAATGCCACTCCAGCTTTATGGCAGCCATATCATGCCAATTTTTATTCAATAACTAGATGATTTGATTGGATAAATGAAGGATTATGGCTTAATAATGCTTGGGTGATATGAGGTCCGGTTTTCTTTAGGATTAGTGAAAACTTGTTTTTGTGGTGTACAGCTTTGACATATTGAGAACAGCGCAGTTGAAAAGACAAAGATTATTAGAATTGAAAACAGTGGCATGTGGTTAATGTGGGAAGAATAAACAACACAGCTGAAAAGACTGCATTCCTGATCATTTCATCTTAGTGTGGTGGTGTGGCTTGTAGGTGCAGGAGCCTGTTCTTGGTGGGCCTAAGGATGCTGATGATCAGAGAGGCGGACTGGGTGGGCACAGAGGAGGTCTGGGTGAGCACAGAGGACAAGTAGGCTTGGAGGAAGAGGAGGAGGAAGAAGAAGAGGATGAAGCTCAGCTTGCTCAGCCAAATTTCCAAGGAGATCAGTTCATGCAGAATGATCATAAGGTAACTGCAGTGGTTGAGTGAGAAAATCAGCTTGAGTAAACAAGGTAACTGCCATGGTTCAGTGAGCAAATCAGGTGGAGTAAATAAAGTAACTGCCATGGTTCAGTGAGCAAATCAGCTGGAGTAAACAAGGTAACTGCCATGGTTCAGTGAGCAAGTCAGCTTGAGTAAACAAGGTAACTGCCATGGTTCAGTGAGCAAATCAGCTTGAGTAAATAAAGTAACTGCCATGGTTCAGTGAGCAAATCAGCTTGAGTAAACAAGGTAAATGCCATGGTTCAGTGACCAAATCAGCTTGAGTAAACAAGGTAAATGCCATGGTTCAGTGAGCAAATCAGCTTGAGTAAACAAGGTAACTGCCATGGTTCAGTGAGCAAATCAGCTTGAGTAAACAAGGTAAATGCCATGGTTGAGTGAGAAAATCAGCTTGAGTAAACAAGGTAAATGCCATGGTTCAGTGAGCAAATCAGCTTGAGTAAACAAGGTAACTGCCATGGTTCAGTGAGCAAATCAGCTTGAGTAAACAAGGTAAATGCCATGGTTGAGTGAGAAAATCAGCTTGAGTAAACAAGGTAAATGCTATGGTTCAGTGAGAAAATCAGCTTGAGTAAACAAGGTAAATGCCATGGTTCAGTGACCAAATCAGCTTGAGTAAACAAGGTAACTGCCATGGTTCAGTGAGCAAATCAGCTGGAGTAAATAAGGTAACTGCCATGGTTCAGTGAGCAAATCAGCTTGAGTAAACAAGGTTAATGCCATGGTTCAGTGAGCAAATCAGCTTGAGTAAACAAGGAAAATGCCATGGTTCAGTGAGCAAATCAGCTGGAGTAAATAAAGTAACTGCCATGGTTCAGTGAGCAAATCAGCTGGAGTAAATAAGGTAACTGCCATGGTTCAGTGAGCAAATCAGCTGGAGTAAATAAGGTAACTGCTGTGGTTCAGTGAGCAAATCAGCTTGAGTAAATAAGGTAACTGCCATGGTTCAGTGATTAAATCAGCTGGAGTAAATAAGGTAACTGCCAGAGCTGAGTGAGTATACCAGCGTAAATAGATAATGTAGCTGCCACGTCTGAGTGAGCATACCAACTTGTGTAGATAAGGTAACTGCCACAGCCAAGTGAGTATACCAGCATAAACAGATAATGTAACTGCCACGTCTGAGTGAGTATACCAGCTTGAGTAGATGATGTAACTGCCGCAGCTGAGTGAGTATACCAGCATGAATAGATACTTGTAGGATAAATGTTGTGGCTGACGGAGTATATTTGAGATCCATCGCTTTCACAGTTCTTGAGGGCCACGGTGACAATAAGCATTTCATATTTAGGTGCATGGTCTAGATAATCCAAGAGGTGAGTTTAATGCCATTCTTGGACAAAAAATTTCCATACTGCCATTGTTCTACTTGGCCTTTGTGGTAAAATGGCGATCTCCTGTGTGGTTTTAAATGAAGTTCATTTGCGACTGCTTTCACACGTATGTCATATGGGGAAAGTAACATGTCAAAAGCAGGTTGTGTACCTGTACTCAGCGCATTCCAGTTTCCTTCACTTGTACCAAAACTGACCACCATGAAGTGATGAATTCCTGACTATGGCATTGGTAGAGCAATCAAATCAATAAAGTAAGCAATTAATGCATGCAAGTAAATTCTGGTAATGATATAAGATCATTTTTATGCATGCTACAAAAAATGCGTTATTAGGGATTCAATGATGTGGAAAATCTGTCCAAATTTGTTACCGCAGTTAATTCCAAGGAATGGTGAAAATGTAGAAGAAGACGGGCAGAATGGAGGTAAAATATGGACTTTCTTAGTGCATGCTTTTCTCTGTAATCTTAGTTCTGATTGGTGATGCATTGCTTTGTCTTGTTTTCCCTGATAGGCTGTTCCTTCTTTACCCTAGTTTCAATGAGATATGTCTCCAATGTACTGAGTTCTTGAGTTTAGATATCAGCCAGTACTAGTGTAAACGAGATGTAAGAATCTTACAAACATCTACACCTTCATATGAACCCATGTCTACCATCATGACAATGTGTGTACCTCCAAATACAATTCCTGGTCAGATGGTTATATGGTGGTACAGAGGTCTGTGTTTCAGCTTGAATTATACCATCAGGTAATATTATAACAAGTATGTAGGTTTTGCATGGTCTGTAGACTATTGCACATGCTTCAGCCAATCAGCTTTGACCGCCAGAAATACATGTTGTTGCAATATTTACAGTTAAACAGCTTTACCAAAATTTCCCAACCTTTTCACATGTA
Source organism: Liolophura sinensis (assembly GCF_032854445.1). Classification (NCBI taxonomy): domain Eukaryota; kingdom Metazoa; phylum Mollusca; class Polyplacophora; order Chitonida; family Chitonidae; genus Liolophura; species Liolophura sinensis. The sequence continues at coordinate 15,822,343 of NC_088299.1, read as the reverse complement.
AAAGAGCAACTTTCCGTGCAATTTATACACATTTTTAATTTGATTTTGGAGACAAAATCATTGCCTACATTGGTTGGATAAACCAGTTTCAGTTTGTCAGTCAACACAGAATAATAATGTTTGATAAACACCTTGCTATTATGTGAAATGGTTGAACAGTTACGGTACTTTGAAACAGGATTTGTATCACACGAATCTGGTGTCAGTTTTGACTCCTCCGCTTCACCCAGCACAGAAGTTACATATAGTTTACAGGATGGAGTGACAGGAATGCCTTCATGTATATATGGCAAGAACCCAAGAGCCGCTCACCAAAGTGGTTGCTGAGAGTTCTGGGAGGCCTGCAGCAACCTGTGGATGGCTGTGGCTTTCTGACAGGCTCTGCCTGGTTTCCTCCCATCATAATGCTGGCCACCGTCATATAAGTGAAATATATGACAAGACTTTGTTGGAGGTGCGTGCAACCCACATTTCACCATGTGTCCACTGGACTGTGGGAACTGTATATGACAGGGACTCACTTTGGATAACATTTCCAGGCTAAACAGGTCAGTTCTGGGCTCTGTAAGAAAGCAACATTCTGTGCTTGAGAACTACCTCTTTGCTTGAGAACTACCTCTTTGAGTAATACAAGCACAGCTGTACAGAACATGGAACATATTTCAGAAGGGAACAAAATACATGTAGAACACAGATGTTCCAGAGGGGATCAAAATACACAGGTATTTTAAGGAATAAGTTCAATCTAAGTCAAATCAAAAGGAAGTAGTTAATGCTTGTACAAAGGCATTGGACAGTTTACTTCAGAAAATGTTAAAATTTAGGAAATGACATATTTTGGGTGTTAAGCTCATGTAGGTATTTTGTTGAATTGCATTTGGATATCTTTGGATCACTGGATTAGCGCCATTTTGTAATGTACAGCCTGCCGTTATTTCCCTGCACTAAGTACTTTGATGTATTTGTTTGGTTTGCTCTTGATTTTGTGTACATGATCAACATGTTAGATAATCTGTGTTGATGTATTCAGGGGAGATTACTGTGTTAAGATGTGAACGAGGAGGTCGCATTGATGGGAATTTTGGGGTGGCTGAGGTGGTTCGGGTGCCAGGGAGGAACAATGACCTTGGAACCTCTCACCAACCTCGTATCAGTGAAATAGCCTTGAGTGCAGTGTGAAACACTAACAGTGGGAATAAATAAATGGATGGGAACTTTGATGTCACTTCATATCCGCTCTGACATGCTTGTGCACACATACATGTAGCTTAACATGATAATCTCCCATGGAATGCCAGTGTGTGAATAATGGCCCAGGCCTGTGGTGGAGTGAATAACTTGTACACTTGTTTTTGAATATATCCTTCTGTGCATGTGGTATGAGAACTAATTTTCTGTTTTGTAGCTGAAGTAGTTGCGTTTACAGGTTGATTTAAAAGTTTGAATTGGAAGGGCTTGTAATGTCCCAGATTGTTATGATGTGCAAAACTTATGTTATGTTATGAGATGCAGAGCAGATGGGTCATTAGTTTAAGCAGTTCGTGTTTAGGCATGTTGCAGTTTGTTACATGTAGAAAACATCTAATTTGGACATTGTCAAAAAGATGTCATCGTTTTCTTTTGATTAATGTCGTTTCTTCCGTCTACTTTAATAATACAACATGAACCAATGTGTATAAAGCAATCTGCTGTTGATGGTTGATTTCCCCAAGGGTCTGCATGATATATCCTTGTGTAGAGCATAAAAACATCAAATAACTACATAAATAAATTATGTAACCTGAACCTGACCAAGTGTAAATCTCGCAGCTTGAGGGTGAGCTTATCAGAGCTTATCAGAACTTTAATCGCGCACATTCCAGGCTCATCTGATTAGTGATGTACAGTCTCACATTGTGAAGGTGAGCCTGTCAGAGGCTCAATTGTGCACATTCCACTCTTATCTGATTAGTGATGTTCACTCTCACATTGTGAAGGTGAGCCTGTCAGAGGCTCAAATGTGCATATTCCACTCTCATCTGATAAGTGATGTACAATCTCACAGTGTGGTGGTGAGCCTGTCAGAGCCTCAAATGTGCACATTCCAGGCTCATCTGATTAGTGATGTACAATCTCACATTGTGAAGGTGAGCTTGTCAGAGGCTCAATTGTGCACATTCCACTCTCATCTGATTAGTGATGTTCACTCTCACATTGTGAAGGTGAGCCTGTCAGAGGCTCAAATGTGCATATTCCAGGCTCATCTGATTAGTGATGTACAATCTCACAGTGTGGTGGTGAGCCTGTCAGAGCCTCAAATGTGCACATTCCAGGCTCATCTGATTAGTGATGTATAGTCTCACATTGTGAAGGTGAGCCTATCAGAGCCTGAAATGTGCACATTCCAGGCTCATCTGGTTAGTGATGTACAATCTCACATTGTGAAGGTGAGCCTGTCAGGCTCAAATGTGCACATTCCAGAATCATCTGATTAGTGATGTACAATCTCACATTGTGAAGGTGAGCCTGTCAGAGGCTCAATTGTGCACATTCCACTCTCATCTGATTAGTGATGTTCACTCTCACATTGTGAAGGTGAGCCTGTCAGAGCCCCAAATGTGCACATTCCATTCTCTGATGAATGTAAATCTCACATTGTGAAGGTGAGCCTGTCAGAGCCCCAAATGTGCACATTCCATTCTCATCTGATGAGTGTAAATCTCACAGTGTGAAGGTGAGCCTGTCAGAGCCTCAAATGTGCACATTCCATTCTAATCTTCTCAGTGTAAGTCTCACCTCGTGAAAGCGAGCCTGTCAGAATCTCAGGCTCATCTGATAAACGTAACAAATGAGTGCACAAACTTTAAGTAATAAGGCCATGTTTATTCACGATGGACATAACATTCTGCCACGCCTTGTGAAGCCAGGTTGGTCAAACTTACAGCACACAAGGTCATTGTTCATGGGCAGATATTATATGAAAGACATGGTGTTGTTTGTTTGGGGTTTTTTGTGGGGTGGGGGGTGGGTGGCTTTAATATGTGTGTTGTACATACATGTACATGTGTATGCACATTGAAGATGAAGCAAACATAAAAAATTAGATCAGATGAAAGAGTGTGAAAAGTTAGTTGTAAATCTAGTCAGTAACATTTTTTTTTTATTTTTCCTTGAAAAAAAACACTGTTGAAAATAGTTTTTGATGGTGGGTATTTGGAACCACCTCTCGGTATACATTATCTTCGTGTAATACATGTGATGCTACAGATAAGGATGTAGCACATGCAACAAATATGTTTGCACTAGAATTTGGTCTTTTCACCTGACAAATGTGTCTAACCTGGATTTTGATCCAGATAAATAAGTAAATGCATGTATGAGGATCTAAACAAAAATACACATTCAAATAAATTTATTGAACAAACATCACCTTCTTATGTAGAACATTATTATGCAAAGATGATATACAAACAACACAAATACAAACCAAAAAATTTGTTTTCTCCCCTAGGGAAAAATGGGGAAAGAAAGACCATATTTGCAAATGAGTGTTCATGCTCTTTCATCTGATTTTGACACATATTTATGTTTTCTTCTCCTTTAACATCAAAGGATGTTGTGGATGTGTGGTGTACATATTGGCTGTGTATATCTATGTTTATATGTATATACCTGTGTTTTTCCTTGTATATATATATATATATATATATATATATATATATATATATATATATATATATATACATGTATCTGTGTATATCAGTGTTTATCTGTGTATATCTGGTGTTTATCTGCCTATGTCTGCGTTTATGTGTACCCTCTAGCCAAAATGCAATGAATATTGGATGAGTTATTTTTGGGGCATCTGTTCTGCAACCCTGCATGTGTTAGTCTAACTCATGCGATTGTCAAAACATTGATCCTGGATCTTGTAAACATCTCCGCATTCTTTTCTCTGTGGCCTTATTTTATATCTTTGTAGTTACACATGTTTTCTCTGCATTTTGATTCACATAGATTTTTAACCCTACTTAACAGTTTATTTTATATTAATCTTTATATATATATATAGTTGTTTGAGTTTATTTTGTTGTAATGCTTGTTAGTAAAAGTTTCTTATATTTTTGATAATTGTGTTCATTAGAGTAAAACACTTGAATTGATTTCAAGGCAAACTTTGAATTGCTTTGGTTCTCACATTTTGAGCATTTTCCTAAAACTGGTGCATTTGTGTTAAAAATGACTGAAAATGTTTGCTTGAACCTGTAAGATGTGTTTCTAATTTAGCTAGTTTAAATCCTGTAGAATGTTAAGCATTGTCTGATATGTAGTCTACAGTTATGCATGTACTGGCATCAATGTAGAGTTCATGACATAGAGTATAATGACATTGTGTTCTTTGAATAGTGTACATGCACGTCTGACTATGCATACACATTAAAACACCTCGGCCTAGTTGGTCAAAAGTGTATTGGCTATTAATGGCATTAAATTTTAGCCAAACTCAGCAGCCAGTGTAGATCTCCAGAGTCAAAAGTATAACAGCAGCAGTTTTAGTTCATATTTAATATAATGCTTGGTACACAATTTTTTCAGGGTAAATGCAAAATTGAAGACTCGGCTTAAACTTAAATCTGGTATTAAATCTTAAACCAGTTTTGAACAACCGGGCCCTGGAAGTTATAATATGTGAATACATCTCACAAGTTATAATATGTGAAGTATTGGGGTTTTGTTACAAATGATTCAGTTATGATCCACAGTCAAATATTTCTTCTTGGATATTATCTTGAATTTTCTTAGCATTGCCTAATCATATAAACAGGCAAAAGTTTATTGTCAGCGCGATCTGATCATAAAGCATTGCCTGATCATCTAAACAGGCAAAAGTTTATTGTCAGTGTGATCTGATCATAAAGCATTGCCTGATCATCTAAACAGGCAAAAGTTTATTGTCAGCGCGATCTGATCATAAAGCATTGCCTGATCATCTAAACAGGCAAAAGTTTATGGTTAGCGTGATCTGATCATAAAGCATTGCCTGATCATCTAAACAGGCAAAAGTTTATGGTCAGTGCAATCTGATCATAAAGCATTGCCTGATCATCTAAACAGGCAAAAGTTTATTGTCAGCGCAATCTGATCATAAAGCATTGCCTGATCATCTAAACAGGCTTATTGTCAGCACGATCTGATCATAAAGCATTGCCTGATCATCTAAACAGGCAAAAGTTTATGGTCAGCGCGATCTGATCATAAGCATTGCCTGATCATCTAAACAGGCAAAAGTTTATGATCAGCGCGATCTGATCATAAATTATGGTCTCATCATATAAACAGTCAAACATTTGGGGTCAGCATTGCCTTATCATCTAAAGAGTCGAACATTTGGGATCAGTGTTACCTTATGATCTAAAGAATCAAAGATTTGGGGTCAGCATTGCCTGATCATCTAAGCAGTCAAACATTTGGCTAAATTGCAATAATTTAACTCTTTCTTGGAAGAGAGAACAAATTTGAAGAATATTGTCCAAGAAAATATTTAATTTTATCTGTGGATAAGCATTTAGAGAATGTTGTACAAATGTAGTGCATTCACATGTGATGCTTTCATTATGTGTACATTCACATGTGATGCTTTCATTATGTGTACATTCACATGTAATGCTTTCATTATGTATACATTCACATGTAATGCTTTCATTATGTATACATATTATCCAAATGGGGTTTGTGCACTGAAATGTTTTGATGAGTGCAATATGAAGATAACTCTTTACAAAATTCATCTGCAGTCTTAATGTAAGACCTACAATACTTTTCTATACCTACCATTTCTTCAGAACTTTTTAAAATTTGGGTACCCTTTATGTGTATGTTGTTGAATGTAGTATAGGACAGGGGAGGCAACTGGGTTAGTGCTCATGTGGATTTCAGGACCAGAATTTGGTGCCCTTGTTTCAGGTGTTCAAGTGGATAAGGACAATTATTATGAAGATGAAGAGGAGGTAGAGGATGAAGATGATGCAGAAGACGAACAACACCCAGCAGATTTTGGTCATTAACCTATTAATTCCTGTTTAATAGCAGCATATACACACATATAACTCTATACAGTTCAGATCGACCAGAATTTCTGTATTCTTGCTGTCTAGTCTTTCATTAGAGCAGGTCATAAAGTAACTGTATTAGTCCTCAGCCAACATTTGCTGAAGGTTATTGTGTTAGCAATATGTCATATGTCTGTTTCTTTTGCCTTGAATGCTTGTAATGTAGCCAACTTGTACAACATGTACAGTTTAGAACGCTTTGTAATTGTACGGTTTAATTTGTTGTATTTAATCAACTAGTGTGTGTTCCGTAAGAGTATTGCTTGTACGTGTTTGTAAGAAGCAGATTCTTCAATGAATTTGTGTCACCTGATTCTTCACTACTTGTATAGCCCTTCTTGTTGGTTGTGTATGCGATATTCAAACATATTAACCTGAAATGATGGTGAAAAAAAAAACCTGTGCCTGAAGTTCAGAGCTGGATTTGATCACACAAATCAGTAGTCAGCAGAAATTGAGGCCTGAGGCCTGTTCTGTATTGTTTTTATGTTCTCATAATAATCTTGCCATTTCGAAATATAAAGGCAACAATGTGAGTAAGTCTAAAGTTGGAAGAATTGTTAACCATAGATTTAATGTGTAGAATGTAGTTATTTGTTGACTTCTGGAATTTGATGATTACATTTATCTTATAATTTGATGTGTTCAAGGTCAGGGGTACATTGTAAGGCTTAGGCTACATTTTTGTTCATCAACCTATAAACTGGCTAGTTTGTTGACCTTGTTTTGGCTGATGCTGTAATATCATGTTATGACAACTGTCACTTGAGTAATGTGACCTATTGAGGACCTCTGTTTTAGTTGCACCATGCTTGACAACACAAAAACACACCTTGCTCGCGGTGTTTCTTCTGTTAAGCTCATGCTGTCCTCTTGTCAGTGTTTATTATGCTCATGGCGTCTTCATGCCAACATCCATCTTTCTCATGGTGGTCTCACGTATATTGTACCTGGTGTATGTACATGTATATTGTGCCCATGGTACGTATATTGTACCTTGTGTATGTACATGTATATTGTGCCCATGGTACGTATATTGTGCCTGGTGTATGTACATGTATATTGTGCCCATGGTACGTATATTGTGCCTGGTGTATGTACATGTATATTGTGCCCATGGTACGTATATTGTGCCTGGTGTATGTACATGTATATTGTGCCCATGGTACGTATATTGTGCCTGGTGTAGGAACCTTATTCCTGGTGTGCGTATATATTGGTGTATGTACATTGTGCCAGGTGTACATATATTGTGCCAGGTGTATGTACATTATGCCTGTTGTATGTACATTGTGTCAGGTGTACATACATTGTGCCAGGTGTATGTACATTGTGCCAGGTGTATGTACATTGTGCCAGGTGTATGTACATTGTGCCAGGTGTATGTACATTGTGCCAGGTGTAAGTACATTGTGCCAGGTGTATGTATATTGTGCCAGGTGTATGTACATTGTGCCAGGTGTATGTACATTGTGCCAGGTGTATGTTCATTGTGCCAGGTGTAAGTACATTGTGCCTGGCATATGTACATTGTGCCAGGTGTATGTTCATTGTGCCAGGTGTATGTATATTGTGCCTGGCGTATGTATATTGTGCCAGGTGTATGTTCATTGTGCCAGGTGTATGGACATTGTGCCTGGTGTATGTATATTGTGCATGGGTGGGGCATTGTGACTGATGTCTTCAACATGGCATTTCAGTGAGACAGTTGTAAATATGTAGGCTTGTGAGATCAGTCTACCACAAGGACAGACTCTTGTCAAAGGACAGAAATAATGTTTGTATATATGCAAGATTAAACAATATTGAAGGACTTCTAAACAAGAGGACAATGTGAGCACATTCTAAGCAAGAGGACAGCGTGAGCAAAAAAAAAAATGTATAACAAGTATTTGTATCAGGTTTCCTAAAACATTTTCTGGACGAAGAGAGCATAAAGAGATAGGTTGATTTAACCCTTGAAGTAATCTTGAAGTTCTTTAAAGACCTTATTACAAACATGTTATTCTGACAAATTACTTCTTGTGGAATTTCTTCCTGTTTACTACTTCTGTAAAGCCTTTGAAGAAAGTAAGTCAGGAGAAATATGCTGTTGTTAGGTGTCCTTCATCCGTGCATGTTTTAACACATAGTAATCGTTTAAACCCATTGCACTATGGGGTAACAGTAGGAGACCAGAATTGGAAGTCAGTCTCCTGTCCTAACTTTGGAGAAAAGATAAGAGTGAATATACGGTAACATTAGTTGGTTTAGAAAAGAGTTATCCTCAGCCATTTTTTTCTGATCTGGTGATAGGTATAATTCAGTTTTCAATTAGGAATTAGTAAAAAGCCATTGGATGTGCCATGTTGGAGCAACCAGAAACATGGTGTCACTTCACTTGTGCCCTTTCACATGTAGCTGAAAGGCAAATCAGTTTGTGGTGATGACTGGGCAAAAGCTGCGGTCTAGGGTTGTATAAGTAACTGGCACCTGATTCACTGAAAGTGTGATATTTCAGTTATGCAAAATAATAAAGCAATAATACAATTACAAAAAGTTTATACAGGATTTTGATTTTTTCTTTTATGACAATCATTGTAGATGTCTTAATGAAAAGTAACCAGTTGCATAGGACTAAAACCTCTTCTGTAGCCATTTCCAATACATGTATAATGATCCTGTTTTAAGTTGTGCTTTTTCTTTGGTTTATCTTTAGGTATGAGGCACCATAGGCGTCCAGAAATGTGATCATCCGGGAAAGTGCAGTACCCTGTCGCTGTGGCAACCTACTACCTGCATGAAGCCACATCACCATGGAAACGTGTCTTCTGTCAACCATCAACCGACAGCACTACAGGGTGCATCTGTGCAAGTCGTTATCATCTGTAAATGTTATAAATCAACTAAACCATATCACTCTGGGGTCCCAAATTGGTAATTCATTGTTTCAGTGTAAATTAAGTTGAATTGCCATCATTCGCTTAGTGGTTTTATGTTAATTTGTAAGAGGGTGTGTTGTTAGAATAAGAACTTAACAGGTTTTATGGTAGAGTAGACAGCTTTTTACATGCAAGTGTTTTTTTGTATAAACATTTGTTCAGGGTGTATGAAACTAGAGTGGTCTTACCCAAAGCTGTATTTATTATAAAGTTAGCTAATGTAATTGTTCAACCTTTTCACATGTTTGCAAGGTGTTTATTCAAGCATATTCTGAAGGCATTATTAAGTGTTGGCTGACAAAATTATACTTTTTGTGAAACCGTGAAACCGGCCAATCCAATCAATGTAGTTGTGTCTCCAAAACCAACTTAAAAATATGCATAAATTGCACTGAAAGTTGCTCTTTGATATGTGAAAAGGTTGAGGAGTTAGGATACGTCTGCCATGTCCTACATGTACATCATCCGCTTAACACATTTAGTCTCAAAATGACGGTAGCAGCATTCAAAATAAATCTGTCAGTCAAAGAGAAGTGACCTCTGAGATTGAAGGATTGAAGCTGTATATCAAAATATGCTCACTGACCGGCTCATCCTTACATTATCTCTTCTTCGATGGCCTCTGCTATCATCTCAAAATTAAAACTCACATTTTTCATTGTTTTCAGTTGAAACTCAAAATTAAAACTCACATTTTTCATTGTTTTCAGTTGAAACTCTGAATATAAACTATTTCCATTTAAAGATGCCAGGGAGGTACTCTGCTTAATGTACTGTTTTAAAACATCATCGATGTAAAACATTGGGTAATACATTATGGTTCGGTGTTCAAGTGTACTTTCAATCATTTTTAAGAATTTAGCTCTGTACTTTTTAATATGACTTCTTCAAACTGACTACAAACTTCCGCAGTGCTCATGTTTTGGTTTTTGTAAACTTATCACATCGTATGAAGATTTTGACAAAGTTTATGTGCACCGAATAATGCAACTTCATTTAATATTACCAGACATACATGCACGTATATGATAACTTTATAAGTTGTGGTGGAATCCATTATTTAGGTCTGTGAGCAAACTGTTACCAGTGGGTCAAGTGTTATCTGCTAACTCTCAGCCAGTGAGTCTCACCATTAAATCCTGGGGTAGGCCTATACCTGTTTGGGAATGCATGTTTACTTAGTAGTTTTCTCAGAATGCAAAGCAAAATCTGTTCTGTAGATTGGTGAAATCTGGTAGACTGGATGTTAAATGGTAAATACAATTATTTGACGTCATCATACATAAAGGACCAATAGTAAGCACAGGCCTTGATATATGAAATGTGTTTATATGATGGTTCCAGGAACCAGATTCATCTAGTAATCCACATGTAGCCACATGAATGTGGTTTGGATGAACTGTTCTCTTGTTATACATGATGCATATAGCTATTTGTATATGGTTTGGATGAACTGTTTCTGCGCGCTACATATATGTGGTTTTGATGAACTATTCTTTTGTTTTACGTGCTACTTGTACTGTATATTTGTGATTACATTTTACCTTATACATATTTTTGCATAGGAGAATACCTTCTGTGTGAAATTGAATGTTGTGGATGGTAAGCAGTTCCCTACTGTGACATGTTATAGTATGAGCTGACATGTATGTGACAAGATGTCAGAGTGTGTACATCATCAGCCAGCTTTTCATCATGAGCAATACAATTATCATTAAAGTAAAGAAAGGCTTATCATACAGACCACTGAAAACTATGTGTAAAAATACTTTCATTTATTTTTTTAGATTTTTTAATTATTTTCCTTAAGAGTGTTCAGAGGCATTCAGATATTTGAATTCTAGAGTTTTATAGGAATTTTTGAGGACATTATTTCAGTAATCTTTTACTCTTGGGTTAAAAGAGTTATTACAACATTCAGTGTTGTGACTATAGTTGGAAATACTTCTTGTGACGTCTGAATTCCTAAACTCTGATAGCATGGTTCATAAAGCTCACCTTAAAATTCAAAGGTTTTAAACTGCTTTGATTCTCTTCACAAAAATCTATAAAAATAAATGACAGTATATATATATGCCTGACTTTAAGTTGTCTGTATGATGAGCCTTACTTCATATTTAAGGTTTGTTTCACTTTAAGACACACATTTGTTAGTGGTTTCCTTACATTTTCCTCGTGTGGTGCTGGACAAGAAGTTTTGGTCAAGCCATTGTAGCTGCATTGCTCAAGTACCCTAATCTGGCAAACGGTGAAGTTCCCACATAGACCTCCTTTGTAGATGTACTTACAACATCAGTGACTTGGACACCTTATATACTGTAAGCAGAGGTGAATGTTGATATTATGTCAGAATGAAAATTATTCTAGTTGCACTGGAAATTGCATGCACAAGTTTTACCCCTACAAACATTCTTCAAACTCTCTTGGTCTGTGAACAGGCTAATCTGTAAATTTCGATTTGGATTCCCTGAAAACTACCTCTGCTTGTATAGCTCCAGATAGTTTGTCTACTTAAGGGCTTATGATTGTCCTGCAGGTATTTCGTTTTCCCTACTGTGATGGAAACTTAACAATTGTTGGTGGAAATGCTTGTTTATGGTACAGAACATTTACATGCATTGCTCTTGGTCTTGGTACACCTTGTTCTACCTCTGCGCTTTATCTAAACCCAGCCAGATCCATCCACCATTCACTACTAAAGAATAAGATGGTCTGTACTTCATAAGCAAACCGTGATGAAATTCTTCAGCAGGTGTAACCGTGCTCATACACCGATAATGAAAATATATGGCCCCTGTCCAGTCTTGGTGTGGACTATAAAACTACTATCTAAGTACATCTGGCCATACAGACCTTCCTAATCGTATTGTTTATCTAATGGAATAAACGTTTCTGATTTTTTTTTTAAGTTGTACAAACAGCAAACTTAAGAAGTTGGAAAATGTGGTATTTTACCTTGTGCATGTGATTGTATACTTGTATATTCTTGAGAATGTAAATCTAATATGCACTTTCTTAAATTCACACAAAGAGTGGCTATTTTTTTTTATTGTATTGTATTTTTTTGTGTGTAAAATGTTTTATGATTTTCATTAATTTGCAAGACCAAATAATATTACGTAATATACAGTTAGTAGAGCTTGGCTTTTCTACCCTCGCCGTACACAGTGGAATGTATCTCTTTACATTTAATCCGAACCATGACTGCTTCACTGCGATAAAGCAACCCATCAAACGTGTTGTGCAGTGAATTGATATACTAACAGCCCCTGTATAATTTCGTCGCTGAAAATCGTGTGGATGGATTTTCGTACATTGTAGCTTTTCAGAGACGGCATGCAAAAATGTAGACCATTAATTGGCCAGAAATAAGTTTTCTGTCAGTTTGAAAGTGTAACAGGCTTAAACTTTGTGAAATTGTGTGAAATCAGTGTAGTTTAAATTTTATGAAAGATTGTGGCCTTCTAATTGTATGATATGTTACCGATACAGCTAATTCTATTGTTGCGTCCTTTTGTGTTTCTTGCATGCATTTGACAATGCATGCATTAGGTATTTGATATCTGTAAATACATTACTCTTCTGTGTAATAGGTATTATGTAAATACATAAATTTAACCCATAAATTTATTTGACGAGATATTTGTGTTTTTTGTTTGACTTGGATTCCTAAACAAGATCAGTGTAAAATACATAGATACATAAAAATCCAATTCCGTGTGAATTTATCCCAAGCTTGTAACCCTCTAAAGGCTGCCCATAAAGGAGATCTTATTGTCCGGCAATCTGCTGGCCTGAAAATCAGAAAGTCCGTTTGGTTATGCGTTGGCTCGATATTCCAAAGACCCGATGATCCAAAAGGTCATTGGTCAGATAACCCAACGTCTTGAAGTTCCTATAATCCAAAAGCCGATTTTATCCTCTACGCTGTAATGTCCTGTTGTATTCCAGTATAAACCAGGTTTATGCCGGTGGACCGTTTGTATTGTGTTCACGTGGTTGTTTATTAAATGCGATGCATTTTCAATAATTTCAGACCGGTGAAATCTGTTAGATTATAATTAACATCTGGACTTTGAGATTATGGAAGTTGTTACTATTTTACAGGTAGAATGGATCGAAAATGGAAAAAAAATACTATATATATATATATATATATATATATATATATATATATATATTCACAATCGCAGAAAGTCTTCATTACGCATTTTATGTTTTACTTCATGTACAGCTGACCATTTATTTATGTATATAAACATTTTAAAAGTTTTAATTGCGGTATTTCAACTATATTAAAGAGCAATGCTCACAAAATGTCTAGGGAAATAGAAAAGGCTTTGGTTCTTTCATTTTCGCGCGAGATCAGAAAGCTTTGTAAAAGATTACACGACTCTAGCAGAGATAACGCATGAGGACTGAAAATGATGAAGTCGATTTTGACTTTTTTTTCAGATTTTTTTCATTTCCATAACTTCGACAGATTTAAGTGTTGCGAACTATGCTGGATTAAACCACCGTCCTTCGTCAAATATCTGGTACACCTCTGAACTTAAAATTAAGCCGCAACCTTCGCAGCAAGAGCTGGATTCATAGACAATATCCGTGAGCCAATGACTTAAGCGATGACCCCAAATATCTATATGTACATGTACTTAGTACATGATTGGTTGATTTACTCTCTCATTGCATACTTCCGTGATCATGGTGACTGCTTCCCTTTGTATGAATTCGTTCTATTGTCTTGCGTGGTGTACTTTCTTAGTTCATTGGCGGTTTGTGATGAATCTGGGATTAAGACAGACTATCGTAAAAAACGTTGTTTTGTGGCCAGGATCGTCCATTGTGTTGACTGCTGGTATACGAATGTCTTCTCATATACGAATGCATGTCCAGCTCATGCTGGCTTCCTCTCCTGCCGTACGTGGAGATGTCTGGCAGCAACCTGGGGATGGTCGTGGGTTCCCCCGCGCTCTGCTCGGTTTCCTCTCATCATAATGCTGGCCGCCGCCGTATAAGTGAAATATTCTTGAGTACTGCGTAAAACGCTAGTCAAATAAATAAATATACGGTTGACTCAGATGCCTCTCACGGAGAGCGATCGTTGTTGAGTTCAAGTCCATCTCATGCTTTCTTCCTCTGGAGTTGTCACCTGCGGATGGTCGTAGGTTTCCCCAAGCTCTGTACGGTTTCCTCCCAATCAAATAAATAAATTTTGATAATGAAGAAAGACATTTAGATATATATAAAGTTAAAACGTGTTGCTTTAAGGAAAATCCTGCCAAATACTGAATGATACACAATTTTGTCGTGTTAAAACACGTGAGGGTTTATTGTCACTTTTGTGGGCTCATCCTAAATACTAACACCTGCGAATGGTTGACGAGTGAAGTACATACATGTGTAACTTGACACCAGGGTGTGGGAAGCGACGTATAACTTCATTAATATGACGTGCACTCCTGGGAAATTTTATTAGTAACTGATATGCGATCAGTAATAACCAGAGATCAGCTTTGTGTTAAAAAACAGAAACTTGGAATATTGAAAAATCAGGTAAACAGTACAGGTTAAAATATCTATGTCCCATGCAGTTTATGAGTTTCTATAGTACAGGTTAAAATATCTATGTCCCATGCAGTTTATGAGTTTCTATACGCCTCCACACACGTGGATAATGATATACGAAATAATGAATAGCAAAATGAATACGAAAATACAAAAATATCCTCATAATTTATTTTCTAGAGAGTGTAAATATTGTCTCAGATAGATAGTGGCCTCTGTAGTGATATTGCTTTAAAATAATGACTGCTCCCTGCCGACATCGTTAGATTTCTCGGTTTTTTCGGCCCCCCTGACAAGCAGATCATCATTATTTACAATAATAAGGTTACCACTTATGAACTGTTGACATTTAAGATTTCTGGTATATTTATTAAATTTAGACCGCTATAAAGATGTTTTAATTAATATACAAACAGTCTATTTTTAGCAGTTTGAACCGTTCTAACTGATTGTTCGAACACAAAGGGAGTGATAGGGCCTACCTTGGAAGTATCCAGCTCTTAAAAACCTATATGACTGTGTTATAAGAAGTATCTGTCATGTTATTGTCAAGTTAGTTATTGGTATATTTGTATTTGTACTCTTTTTTTTTGGGAAAATGTTTTATACTTTCCTAAAAAATGTGTTGCCCGCAAAGGTGGGCAGAATATGTGCTTGTGCGAAGGTCGGAAGGCTACCATCGAAAACACGAGACCACCATGAACTCAAGATGAAGAAAAACTGTGCGGAGATAAACTACCAGGCAAAAGAAAGGTTTCACCGTATTTTTTGTCATAAAAAAAAGTAAAAGCGCGGTTTCGGGTTTGATTCTAAGCAGGACTTAGTGTATGACTGCATCATTTCCTCTACCAGAACGCATCGTCACGAACGTAGCAATTGGAATTGTGAAATTGCGACCACATGCAAAACGTCCTTTTGAGGCATGGCTCGTGATGTACGTGCGGTAATGTTGCATAAATACTCTTGCTCGAAAGAGCAGACATTCAGTGAATGAAAAAACACCAACAGTATGCCAAGACTTACGCAAGCGCAACGAGACCAGGCCATCGGTATGTCCACCATGGGAGTTTCGCAACGTCACATTGCAAGAACGTTCAACTGCAGCCAAACCACCATCAGGAGGTTGTGGATACGCTATCATCAGACAGGCCAGACCCAAGACAGACCAAGATCGGGAAGACCGAGGGTAACAACTGCGGCTGAAGATCGCTACATCCGGCAGATCCACCTCCGAAACCGATTCGTCACGGCGACGTCAACAGCGGCGACGGCACTAGGCCATGTCATCAGCCCCAGAACAACACTGCGTCGTCTTCGTTCAGCTGGTTTACGACCTTACCGCTCCTTCCGTGGGATGGCCTTGACCCTTTTACACCGTCAACGCAGATTGCGATGGGCACGTATTGTACGTCGGTGGCAGCGACGTGACTGGGCGAGAGTGCTGTTTACAGACGAGAGCAGGTTCTGTCTGTTCAGGAACGATGGTAGAGTTCGAGTTTTCCGACGAAGAGGCGAGCGTCTCACGCCAAACTGCGTAAGAGAGGTTAATCCGTTTGGAGGCGGAGGCGTCATGGTTTGGGGAGGGATTTGTGACCCAATGAAGACGCGGCTGGTTATTGTGCGAGGTAATCTGACTGGCCAGCGATACGTTGATGAGGTACTGAGACCTGTCGTCGTTCCTTTCCTCCAACGACAGCCAAGAGGATCGATCTTGCAACACGACAACGCAAGACCTCACACTGCCCGCATTGTTACAGACTACCTCGAGACCGCAAACGTCATCGTGTTGCCCTGGCCAGCCAACTCACCAGACATGAACGCCATTGAGCATCTCTGGGATCACCTTGACCGCCGTTTGAGACAGCTGGTGCCTCCTCCAACTAACCAACAGGAACTTGAGGAAGCTCTGTTAAACCTATGGAACGTTATCCCTGTTGACGTCATCCGGCGACTGACGACGTCAATGCGGAGGCGTGTGCTTGCTTGCATTGATGCCCAGGGTGGCCACACTCGCTACTGATGACTGTAGTCCTTCATTTCTGTGGATACTGTGACTTTACATGCACTTACCAGTTAACTTTACATCTGTGTAATTTTTTTCTTCTGACCCCTTGTCTCTTTCATTGTGTTTTGTGGCCAATTGAATGCCAATATTTTAAAGCCTTTTTGAGAGAATATTTCACAATGATTCCTGTTTATAAACCAATCTTCTTAATTTTTATATCTGCCTTTGTTTTTGTTTTTGTTTTATGGGCTCAAGAAGTGGGTGAAACCTTTCTTTTGCCTGGTAGTTTATAAGACAAGACCATAATTATTGTTGATACTGCGTCTACAAGGTAGTTTCAAGGTCGGTAACTGAATGACAGTTAAATGGGAACTTTGAATCTAGGTGTGGAAATTCGTGTAACAGCCGTCAACTAATTATCGGGTGTCACCTGGTCCATTTCCTTCATACAGGCCGTGTTTTTTCCGTCACTCCATCCCCTTATGCCGGCTGCACCCTAGATTAACCTTAATTATATTTATATAATCCTGCACTCTTGAAAATTTTCCACGCTTTTTTTTCACTCAGTGTATATTTAGACTTAATTATGTTGATTGCAGAAATTGTGGACGTTATTTAGGGACTTCTGTCTCTTTAAGACATGCTAGTTCCTGTTTACAGTGACGTTGGTAATGTAAATCTGTTCTAATTTTGAATACCTATATATATATATATATATATATTAAAGATTTTTATAGAGAGAAATTCATTCAATAGTGTAAATTTTCTATTCAATAATATCAGTGATTGGATGACTCAGTTATGCACCACCCAACAGAATTCATCGTAATTAGGCATCGTCAAATTTACAATTTTGCCAAGATTTTCAGGATTAATAAATGCCCAGCTACGTTACAGCCGGGTTTGAACAACCTACATCTCGAAATCATTTATTAATGAGCATGTAAATTTAGATGTACACGTACTTTCAATTTACATTTTTACTTCGACACTCCGTTTGCAAGGCTTGCTACATGAATAAAATTTACCCGTGTCTCAAACGAACGAGAGAAAAACCTTTGGGAACGAATCTCTGTAGCCCTACATAAATCTGGGTGTGACAATTTAGTGCACCGAGTTCATATAACTTTTTTCCTTAAATTTACCGATGGACGGCTACTCCTGCCAAATTATCGCTGGCCAATCAGGAAGGGTACTAAAAAACTATATCTTTGAAGGCAAAACATTCATGAAAATGGTGATTTCTGTTGATTCCAGCCTTTTTGAAATTTGGTCCCCAGGACCACCAGATTTTCGAGCATGACTGACAGTATATTGTATCTATGGCATTAACCAGCACGTACATATTGTCTGGTTGAGGCACTAACAACCACGTATATACTGTCTGGTTCAGGCACTATCCAGCACGTAAATACTGCCTAGTAGAGGCACTATCCTGTGTGTACATACTGCCTAGTTCAGGCACTATCCAGCACGTACACACTGTCTGGTTGAGGCAGTATCCAGCACGAACATACTGCCTGGTTGAGGCACTATCCAGCATGTACATACTACCTGGTTGAGGCAATGACCAGCATGTACTTACTGCCTGGTTGAGGCACTATCCTGCAGGTACATACTGCCTGGTTGAGGCACTATCCAGCACGTAAATACTGCCTGGTTGAGGCACTATCCAGCATGTACATACTGCCTGGTTCAGGCAATGACCAGCATGTACATACTGCCTGGTTGAGGCACTATCCAGCACGTACATACTGCCTGGTTGAGGTACTAACCAGCACGTGCATACTGCCTGGTTGAGGTACTATCCTGCACGTACATACTGCCTAGTTCAGGCACTATCCAGCACGTGCACACTGTCTGGTTGAGGCAGTATCCAGCACGTACATACTGCCTGGTTGAGGCACTATCCAGCATGTACATACTGCCTGGTTGAGGCAATGACCAGCCTGTACATACTGCCTGGTTGAGGCACTATCCAGCACGTACATACTGCCTGGTTCAGGCAATGACCAGCACGTACATACTGCCTGGTTGAGGCACTATCCTGCACGTACATACTGCCTGGTTGAGGCACTATCCAGCACGTACACACTGCCTGGTTCAGGCACTAACCAGCATGTACATACTGCCTGATTGAGGCAATGACCAGCCTGTACATAATGCCTGGTTGAGCATTTGCATTTCATCGGCTATAGCATATCCTGGGCCTTTCTTCAGCAGAAACAATATATATATTGTTGGTTTGGGTTTTTGTACACCTGTTCGTTGAACTGCATTCATTTTAAAATTGTTCACAGCGATTAGTTAAAGCCTTTACAGGGAGATGTGTTTGGAGTTAAAGACATGCAGATAAAAGCTTAGTCGGTTGTCGCAGTATATATTCACATTTCGTGCAAGCTGCAAATATTTGCGAGAATAGTGGATAATTCTGATGATGAAGATGTCTTCAGCTTGGACGTCTCCCTAGATCTAGATCCATCACAGGCTTTAGAGATACTCCTTCCAGCAGATCCAAGATAAATGTCCTCGTCGATTGGATAGTCAGGGTATCTAAGCAAAGGTCACTGTCTCACTGGCGTATTTATAGAATGCATCACTCTCTCCACTATACTCTGTGCTACGAACCGAATGACCAGTGTCATTTTATCAATAGTGGACTCCGTATAAATTTATCACTGAGTAACATAGAGTTTCTGTCTTTTGCTGTTCTGGGCAGAGAAATCAAGTGCAGATACAAGAATGCCTGCTGGGTGGGATACATAACTTTCTGGCGATTGAGAGGTATTTATCTATTGATGATTGCTGTTTTACTCAGTACTGAAGAATATTTCACTGATACCACGACGGCCAGCATTATGATGGGAGGAAACTGGGCAAAGCCAAGGGAAAACTACAACCATCATTAGGTTGGGTTCAGGGGTAGTGATGTTTCCTGGTTAAGAAATATATCGCAACTGTTTCTTAAAAATGGCATTACGTCACGGATGTATTTCCTTCATGGCCATATATACTTTTCACTCTTTTGCCTGAACTTTTCTCCATTATGAACTACCTCCTTCATCTCGGCGCTTCCAGCCCACAACGTTTGCCCGAGTGGGTTTTTGGCGGAAAACCCACTCGGGCAAACGTTGTGGGCTGGAAGCGCCGAGATGAAGGAGGTAGTTCTTCTGAATATTTGACGTGTGTACCAGAGATAACCCCAAAAGATTCCCAATTAAGCTGCCTCAGTGTTTAATAACCTTTATGCTGGCTCTGGTTTGTTTCCTTTCCTATCACAGTGTTAGCCTTGGTGCACACACTTTTATAAAGAGAGTTAGATGTCAAGCAGCACCACCACATGAATGTTCCAAGATTCATAGAAAATACTGGTGCCGGAAATAAGCAAACTAAAAACCAAAAATGATACCGGTTGTTATGGTAATAATTTATTGATTATTCATCACATCGCAGAAAGCGTTTGAAGTCTGTACATATGATACTGTACTCCTCTATTCCAGTCAGTTAATGTTTGATACTCACAATATTTCTGCAAAAGCATCCCTCGTTTTTATTTGAGTTTAGCTTATCAGGCTCTGGTGACAAATAATTTACAAATGATGTCCCTCGCACAAAGATCGATAACCGATTAGACAAATGAGCTTAATATTAGCATATACATTTAAATGGTACATTTTCAACATGTAAATTTTACTTTGGAATGTCCAGTTAAGGATTACAACACTTAACACTTTAAGTATGGCGAATAACCAATAGTTCCCTATAATTAGTCGTTACTAACAGAAGAACCGGACTTCGTAATCCTGACAGCTATTATCTGGCTGGTTCTTTTTCTCACAGACCAGTCCATAACGAGGCCCCAGCTCCAAACGCTCGCTCACCAAACCGTAGTTGACGATATTTGCGTTCCAGAGGATGAATTTGCCGTTTTTCCAGTCATTGCCTTTCTCCTTGTAAAGTCAACATTGTCAAAATTATGATATAATGTCATATTTAAACATAGATGAAGCGTAGAAAAATTTTGTATGGGGTTTACATTTTTTTTCACCACAGTGACTATACTTATTAATGTAGGCTGCTTATCTGAACACAGGATTGGTTTGAACATGATTCAGTCTTCTAATTTTTGAATGTTATAAGATTTTGTGATCCGAAATTAGGTCGCATAACGCATATTCATTTACTCACCAAACTCTTCAATTCCCAGTCGCCACTACCCGAAGGTCGATCTCTATCAAACGTCTTCGACGCTGTGCACAGAAACAAGTGGAGAAAATGTTAAACATGTAAAAGTGAGAAGACGATACAAAGCTCAACGTTGGTACAAAACCACTTATAGTAGGATGAGAAATGGGGACTTCTCGACATACAGTTTCGTTTATAACATTATTTATCTATTTGTGTATGCATAATCCTCACCAAGTACCTAAATGAATGAATGATTAGTGCTTAACGCCACATCGGCAATATCTCAGCCACATCATAGCCAGAACAAGGTGAAAACATGAGGCGGTTCTGGATTTCGATGTGATAGTGAGAATGTCAAAAACGAAAGAAAAGTGTTAAAATCATATAAGAAAAACCAAAACAGTTAAATCTCCGAAATCACCATATCTTTAAAACGTTTACCTAGAAAAACTATATATGTATTCTTTTATTTATATATATATTAATAATAATTAAAATTTAAATCTTATGATATAGGAACCCTCTGTGCCAAATGTTTCAGTTTTTGAAAAACTATTAAGTTTGAAGCTAAACAGAGTCGGTTATAAATTACTGCCCTGGGGTACATCCATATCTTGCTCTTGAGAGTCCGAGATAGTGGACCACACCCGTGCATTAAACTGCCGATCAAACAAAAATTTATATACAAATATAGACCCTTGAGCCCCATATTTGAAAGGTCTTTTAAAGTCCCATTTTTCCATGTGGTATCGCAGGCCTTTTTAAGGTCGCAAAATATAGACCACACATGTTTATTATTAATAAAACCATCCCGAATGAAGGGTTCAAATCGGACAAGGTGATTTTGTTTGATCGATCTTGCCGAAAACCACACTGTATATTAGAAATTACCTTGTTGGTTTCAAGAAGCCAAACAAGCCTATCATTTATCATTTGTTCCACTGTCTTACAGACACAGCTGGTAAGAGTTATGGAACGGTCATTAGACGGATCAGTGTGATCCATTCCCGGTTTGGGCACCAGGATGATACACGCTTCCCTCCATGAAGGTGGAAAATTACCAGTTATCCAAACATCTTTAATCAAGTCCAAGATAATCCGAAGTGTTTCAGGCGGTAAATGGTTCAGAGACTTATACTGTACGTTATCAGGACCACACGGAGTATCACGTGCCTTTTTCAATGCAGTTTTAAGTTCATCGATATTAAAAAGACGATTATAATCTTTTAAGTTTTTAGAAAAAAGGGAAATTTAATTTTTTCCGTCTGGTTTTTAATATGAACATGGGGGTCATGTACTTGATAAATCTGTTGATTTTAAAACGTCACCCTGAAGACGAAAGCTAGATTCGAACCAGCGTCCTCATTGGTCAGGTAACATATTAATTTCATTAGAAGTCAACCCCTCGGCTAACCAGAACACGACCAAAGAGTAAATTTAAAAATAGTTTTATAGTTTTGATTACAGGATTACCCACATCTTAGACAAGATATGCGGTTTGCGTTCTGTTTGGATTCAGAACAAAACACAATTCTGGAAGATATCTGTTTTATCTTCGTACGACGTTTTCAGACTTCTAAATACAGATAGCATCACTCAAACTACCGTTACAAATAACACAAGCCTTACATGCAGAGTCAAGAAAAACACAAATTTGGCTCCACATATCTAATATGGCTCGAAAAACATCCATTAATGTATTTAGTGATACTTACTTCGGGGGGGTGTGCGGTAGTTGACGCGGTAGTTGAAACATCTGCCATCGTACTGGTCGGCATTTCTACACCCAAGTCCATAGTCAGGACCCACGCTGATTCGCTGGCTGGATGATAAAATTACAGTGTTATCTCCCTTTATCCTGGCTTCTATCCTGGTTGCAAGGCCATTGCACGGTTTCTAAAGAAGTGAAACATATTGTGAAATACAAAACAATGTGCGAAAACAGAATCTGTGTTTGGGGTGTCAATCCTGGCCCTGACCAATCAGATATAGCTTTCTTCTCCACTTCGACAGACTCGGCTGAATTTTAACACTAGGGTTTACATAATGACTCATGCTCTTGGTGTTTTACCCCGTATTGAAAAATATTTCACTTTTTCTACCTGTATCAGTGGCAGGGAAAACCACCGCTAGTTGCTAGGTACCCGGAAACTCTCTTGGGATTTGAACTCCTAGTGTTGAGTGAGACAGCCTGAAGAGGATATCCGTTTTACTGCAACAATTTTTTCCGCTATATGAAACTGGTGAGCTTCGAAAGTTTCACTGATGCTATATACAGTACAGCTCAGGCTAAAGGTCAAAACCAGACAGGAGATTAGCGCGATCGAAGAGGTCTGGTAAAGAGTTTGTAGGCTTTGCAGGGGGCTTGTAGACAGACGTCACCTGAATGAGTCGTTGATCCATCCACTGTGATCTTACACACGTGGCTGAGCACTGGGAGGCCTACGCGCTGCCGGTGGGAAGTTGACGACGGAAAATATGGTTCTTTCTTAGCATGATTTAAAAGATTTTTGAAAGACTAACATAATACATGAAGTGAAGTAAAATATCTGATGCGAGTGTTTTTGATCGCAAACGGACAGTCTTCTTTTAAGTAGTGATTTACGAGTAAGTGCATGCCAGATTTGTAATGGATCACTACGACTGCTAAAACTAAAGTCATTTGCCAGTGAAAAATTATCTGCCACTAGGTGATTTAGAAAACCAAGTTGACACTTTGACGCTAAAACTCCGTGCAACAACAACGCGGTATTACAATATGAATTGTAAGTACACAATTGGTAAAAAAAAATTATGCAGGACAAGTTAGATTTGGACTATATGACTGTGGAAAATATGTAGTTTCTATGACACCAGGTAGAAAAAGCACCCACATAGCAAACGCATGAAGGGGGGAAAAATGATTCGTTTTTCTCTACCGGAAAAAGTAATCGGGTAGTAATTTCCCATTTGCACCAATGCAATTTATTCGAATTTTTGGCTTATCAGAAACAGTGTACTACAAAAGGTCTTGATGCAATTCATTCCACTCGCAAATATTACCCAGGTTTCCACAGCCGCACCAGGGAAACCTTCCTCCCTCCAATATAACAGCCTTCACTTATTTAAGATAAATATACACGTACCCATTAACAGATTAGCTTACGTTATTGAAGTCGGCCACTGTCTCCCAGTCGCCGCTAGCTGACGGGTCGTCTCGATCTAGCCAGGATGTCCAACCAGCTGTGAAGTAAACAAATGCCGTGCCATTAAACATCTGATTTCCAGAGTAAAGCTCGTGTGCAGTGTTCTGTCAAAATGATTCTCTATATAGATGAAATGCTGTTCTAAATTATAAACATTATGCACAGAAATTTTCCAGTTAAGAAATTTCTTAACGTTCACGCCTGCAAGCAGAACAAAAAAGAGACAAGTGCCCACCGCGATTCTCATCGTTATTTTGCTGTACTTGAGCAGTCTGTTGATATCTGATCACTTCTATTGTCGCTGTTTGAACTTTCACTATGATCATCCCCATATTTATACAGTTTCCAACTCATCCTTGATGACGTACACAAACTTGTGCAATACTTGCAGAAAATAGTTCCGGACTTCTGACCTATAACAGTCGCTTACGGATCTCTCCAAAATCATCCACCTAATGATGGGCGTATTTACTCGGTTGAGTGAGTCTCTCGACATCCGATTCATGGAGGTGTTGATGTGCATTTTATTTTTATGAAAAGTGTATGGACGTTTTGTTGCACAAAGTATTGATTTTATACAATTTTGCCTGAAATATATCCAAACTTAAAGCCGCGAACTTTCACAGGCAGTGTCATACTGTTTATAATGCGGCCAGCATTATGGTG
This sequence comes from Liolophura sinensis, assembly GCF_032854445.1. Taxonomy (NCBI): domain Eukaryota; kingdom Metazoa; phylum Mollusca; class Polyplacophora; order Chitonida; family Chitonidae; genus Liolophura; species Liolophura sinensis. Next base: position 15,797,721 of record NC_088299.1, on the reverse strand, counting down.
GGAGGAGTTCCCATAACAACGCGGAATGCAAACCACCAATCAACTAAATGATCAATGATGTTGTAAAGACGCAGGAAGTGTTTCGGGCGAGTGAATTAAATCAGTATCTGGGACTGTATTTTAACACAGTCAAAAGTGGTTTCCTCTCGCGCAGATTGTACAACAACAGGGATAGTTTCAATTTTGACATTGTAAATTATCCCTGCTTGGAGAGCAACATACCGAAGGGCCCTGCATATTGCGTGTAAATATCTAGCCTTGTAGCATGTGTTTGATCTTGTGGGTTGTGTGTCGATTTCATTCAACGTCACAAGTTATTACTGCGAGAACTAGTGTGTCAAGGTTATTCCATCAAACGCCTTCACTCAAAGTTTCTTCAGATTTACAATGAGTATAATTTTCTTGTCAGTAAATATGGAAAGAGCGTCCAGATTCTCTGGCGCTCGGCTTCATGATTGTTTCTAATTCCAGTTATCCCGGGGAATGTACATTCTGTCAATTTTTTATCTTCAGGAATAATGTTATATAGAGTAGACAAATCCAATAGGAGATGTCATACGGTAGGTGTACTTGGGCGTCTAGTTCGTCAGTAGGACGTCAGAAGTTTTTAAGAATCAACATCAGTTGACGTCCGAATTATTTGGAATTGCACAACAATACCTTTTCCACAATTACTGTACGTGTTGCAATGTCTTTATTAAGAGGGAAGATACAAGTTCATTGGGACAGCTTCTTGACTTTGCAATCATCCGAGCAATGTATGGGGATTTATGCAGTTTTGGAATCAAGAAAGGTTTTGGGATGTCGGTGTAACGGAGAGTAGAGGTAAACCCCTTTCATTGAAAAAGTGCAGACGTTTTTTAACTGTTTCTTTCCAGAGTATAGGTCGTTACAGATATATAGATGTGGCAATATTTAGTTGCTCTACAAGAATTTGAAAGTAATAATTCTTCCAATTACATAAGCTGGCTTCCTCTCTGGCCGTACGTGAGAAGGTCTGACAACAACCTGCGGATGGTCGTGGGTTTCTGCCGGGCTCTGCCGAGCTCTCTACATAATGCTGGCCGCTGTCATATAAGTGAAATATTCTTGAGTACGGCGTAAAGTACCAATCAAATAAATAAATAAAGAAATCCAAATACATAACTCTTAGGGGCTTTGTCCGCAGGAAGAATAGTGTACTTTCTCTGAAGATCATCAAGTACCTTTGCGGGGTAGGGTCCAACATAACTCGCTTCGCTGCCATGTTGTCGTCGCTGCTCTTCATTTACTCTCTGTGCAAGTGTGTAAATATTTTATGTTATTAGTATTGACGTGGTGGATTGCATATGCAAAACCTTGTTTTTTAGTAGCTCAAGTGAAGGTTCTACCTTCTGCCGTTTTGACCATTTTTTGCGAAATATTCAAGCTCCAAAAGGACAATTTTCTTCTTGGCTGACATCATTAAATATCTCGTTTTTTTCGGACCCCTCACAAGCAGATCATCATTATTTACAATATTAAGAGTACCAGTTATGACGTGTTAACATGGGTGGTAAGTAAATTCTGACAGTTCACAGTCGCGGCTGTATCTACCTATGTTTATGCATGTATCTATGTTTATTAAATTTAGACCGATATAAACAAGTTTTAATTAATATATAAAGTCTGTTTTTAGCAGTTTGAACTGTTCTGGTTGATTGCTCGGGCGCCAGAGAATGATATCTTGTAAGAATCCATCTTTCAAAAACCTATATGAGTTCTAAGAAGTATCTGTCAGGTTATTGTCAAGTTAGTTATTTGTATTGTCAAGCTATTTGTATTGTCAAGATATTCGTATTGTCAAGATATTTGCATTGTCAACATATTTGTATTGTCAACATATTTGTATTGTCAACATTTATAAAAGTAACTAGAAGGTTACTCTTTCCTTTTTGGGAAAATGTTTTGTACTTTCCTGAAAAATGTGTTGCCTGCAAAAGTGGGCAGAATATGTGCTTGTGCGAAGGCCGGAAGGCTACCATCGAAAACACGAGACCACCATGAAATCAAGATGAAGAAAAACTGTGCGGAGATATAAGACAAGACCATAATGATTGTTGATACTGTGTCTACAAGGTAGTTTCAAGGTCAGTAACTGGATGACAGTAAGATGGGAACTTTGAATCTATGTGTCGAAATTCTTGTAACATCAGCCTACCGAGTGTCACCTGGTCCATTTCCTTCATACAGGCCGTGTTTTTTCCGTCACTCCATCCCCTTATGCCGGCTGCACCCTAGATTAACCTTAATTATACTTATATAATCTTGCACTCTATTTAGACTTAATTATGTTGATTGTAGAAATTGTGGACGTTATTGCTGGACTTATATAATTGTGTCTCTGTAAGACATGCTAGTTCCTGTTTACGGTGACGTTTTCACTCAAGATCAGTCAAGCATGAAACAACGTACACAAAAATCCTCTCCCCTCGTTCGATTTCCACACATTTCATGCATCATTCCTGGACTCCAATAAATCCAGGAGTTGTTATCCATAAGTACTGCCTCTGTCGAAACGCTTTGTGTTAATTGTGCGCACGTATCCTATGCGTATCGTAACTGGGGTTAATTGATGAGAGGTCTTTTTGTACGGATGACATGTGACATTTCCCAGTTATAACACTGTCGTCGAAACTCTGGAGAACATTTGCTTCGGCTTGAGTACTAGCAGTACTTCTAACGAGACTTCTAAAGAGAAACACTGGCGGATCGGGGTAATAGAAGACTTTAGATAGACCAAATCACCATGTAGCAGAAGTGTCCAGGTTCATATACTTCATATAGGTCTTGACTTTTTCCGTCAGTCAATACCCTGATGCCGACTGCACCTCAGTTTAATGTTGACTATACTTACATAAACTCGCACACTTTTTAATTTCAGAAAATTTTACTGCCCTTTTTACAGACTATATATTTACATTTAATTCTGTTGATTGCAGAAAATGTTTGAAGACGTCATTGTGTGATTTTAAATAATAACCACGTAGCAAAATCTTATCGTCAGTACCAAACGCTATAGTGATTAAAATTTTTATGTTCTATTTCGAGCATTTTCTTTTACTTTTGATATATATATATATATATATATATATATATATATATATATATATATATATATATATATATGCGTGCAGATTGCACGCACTGCTTTTATTTATTTATTTCATTGGCGTTTTACCCAGTACTTAAGTATATTTCACTTATACGACGGCGGTCAGCATTATGGTGGGAGGAAAACCCACGATCATCCGCAGGCTGCTGGAGGACCTTCCTACTTACTGCCGGAGAGGAAACCAGCATGAGCTGGACTCGAACTCACAGCAACGCATTGGTGATAGGCCTCTGGCTCATTACGCTGCGCTAACGGGCTGACCAAATGAGCCACGGAGGCCCCACCTGCTGCACTGTAAGAAACGTGTAAATTTTGTTCAGCAATTTCCAGGAAATTTACTCTTCAGGTAATTTCGATTTTTTCATTTTATTTCATTTTGTGTAAAAGTCAGTGCATTATACGCATATTTTTCATTCAGTAAATTTACTACATTATTATATTTCCACAACGGCGTCCTCTCTTGTTTTAGATAGGGTAATGAGTGCCTTGTGTCTTCTAGAGTTACGTGTTTGTGTACAAATGTTTTGTATCATAAACAGGAAATGTAGTTTCATTGAGTTTTTGACTGAGAACTTCACAGAATGTGGTAATGCATTTATTTATTGTAATTCTTTTAATTCTTTGACATGGTTAAGCATATTCCTTTAATGACTGGGGTAGTGCTGTGATTTGAATGACATATAGCGCATTTGTAACATAATGTTGAGTAACGTGTTTTTAGTTGTTCCCACTGCATTAATATTTTACTGGATTAACCGAATTTGATGACGTCTATACGTATTTTGTTGCTTTCATTTGTATGCTAGAAAATTTGAATGGTTGTTTTAGTGGACGATCTTCATGTTACATACCTTCACAAGATTTGCTAGATTATGGCGGTATTTTTTGTGTGTGTTATTTAATGTAATATCATGGAGAAATTTCATTGTTTATTTACGTACACAGTTGTCTTGGTCTAATTGACTATTATTTGATTTAACTACTTATTATGTAGTACAGGTGCGTGCGATATGCATTTGATTTAATTCCGTGTCGCTGTTTTGATATATTTCTGAATTTTACAAAACTGATTAACGATCTCTCAGTCACGTTGCACACTGAATAAACTGTTTTATATATAATAAAATAAACTGAAATAAACAAGCCAGTTGTTTCTCATCTTTACTCTCCGATAGTGATACCCTTTCAAATTCAACACAAAACATACAATTAGACTAACACTATGTTATGCCGAATATGACACAGTATTATTTTATAATAGAATACAATATAACATCTTTCAGTCAACATACTTTTTGTTAAACTTAACAGATTGATATTTTTCTGTGTATATGCCGAGTACATGTAGGCCATTAGAGTGCGTGAGTGCTTGGGGTTTAACGTCGTACTAAACAATTTTTCAGTCAACCAGTCGTTGCCACTATCCCCTTCATGCTGAACGCTAAGCAAGGAAGCTACAATTTCCTCTTTTAAGGTTTTAGGTGTGACCCGACCCAGTGTAGGTCACTATGGTAGCAAGGCATCTTTGGCCGGACATCGGAAGTATATAATGCGATTCTATCCATCAGTTGCTCGTTATAATATTATGTCGTTTTGGAAACCAATTACTCGCTCGCGCATATGCATAACACTCCTTATAAATTGTGCACAAACTACGATGTTTACCCAAATAAGTGATACTTAATTGCTACACATTATGCAAAATATGTTCTTGTATGTGCCAACATATGAAAAAATTAGCATACCACTGCCTTAATACTTGAAAAACAATATGTTAAAGATTTATTGTCTAAAAATCCTTGATTATAAAAAACAACGGACATGTAAACACTTGTTGTGTTTTCCTGGCATTATGAGTAATACTTTAGTGCATTTTTTTCTCTAATGAGCTGTAACAAATAAATGTAATAACCCTCAACAAAAATCACAACGTTTTTATTTGTGTGGCATATGATTATGTAATACAAAATTCTCAAATTAATGGAACAGAAGTACATGTATCCCCGACATATAAGTAACTGGACGATTCTTGTTGTTGGCACTGGTACTTATACCGCACCGTCAATTAATTTGTATACATGTACTGCAGATTAACTGTTTTCATATTAAAATGCCAGTTGAAAACTTTGTGGAACAAAGAATATTTCAATGTGCGCGCGCCGTATTGCAATGGAGTTATCACCTGACTGTGGTTCATTTCAGGAATACAAATACAGACTACAGTTTAAGATTGATTTAGAAACCTTCAGCTAAAATGACCATAGTCCTTGTCTTGTTTGGATTGGAAAATGTACAATGTACACATAAACTAAAAATGGGGTGACACCCTCCTCTTTTAACACCATATGGTTTTCCAGACACTCTGCTCACTGTGAAAACAAAAGTGTCTTACCTGTTACTACAGACAGACTGACAGACAGACAGATGGCCAAGATCAACAGTCGTTCCTTCGGGCATCCCATTGTGTATGACTACAGTTGTCCTGTCCTGAAAAATATACAGTATAATTTTATTGATTACAGATATTCCACAACTCGCATCACCCCGTAAGCCAAAACTTGAGGCCTTCACTACAAAAAATGTGAGAATGAAAGAATTTAGATTTTCGTCGCTTTACGCCAAAGTTTTTAGAGTGATCTCACATTTGAATGTGTAGATCAGTAAACAATAGCAAAGCATTATACAACATGTTTTATATGACGTTTACCTGTTTGCATACTGCATAATATGTGCACATGTAATAGATGTGCAACGAAAACAAAAGCATAATCTACAATTTGGAAGCATTGAACGTCGAAAAGAAATCTCTCACCAAAACGCTTTTTAGGAAGTTAGAAGATGTTTGTAAAAATGGTTAAAGACCTTCTCATTTATATGCACTCATTTTCATTAAAAAGCGACACCAGACGAACTATAATCCACTAAGTGCCCTCTGTAATACATTGTACTCTTGATTTCGTTGTTTTTCTTTAAAAACTTTTCTAATTTGTCGAATAATTTAAGACTCGCCCTTAATTTCACAACTGCAGTTACACCATCCTTCTTACACCAGTAAACTAGCTTCACCCAGACACCTTCCGTGGCGAAGATATTTTACTACAATTTATGCTGTATATAAGAAGCACTAATCTGCCATTCAATCGATACAAACTGTTTACCTTATAGCAATTCACCCAAAGTTTTCTTCAGTAGGGCCTGGATACACCTGTGTTACCTGACTGAACGCGACAAGAGACGAGCCACACACAAACTGGATCCAGGCACCCCGAGTCACAAGGTATTATAGAAGGCTCGGGAGGTTACTTTCTAGAAGTAACCTATCGCGTCCCTGGATTTTCAAGTCTGCTTTATTATTTAAATGTTCGCTCGTAAATACCCTGATATCAGGCTTCTTATAATTTCAATTGCTTTATGGCTCTGTTGTGGTAGCGGATGGCAGCCGTCTAGACTGCGACCTTATAGCGACATCACAGATCACGTGGTACCGCTCCCTCTGCACCTTCACTGCTCAGTGACACCGATTAATCATAAATTTTCTGAACGAAGTATTTTTGGGGCTGTAAGTCTATGCAGTTGATGCAATCGACATGCCCGAAATGCGAAGAGGGACAAAGTTCAGTGTCGCTGTATATTAGCAATCAGTAATACTAATCAGTTACCTTTTAATGTGTGCTATGGCTTCAAGAGAATTTCAGAATGAAAGTTTAACGTGAAATTAAACTGATTTGTTATTATTGCAACAGGGTTTTCTTGACACCAGTCAGTTAACTTACCACTTGATGGTCACCAGCATGAATTTTTTTTATTGTTTTATTCCCTTTTTTTACGGTAAACAAAAGATTTGTAACATACTTCTTTCGTATATCTTCGGAAGCATCGGATAGACAGCAGCCATTGGTGTTAGCAGTGGTTTTGCAATCTGCATTTATAGACATGTATACATAGCAAATAACAAGAGCATCAACTCAAAGAATGTTTAAATTATGTCTTGTTTATGTTTTGAATATTAAAATTATGTGGTTTTCAAATAAAACACCGAGTTCCGATATGAACTCAACGTTTCGTTGCAGTACCCTCATAAGGTAGACACTCAGCTAACAAGTGGTAATGTCGGCTGTAATATTGCAGGCACCTTCATGAACCACTTTATATATGCTGTTGATATGTTTCTGTTTTTTTTTTGTCTTTCGTGGTGGAATACTTTGGCGTTGCAGCAGTTCATGCAGCCGTGGTTAACTCCTTTTGAACAACTTGGTAAGAATAAAACTTACTGACAAATATAATATCGCTATGTGCCTACAGAACAACCAGTGCTAAAGTTACATTGCACCCATTGCTTTCTGAAACATCGAAAAACACAACAAAACCAGAGACTGGGTTCATGGTTGATTATTATTATGGGGGCAAAACACTGTAAAGTTAAGTGTACAATGTGGAGCTCATTACACAAGTGTTACACAGGTACATGTGGCTCCATCGCATTAACATGTGTCATGGCGACCTACAGATAATATAATGATCGGAGTATAAACCATAACACGTGAGTTCATAGCTCACACAATCCCCGGCTTATCTCTCGCGGAATCTCTCACACCTATTTAAGAGTGTTTATTTGAGGATCATGGTGGGGTGGGATAGAGTTGTGCACTTGCAGCGGACAGTAGGCATGTTTCTTGACTTATATGTTTGGATACACTAGAAACTTAACGAAGATTTTATAAATGGGGTGGGATCATCTCCATGATCTTCTATTTCTTTTTTAAAATATGGGTTTCATATGACAAGATAACATGTAACATATTCATCTAAGTGTATGACCATATCACATGTTGTTCGCTTTCCAAGAGGTGGACATAGCCAAGTTACGAGAGTATGGTTTAGGAAGAATCTCTTTACTTTAGTTATTAGCGGATATTCTTTTTGGCTCATTCAAAAGTGGACATAGCCTAGTTACCTGAATAATGCATGGGATGACTATAAGTGGGTATTTTTTTGGCTCTCCCGAAGTGAGATATAGCCGAGTTAAGAGGATATGGCCTAGGAGGAACCCCTTTACCCCATTTATAAGTGGGTATATTTTGGGTGTCCAAAAGGGGACATAGCCGGGTTCCCGGGATATGGCCTGAAATGAATTTCTTTACCACAGCCATAAGTGGATATTTTTTGGCTGTCCCAAAGGGGGACATACCCGAGTGACCAGGATATGGCCTGGGATGAATTTTTTTACCACAGTCAGAAGTGGGTATTCTTTGGCTGTCCCAAAGGGCCACATACCCGAGTGACCAGGACATGGCCTGGGATGATATCTGTGTGTGTGTGTGTGTAGGGGGGGGGGGGGGGGCTGTCCCAAAGGTGAACAAAGTCGAGGTACCGGGACATGCACTAGCAGGAACCTCTTTACCCCAGTTATAATTGGGTATTTTTTGACTGTCTCAAAGTATATGGCCTGGGAGACATCTCTTTGCCAGTTCGTAAGTGAATAATTTTTGGCTGTACCAAATGTGGATATAGCCGATTTGCCTGGATATGGCCAGAGATGAATCTCCCTATCCTGTCATAAGCTGATATTTTTTGTCTCTCCCAAAGGGGGACATAGCCCAGATACCGGGATATGGCCAGGGATAAATCTCTTCACCGCCATTATAAGTGATTATTTTTGGACTGTCCAAAAGGTGGACATAGCCGAGTTACCAAGATATAGCCTGGGACGAATCTCTTTACCCAGTCGCAAGTGGGTATTTTGGGGTGTCCAAAAGGGGGACTTAGCCGAGTTACCTGGATATGCCCCAAGATGAATCTCTCTCCCCAGGCTTAAGTGGGTATTTTTGGGCTCTCCCAAAGGGGGGACATAGACGAGTTTCGAGGCTATGGCCTGGGATAAATCTCTTTACCCAGTCATATATGGGGGGGGGGGGAGGGTGTTTGTCTGTCCCAAAGGTGGCCATGGGAACCTTTTATCCCAATTATAAGTGGGTATTTCTTGGTTGTCTCAAAGTATATGGCCTGGGAGACATCTCTTTACCCATTCGTAAGTGAGTAATTTTTGGCTGTACCAAACGTGGATATAGCCGAGTTACCAGGATATGATTTATTTATTTATTTGATTTGTGTTTTGCGCTGAACTCAAGACTATTTCACTTGTACGACGGCGGCCAGCATTATGGTGGGAGGAATCCGGGCAGGGCCCGGGGTAAACCCACGACCATCTGCACGTTTCTGACAGACTTTCCCAACTACGGTTGGAGAGAAAGCCAGCATGAGCTGAACTTGAACTCACAGCGACTACATGGGTGAGAGTCTCCTGGGCCATTACGCTGTGCTAGCCCACTAACCATGTGAGAAACGATGGCCCTCTACCAGGATATGGCCTGGGCTGAATCTCTTTGCCCTGTCATAAGTGGGTAATTTTGGCTGTCCCAAGGTGGACAAAGGCGAATGACCAAGATGTGGCTAAGAAGGAACCACTTCACCCCGGTTATAAATGGGTATTTTTTAGCTGTCTAAGAGGTGCACACAGCCGAGTTACCAAGTAACGACCTGGGAAAAATCTCTTTACCCCAGTTATAAGTGGGTATTTTTGGCTCTCGGAAGGGCGCATATAGCCGCGTTGCAAGGATATTGCCTAAGATGAATCTCTTTACCCAGTCATGTGGGTATTTTGTGGTTCTCTTAAAGGGGGATATAGCCCAGTTACCTGGATATCACTTAAGATGAATCTTTCTACCCAGTCATAAGTTAATATTTTTAGCTCTCCTAAAGGTGGACATAGCCAAGTTTCCAGGTTATGGTCCGGGAGGAACCTCTTTACCCCAGTTATAAGTGGGTATTTTTTGGCTAAGATGAATGCCTTTACCCAGCCTGAAGTTACAAGAGGTAAAAACCTAGATAAAATCCTAAGTAAATCCTAATTACTACTATGGCATATTCTATCTTATATATCTCTGATGTGAAGTCCTGATGAGGGTAAACGCGAGCATTATACGGCAAGCATACCCGAAACACTGTAAACATAGCCATGTATAGACTGAACCAATGTTACGACAATGTCAGGCCAACTATTCACTCATATAAAGAGCTGTCTCTGTTAGTCATGTACTGTTTACACAGCTTGCTGTAAATGGTGTTGAGAGTGTCGAGTCTGAGTCTACCAGAGTTAAACTTTTGAAGTTGTGTGCGTGTCTTGAGAATTCGGTAAACATTTCAGTGTGACCTCACATTAGGGTATATCAGTTCAGGCGTCATAGCCAGTCATCAGTTGAATTTACTCCTTGGTCATCAATTTAGAGTGATGTCACCTATCGTCGGACGTTAAAGATTTCTCAAGCAATTTTTTTAGACTGGCGAAGAACCACTTAGAATCTGTGTGTATCTATCTGTAACACATTGTTCGATTAAAATACATTTTCTCTGGAATAAACAAAATAATAGATACCTTTTTAAATAGGATAGAAGGAGACAGAATTGCTAAATGGCTGACAGTGGACATAGGGTTTCCCGGTTTAATTCCCCTAGCCTTCATCACTCTTTAACAAATCTTCCATATCTAACATTTATCTCAAGTCCAGTAGAGTCAATCAGAAAAAAAACTCTGTAATCCCACGTCGTTCCCTGGTGTTAGAATCGGGAGTTATTGACATCACCTGATAGCCTGTTAATTAAGTGCCTGTAGGTGTAATATAAATGGAGAAATGGGCCAGACTGCTATTCAGACTACTATTCACAGAAGCTCCCCCTGGTGTCATAATCGGAAATTTCATGCATCATGTTATATCTCGCATTAGGTGTTATTATTGTACCAAGTATGATGTCTGTAGGTGCAGTATTTATGGAGATATGGGCCAGACTGCTTTTCACAGAAGCGCCACCTGGTGTCAGAATGAGGAATCATTGGCATGACGTGATAGCCCGCATTAAGTATCATTACTGCACCAAGTATGATGTCTGTAGTATTAATGGAGATATAGGTGAATATATAGTTATAGAAATAAGGACTTTTGAATAACTTGGTAAGAATAAATCTTACTGACAAAATGCGTGGTTTTTATGTCTCTCACACCTTTTTGAAAGTGTTTAATTGGGGATCGAATTGAGATCTCCACATGCGGCGGATTGTAAACATGTTTATTGACTTATATGTTTCGATACAGTAAGACTAAAAAAAATTTATTAAAGGGTTGGGATCACGACCATGATCTTCAATATTGTTAAAAAATATGGGTTTTATGGGACAGGATAATATGTAAAATATTCATCCAAGTGTATGACCATATCACATGTTTTTGGCTGTCCCAACGGTGGACACAGCCGGGTTACCAGGGTGTGGTTTAGGATAAATAGCCGGGTTACCAGGGTGTGGTTTAGGATAAATAGCCGAGTTACCAGGGTGTGGTTTAGGATAAATAGCCGGGTTACCAGGGTGTGGTTTAGGATAAATAGCCGGGTTACCAGGGTGTGGTTTAGGATAAATCTCTTTACTCTAGTTAAAAGTGGACGTTCTTTTTGGCTGTCCCAAAGGTGAAAATAGCCGAGTTACAAAGATATGGCCTGGGAGGAACCTCTTTACCACAGTTATAACTGGGCATTTTTTGGCTGTCCCAAGGGGAGGTATAGCCGAGTTAACAGGATATGGCCTGAGAGGAATATCTTTACCCCGGTCATACGCGGGTATTTTTAGGTTGCCCCAAAGGGGGACATAACCGGGTTACCGGGATATGTCTTAAAATGAATCTTTTTACCCAGTCAAAAGTGGGCATTTATTGGCTGTCTTAAAGGTGGACATAGCCTAGATAAGAGGATATGGCCTGGGATGGACGTCTTTACTCTAGTTATAAGTGGGCATTCTTTTTGTCTGCCTCAAAGGTGGACATAACCGAGTTACCAACGTATGGCCTGGGCGGAACCTCTTTACCCCTCTCATAAGTGGGTATTTTGGGCTGACCCAAATGTGAACATAGCCGTGTTACCAAGATATGGCCTAAGAAGAACCTCTTTACCCCAGTCATAAGTGGGTATTTTTTGGCCCTCCCAAGGGAGGACATAGTTGAGTTAGGGGCATATGACGTGAGAGGAATCTCTTTACCCTAGTCATACAAGTGGGTATTTTTTTGTTGCCCCAAAGATCATCTCTTTACCCCAATTATAAATGAGTATTACTTGGCTGTCCCAAAGGAGGACATAGTCGAGTTAAGAAGATATGGTCTGGGAGGAACCTCTTTACCATTTATACCCTGATGTAATAATGAGAGGAATAAAAGATGCGGTTAATCTCCGTCTCCTTTTGAAGGTTAGTTTTGTAATATGTTTTTATTAATGAACACAGTTACTCTTTGACATTGAAAATGCCTCGAGAAAAATTTAATAAAGTACATTGTCTGGATAAAGAAATAAACTTGCCCAACACCTTGACGGAATAACACATTCTCTTATTAAATGTGGGCTAAGCGTGCAAGTATTATTTAAAAAAGCTTGTCTTTATTTAGTGTTATAATACCTTTCAAATGAGATTTCTGTGTACCTCTAATTTTCAAGTCCAGGCACATATGGTAATTTAATCATGTCTTCTTGTGATCATTCCTGCCTTTAGTAATGGATTTTACCTGATATATTGCCCGTATGTTCAGGAAGTACATAACAATGATATATTTGAGACATCTATAGGGAAGAAAAACATTATAGTTCACTGCCCAAAGAGGCTCACGTGCGGTACAGATATATTATCGAATCCTCCAGACGACGTCAAATGTGTCAGCTAAGTAGGCTATCTCCCTTCGTTGGAGTCCAACAATGGCCATATCGCTGAAGCGATTCACCTATGTATCGATCTTCTGCACTGAACTGATGAGTCTTTGCAGGATGAATTCGTTACATGGTTACTCAGTGATAGGATATGCAAATATATAATGTCAATAATCCTCATACTGGCGTTAGGATTATTACTGACATATATTTCCCTATCCTATCCTATCCTATTGAATAACCATGTAACCAATAGTGTCCCACATAAAACATTTAGAGGCATATACCTGCCTTTTATATCTTGGGTTACACGACTGTGTAACAGTCTTGCCGTTTGTCATGATTTCTGGTGCTTTGTGCTGTTGTTACGTGGATGGTATATATTTCTCTTCAGTCCGTTTACGGTCCAGTACACAGTAATGACAATGTCTCAGATCTATTGCACAGTCCCTCGCTTAGCTTTTATAAATATCTGTATACTCTTCCATTAGCTGAACCGGGTCACGATTTTGTTTTCCAAAGGGCTATCTTCAACATTGTCAAAACTGTTTGATATAATACAAGTTTCCTTTAATCCTAATTTCATTTTTACCTTATATCGCCGAGTTAATCTTGAATAATGAACACCATGACATCAACATTAACCACAATTTAACTCACACATTGAAAGCAGCCGAACTTCCCTACCTGTCATTTTCCAATCGAGTCCACTGCACTCGGCATCGTTTAGAAAAAGATACACTCGTAGAACGCGAGGCATTGAGCCAAGGATATTTACACAATTAAAATGGTTATAGACAGAGAGAACACATGTACATTAATAACAGACACAGAACACAGTAACGGTCATTCAACATGGCGGCTGATGAAGTTCGTGTGATGACCGACACGATGCGCTTGTGACCTTTGCCCTTTTTTTTTTTTTTTTCTTTTTTTTTTCACGAACGACAAGGATGTAAATATGGCAAATAAGCTGCTTGGATGGTGGATTCATTAGGGGTGGGGTGGGTATAGAGGTCAATATGGCAAGTGAGCTGGATGGATGGTGGATTCATTACATAGGTGGACTAGGTGGATAGGTCAATATGGCGAGTGAGCTGGATGGATGGTGAATTCATTATGGAGGTGGAGAGATCAGCATGTCGAGTAAGCAGGATGGATGGTGGATTCATTATGGCGGTGGAGTAGGTGAAGAGGTCGGTATGCCCAGTGAGCTGGATGGACGGTGAATTCATTATGGAGGTGGAGAGATCAGCATGTCGAGTAAGCAGGATGGATGGTGGATTCATTATGGAGGTGGAGTAGGTGAAGAGGTCAGTATGCCCAGTGAGCTGGATGGACGGTGAATTCATTATGCAGTGAAGAGGTCAGTATGCCCAGTGAGCTGGACGGACGGTGAATTCATTATGGAGGTGGAGAGATCAGCATGTCGAGTGAGCAGGATGGATAGTGGATTTATTATGGGGGTGGGTAGGTGGAGAGGGAACGAATGGACATGCCAAGTACCTGCCCATAATTATAATAAAGTGCAATCTCTTCTATTTTCAATTACCTAAGCCTTTTAAATGGTCATCTTGTGTTTTTCCCAAGTAAAAAAGTCCATGTGAAAACTGAATGATCGTTATAAATTGCACCATCCTGGATATTTGATGTGTGAAATCTGAACGTAAACACAGCTTATCCAATACAAGTGGCGTTGTTCTGCCCTCTATTACTGTAATTTCCGCTCATAGCGTAACATGATCCAAGTTTATTTTCATGAATTTCTAGCTTACCTGTTTTGGTTTAAGGACATGAAAGCTCCAACCACCGCGTCTGTGTAGCAAATCTGACTAAACATGGCCACAAAATGGCACAAACGTGGCGATGCTTTCATTTCACTCCAGACTCTCAGTGCAGTGGTCACAAACGTATCGATCGAAACTGGATTTCAGCTCAAGGGACAAAACTCTGCTTAGACGTTAGCAGCTTAGTGGCCATCGGTTGTCTCCCCCGTCAACTCATTGTTAAGCGGCAAGAAACTGATGTTTGTTGTTGCTTAACATTTGAAACTCACTTCCTTTCAGGATGAAAGATTTACTTTTGCTATTTATATGAGAAAGGTATCTTTATCTGAATGCTAGCCAATGTAGGCCTACGGTGACTTAGTGTTAGCAAACCACGACATCCCGAATATAGGAACACAGGCTTGCAGTACTGATTTAGTTATTACTTATATCAGAACATATTCAGAACATATTCTTAACTAAAAAGGGTTAAAATATTTATAACGCTTCCTCTTTAAAATTGAATAATAAATTATATAGTTCTCAATTAAACAAAAGAAACTTTATTTGGTTAAAAGCAAGAGATCACCTAAAACAATATTATATGCGGAGAAAATTAGTAGTCTTTCGCCATACATATCCATATATCACTATGATCTTCTAAATTGTTTCGATCTGTTTTCAATAATTTCATCAGTTATTTGAAATAGTGGTTGCAGTTGTGTTTCATCATCCAAGTATAATCTACCCAATTAAAAAATAACCGTGTGAACATACAGACATCTATATTTTGTGGGAGTCGTATTTTATACGTCTATAGCACTGGCGTAACGGAATCGCTCTCTGTGCAAGAGACAACCAGTACATTCAATAAAATACATTGTTCCTAGAATCCACAGATTTCGGACTATGTGACACTGCACCCGTAAATCCAGAGTTGTAATAGTCTTTTCTGTCAGTTTCCTTGGCCTGCTGTGAGCGAGCCACGCGCTGTTTAGACTCCGCATATCTATCAAGAAACACGTGCCTCCAACTTGTACGTAAACTCCTTCGTATCTTCTTCCCCACCGAGTTCTTTGTGCACTCAAATATAACTGAAACATAAAGAATTTTATTCATTTATTTCATTGGTGTTTTATGCCGTACTCAATAATATTTCACTTATACCACCACGGCTAGCGTTAAGGTGGAAACCGAACAGAGCCCGAGGGAAACCCAAGACAATTCGCAAGTTGCTGCAAGACCGAAACATAAAGTAAGAGACAGTTACCAATACACCACTACAAATTAGTCACCTGATACCGATACATTAAAGTGAACGCTTATGAGAAATTCTTAAGGCTATAGTCAGTTATTTATTACCTTTAAAATATGCCCAGAGAATCTTCGTTCGTGGGAAATGTACTGTAGGGGGAACTTTGTATTTACGGAGTAATACTGTCAGAGTCGCATGTACTGCTACAGATATTAGGGCAAGGTACCCTAACTATCTAGGATATTAAATATAAATACATAAACATCATTGCGTAAGTTAAATAGCGTTGATCACATGACAGTTGCAGCACCAAATTAAGTGGCCAAGCATATGTCGGCCGCCTGTCACTTAAACCGAGAAATGAACAACTCTCCCTCTTCTCCACAACTATCAACGGACAATTTTCAATGTTTGTACGTACAGCCAGCCATGTTCGCAATGCATCGTGGGTAATTCTCAACAAATCCCGATCGCATGTCCACATATCGTCGTGCTGTCGGGAATATAAGTCCAAAGCTATGGCGAACTATGCGAAACATGTATATCCACACATTTACATTGAGTCATGACGAGCTCAAAATATGTTACTCTTATTAGGCCAAATTCAAACCTTATAGAAATACCGCGGTTTCCAGTTTCTATTCAGATCTAGACCTTACACGCCCGTAAGGAAGAGAAGGGCTTTGGGGTGCCGCACAGGGTAGTAACCACAAAACCGTACGACATGGCTTTGGATTGAGGATCTTTGTCAAAGAAAACAATACACAACACCGCTTATTCCTAACTATTTAGATCAAAATTTTATAGTTTCCAAACATTTCCTATCACCTACATACACTATGACCTTGCCCGCTGTCAAAACTGAACTGGGCGCAGGCACACCAAATGGGACACTAGAGTGGGGTGATTGCACACCATGTGTCGAGCAACCTGAAA
This sequence comes from Liolophura sinensis, assembly GCF_032854445.1. NCBI lineage: Eukaryota > Metazoa > Mollusca > Polyplacophora > Chitonida > Chitonidae > Liolophura > Liolophura sinensis. The sequence continues at coordinate 15,780,896 of NC_088299.1, read as the reverse complement.
TGTACATACTTAAACAGGTGCGATGATCGTTAAGGCCTAACTCGATCAAGACGATATTGTGTTGTGTATTTTTATGTAATTATACCGTTATAAATGTTGGATTCTTGCATCTTACATTACCGTAGATGAGAAATATTTTGTTGCACATATTTGCTGTAATTGCTGCCGAATTTCTTGTAACTGGCTTTCTGTTACTTATCATACATGTTCTTGCGTAACTAATATATTTGAACGCATTCTATTAATTAGTCAGAGAGTCACTGGTGGAAGACGCTCGGCCTTTTTTCTGTCGATCAGCTTGGCTTGACCAGACAAGTTTGTGTCACTAGGTGATAAGCCTTGGCCACCACCTGGTTCTAATCCCTGGAACAGGTTTGGAGTTGTTTCCTTTGCTTGTGGATCAGGAAGAGCCTGTATAACCCGGGAGCTGAATGCCAAAGTACATTCAAGCTCGGGAATAAATTTGCTACTGATCATAAACAATTCCTCTGTATTCCAGGCCATTGTTGGAATTAATATAGACATATCAATACAGTTATCCCGGAACAGGGAAACTATGGACATTGTGGTTGGTTTGAACGGATACAGAATTGATGCTGATTGGCTGATCGATGAGATAGAATTTTCTGGGCTAAATCACACAGTCTTTGTCACGCAAGAACAAATGTGACAAACTTAAAGTCTTTGTCACGCAAGAACAAATGTGTCAAACTTAAAGTTTCTCAAAGCGTCACGTGCACTTAACTTCCGTCTGGCGACAGTACTATAGATATCATGTCGCCATGGTAGCTCACTCTGGACTTTCTCCCACGCCAGCCAATCGGTGACGACTTGCTGATCCCTTTAATATTTCAACAACAAAATCAGACTTACCTCCCGCCATGAAAATGAGTAGTAGGACAATACTCATGGCACAGGCTACCCAGATGGCGGACTCTGTGTACGGATCATTCTCATCATGACCTGTACGAAAGGAAAGACAACTCTTCCTGGTCTCATGGTTCAGGTGAGCAAAAGCACTGTCAGTTAGATTTCCCAAGTCAGTTGAATTGTGAATCAAGCATATCACATAGGCAACACTGCCGGAAGTCAGGGAGGGAACTGTGACCTGCGCAGCATTTGCAATGTCACCTGTTGGTTCTTTTATTTTGTAGTTCCTCCTGACGTTTGCAGAGTCTCGTAAGTAAATCAAAAACACAAAGGAAGTTAGATTTGGTATATTTCCTGAGTACAAATTCCTGTCCCAGGAAAATTGTATATAGGTAGGTCCTATTTCCTTAGTTGGTCTGTCCAGATTGACAGAGCCGCATGTAGGTCCCTCATAAAACACACCACACTCACATACATCCGTGGAACCGCTTTCCCCTGACACGTTCAAACACAAGCCTCGTTTGCACTCTGGCACGCAAGCGCCCTGAACATTGTGTAAAGTCCACATAGCACATAGGACGATGCCAACAAATTCCAGTTCCAGCAATATGGTAGTAAATTCCATACTGAATTGAAAACCAGGAACATTCACAAAACTCCCTCTGACTCAACAGCAGATTAACCTGCAACACACGGAAAGATTTTCTGATATTTTTCTGACTAGATCAGTCCGGACACTGATTTTTTTACGATCTGTCTTTAAGGACGTGTTCAGAGTTTAACACAGTCTGTACCTTATCGAAAACCACTGATGAGACAGTAAATGGATCCATTTGTTATATGTGATTTGAAAATCGTTTTGACCAATTAGAGACAGCATGTGGCGATGATGTGGTAAGGTATGCACAAGCCTCAGAGACAGCTGGCCTCCTGTCAGATGTGTCTCAAGAAACACTAGCTTACTTAATAGATCTCTTTCTATGCTAATAAAATGTCATATTCCTAATAACGATAGGCATGATACTGTTATTGTTAATAACCATAAAATAAGTTTCTAATGACTTGTTTTTAATATAAGAGTGTTTTGTTTCATACCATACACATACACGTTCGTTGAATTTTAAGATCACTTAATAACATATAGGATATAAGCGTAAATCCGAAGAAAGTCTAGGCCTATATTTCGGTAAAGCTATATGTCAACATACATTATGGCATTGTTAGAAATTGCGTACAGAGCACACTTCAGACAAGCAATCATGGTGAACGCGAGTTAAAACAGATTGGAGCCACTAAAGACAGAAAAAGAAACAAATATAAAGCTAACTGAACAAAGCTATTTCTTGCAGGCTTTGTTTTCAATAAGAAAATCTGTTTTGTTGCATAAGCTTGGACATCAGTGAATTACCCAGTGAATATGGGTGTTTCTTTCGATTCCATGCACAGTGGATATTGGTTAACAATAAAGAAGATCTAGATATGTGTGTTTGGATGGGAGAGGGTAATCTTTGGAAGCGGGCGGTGGGGCGAGAAGGAGGACGCTAAACAAGTTTTAGATGCCCAGCAGGAATATATGAGCTTACAGGCCAGGTTTCCGTGTGGTTTAGTTGTAGCATGTTTTACTCACCATGTGGTAGATACTCAGGTAGGCTGGGTAGGTTTGCTCAATGTGCTTTTGCCAACGCTTTTTGACCCCCTGTTGCTACACATGCTAATAGCTTGAATACATGATACAATCCGTAAAATGCATCATGCTAATGTATTTAAGAACGTCAAAGACCTGTTTCATTACTGCCAACATGTGCATAGTAAAGTTTAGCGTTGGCAAAAGGTTCATTGTAGTCGGTCAAACCGAGGCGGGAGAATTGGGAGGCGAAGAGTATTTTCAATGGGACCTTCGCCTGCTGTTGAAAATTTCACCGAAAGCTAAACTTTACCTGTCCAATCTTAATTCTGGAAAGGAGACACTTTTGAGGGATAGACAGTTTTGAGAGCAACACACTGGAAATAACAGTATGCCGTGTGCCTTTTAATTTGCTGACACAAATCTTGATACACAACTATGAATTTGGTGATTATCTGATTAAACCCTGAGAGAGAGAGAGAGAGAGAGAGAGAGAAGAAGAGAGGAGAGAGAAGGAGAGAGAGAGAGAGGAGAGAGAGAGAGAAGAGAGAGAGAGAGAGAAGAGAGAGAGAGAGAGAGAAAGAGAGAGAGAGAGAGAGAGAGAGAGAGACACAAACGAAAGTATGAAGTGCAACGAAGTCTAAACAACGTCTGGCTACTCTAAAACTATCTGCACCGACATAGTTTGAATCAGAACACTTATTACAGTCATTATACGTCTGACTCATTCCTGCAGGCACTAACATAGTGCAATTATACAGCTATACTATATGAAGGTATAAGCCTGTACGGATGTATAGCCTCTACATATGCACCTTGTTTTCAAATTTGTTACCGACTGCGATTTCTCTTGTGAAATATTTGTTGAATTGTTTAAGATTTGTTTACTGTAGATTAAACAATGCAAGACTTTAACTGTAGTAATCGATACAAGAATTATATTCAAATATACCGGAAATAAGTTAGCCACATTTAAAACGCAAAACCCAATGGGATTTATGTAAAATGTTTGAAAACATTGAGGGGATATTACTCTCCAAGTGAATGCGTTTTCTGGCTGCAGTATACATCTACTGATTATTTAGCTTTCTTTTTCTGAATTTTGGTGTTTGCTACCTGACTTTATTCGACCCATTCTAACCGATGCATGCTAAGTCTACCTAGATGAATGTATATATTTAAGTAAATAAGCCGCAGGGGAGTAGAGCAGTATACCGTCTATAGTTTTTCCACCCATTCATAGACAGTAACATTTCAGCTAACTACAGCATGGCCGAGACAGAACAAAAAGAAATTAGTAAATAAAACAACAAATTCAAGAAATTGTTTTCCACTCCCACAAGTTGAATAGTAAACTCACCCAATTTCCCCCGATGGCAACATGTAAAGTCCCCCTTCTAACAATAAGTTAACAATCAGCGAGTTAGTGTTCTTCTTGTGGTTAAATAGTCAAGACGTTCATGATTATTATAAACTTACAGGTGTCACGGAGTAGTCCTGGCAATGCTTATCTGTACAGCATACAGGGGTAAAGCTTATAGTTCCATATGCGGGTGCGTCACTGTGTAGTTGAGGTACGCCATGTAGTTCTCTATCAACAACTGTCGGCCCATCGAGTTCACCGTAATCGAGGTTATATCAACCTATGCCTATGTATCGCTCGAATAACCACAGGTCATTCCTGAGTCATTCAGACGTGACACAACAACAATTCCCTCCATGGTGCAGTGGTGAGTGCGAGAGGTGGGGTGGGGCGAGGTGAGATTGGATGGCGTGGGGTGGGGTTGTGAGTGAGTGAGTGAGTGCTTGGGGTTTAACGTCGTAGTCAACAATTTTTTCAGTCATATGACGACGAAGGAATCCTTAGGGTGCATGTACGTGTAATGTGCCTCCTTGTAGCAGGACGGATTTCCCACCGCTCTTTTATCTAGTGCTTCACTGAGACGACTTACCGAAGGCAAGTAAGTCGCCCGCCCGAGCCATTATACTGATACGGGTCAACCAGTCGTTGCACTATCCCCTTCATGCTGAACGCCAAGCGAGGAAGTTACAACTTCCTCTTTTAAAGTCTTAGGTGTGACTCGATCAAGGATTGATCCTGGATCTACCGCTCCCGGGGGTGGGGTTGTCGTCCGTTCTTAAACCATGGATAAGGAGTACATCCGAGCCTATCCTACAATGGAGACCTACAATTTATTGACGTCAGATGTTCCATTCCAGCTCTTCATGATGGCGGCATATTTATTGGCGTTATAAGGTTACAACAGAAACTGATAATTGTACATTACAGACGTTGTGGTAGAATCCGTTTGTGACAAAACAAGTCTCAAGGTCCTGAAGCCGGTTTCATGAAGAGATACTTAAAACTAAGTTCACAACAGCGCCACCTCACGGGATTTTAAAATATGCCAGTTATGTTGAGGAGGACATTCTGACTTTCTCCGAGATATACTTTCGCGTTGACATCTTTCTCCGGATCCAAGTCGTCAGACATTTACTTCGGAGGAGAGAGAGTTAGAACTAATATTGTCAACATAGTTTTGGTCAAGCTTTGAGAAACAGCTCCCATGTTTTCGCGACTCAGTTAAATGCACATAAGAAAAAGGACAAAACGTGTCTTTTGAGGTTTTAGAGATTGCTCGTCTTCTTTTTTTTTTTTTTTTGGATTCGTTTTTAACACACTTTATTGGTTTCCTTGGCTGGTGTTTAAGACCATACTTAGAATTTTTCACTTAAACAATGGCGACCAGTTCTACGGAGAAAACGGGAGTGTCGGGCGTATGCCGCCTACCTTTCCCATGTGTGACGTACAGATATGCACACTACATCACTGGTGAAATACCGCTGGTGTTCAAGGAATACTCGTTATACTGTGCAAATGGCCATACGAGCGATCGTCCACCGCATGCTGTCAACATGGTCACATGGAAAGTGGGGGTGAGGGAATGCACAAAGTCCATGTTCAAGACCAGGATTGTACCCACACCCCGTGTGTCCTTTAAGCGCCGTTAACCGGCCAGAATCACAAGTGAGACAGAATGCTTGGAGAGTGTCAAACAACAATATGGGCATGTATAGTGACGTAAACCACTATACGCCAGGTTTCCCCCCACGTCTTCCTGGTAGGGTGATTAGTCCATAAATGCTATTTGCCTTGATGTAAATTTATTTCACACGGTAGCCCTAAATGGCATTTCGTATGCTTTTTCTATTTCGTTTCATTGGCAACGTCTGTCACTGGTCTCCACGGTTGACTACATGGGTAACGAACTCTAATGTCGACTTTGCGACGTCATAAAATCCCTAGGGACAGCAACTACTGAGTGCAAACGGCTTTTGGGGCAAACCCCAGATTTATCCAAAAAAGATCATTTATCTTAAAAACTCAACTTTTTAACATACTCACTGTAAAAATCACATAACAAAGTTTCACTTTTCTCTGACATGTTATTTTGCTGGACAAGGACTTTGTGTATGTGTATATTTACAAAAAACTTGACATACACACGGTGTTCTGTGTTCACGGTGCAACTCACCAATACCAAATTCTTTCCGTTGCGCGTTCATTCCGTCAATAGGAAATCAGTCTATTTGGGATAACCTTGCCGTGCCATAGAAGTCTACGTCTATAATGAAATGAAGACGTTCGCTTTTAATTTCAGTAGTGCTATATTATGTGTAGAGTCGCCGTGATACAAAATATAATCCACAGTTTAAAGAATAACTTAAAAAATTAATAACAATGTTTGATTGAGTGATCTGTACACACGAATTGTTAACATTAATTTTGGTGTAGTGGGACTACATTGAGGATTATTCATTATTAGCGTATCAATTACTCCTTTATCCACTGACTTTCTGATTCGCAACAGAGGAAAACAGTTATACATGTGGTTGATTCATTTTGCAATACTGAAAAAGAGTTTACTAAGGCAAGAATGCCGAATACAAATAGTAGACATTGCGGCTGGCACGTTGGCTTATGTGCTGGTGAATATAACAGCACCTCGTGTAAGTTTTTCAGAGCACTGTGTGGATGTTGCCGGGGAGCCAAATTACCTACATCACATTCAGCTAACCTTTTAAACTATTTATAGACACATTTCACGGGCCCATTTCACAAAATATCTCAAAGCTAGTCTTAGACGACCAACTGAGTTAGCCGACTAGCAGTTTTATCTAACCAATTTAACGAAAATATTTTGATTTCAGCTAAAACTTTGTGTTTTAGACTTTGAAGAATACCTTTAAATCGGCAGTCACGTCCGAATGTGGCTAGGATTGAACGAATTGATGTTAGAAGTTTCACGAGTTTCATTTTAGAAAGTTCATGAATTGATTCTTGAATAAATTCGCCTATGTCATCAACGTCTTTTTGAAACTTAAAAACCACCAAAACGCACCCGTTATATATAAGCTACTTTGGGAACATTGTCATTGTTTCGCTTCGACTGGAGCGTCCGCTTCGGGACCGGTAGATCCAGGATCAATCCTTGATCGAGTCACACCTAAGATTTTAAAAGAGGAAGTTGTAACTTCCTCGCTTGGCGTTCAGCATGAAGGGGATAGTGCAACGACTGGTTGATCCGTATCAGTATAATGGCTCGGGCGGGGCAGCTTACTTGCCTTCGGTAAGTCGTCTCAGTGAAGCAGCACTAAATAAAAGAGCGGTGGAAATCCGTCCTGCAACACTCACTCACTCACTCGCTTTGACTGTGTTATGAGCTATCGCCCGAAGTTAGAAAAACTCTGCTTAAAAGGAAAATGAAGAAGAATTACCACCCTTGTGTGTTACTCATGCATACTAATTTAATTTTTTTTATATTTTATTTTCAAACTGACAAAGAGGAATCATGGCCAGCTATGGTAAGCCGGTTGAGCTTTAGACGGTTTTTTTTTTAGCCTGTGTATGGTAGTCGCCTAAGTGACGCTTAGCCGACTACCAGACCGTAGACGGGTGGCTTCATAAGTTTTGTGAAACGGATCCAGCCGTGAAACATCTTGCAAAATTTAGCAGATGTAATGTTTTTCATGTATTATTGTGTCCATACAAAGATTTAATTTGATTTGATTGGTGTTTTTACGCCGTACTGAAGAATATTTCTCTTATACGACGGCGGCCATCATTATGGTGGGTGGAAACCGGGCACAGCCCGGGGGAAACCCACGACCATCCACAGGTTGCTGGAAGACCTTCCCACGTACGGCTGGAGAGAAAGCCAGCATGAGCTGGACTTGAACTCACAGCGACCGCATTGGTAAGACACTCCTGGGTAATTACGCTGCCCTAGCCAACTGAGTCATACAAAAAGAGGACAAACGCATCGTTGTATAACCTTGTTCTTCCTTCGTATCTTCCACTTCTATGTAACCATGGGAAACATGCAGGCGCTCGACCTTAATCCCCTGTCTGTTAAGGCTGTGTGCAGTAACTATAGGACTACGAGTCCCCCCATATTTCGCTGTCCCTCTCTTCGTATCGGTTTGTTTATGATTTCCCAACAGTAAAAATATGACGAATGTGTAAACACTGTATTTAAATGTGAGCAAATATGGTCTTTTCATGAATTAAAGGACGGATGTTGTATGGAACTTTTGGCCAGGTTGTTGTCATACGTAAATGCGGGTGTGTTGCCCTTCCTATGGTCTGGCACAATGTAGGACTGTAACACAAACGAGACGAGACAAATTATTCAGATGGCATAGAACTTTTAATGGAAGATGGCGGACAACCAGTCTCAATACAACGTATACAATGATATCACATCATAATTCCGGACAGAGTATTTCCCCCTGAATTAGAATGTCATTGACAGTTGTCTCCCCTGAATCGCTACACTCGCTAGCGGGTTTATGTACACCCGTTCGAACACTGATTGAATTAAGTCACATTGTTATACACGTAACTACACTGAGCTCTTTGGGTTACTTGTATCATGAATACAAATGCATCAAAAACTATGAAATCTGCCATACTAATGAAGCATTATATCTCAGACTAATTCTAATAAGGATTTAACGCTCTTGGGCTTGTAACAACAACACCTTGATAAACAGTAAGTGAACATTTACTTTTAGATTCATGAACTATTCTTCCAAAAATATCTTCAAAGCTAACCGCATTATATCAGTTTTTATAGATCAGCTAGGAACTACAACACAACAAGAACTAAATGGCGTGTTACCGTGGGGCAAATGGCTTCTGAATCTTACCTGTAACACAGACGAGACGAGAAAAATTATTTAGATGGCATAGAACTTTTAGTGGAAGATGGCGGAAAACCAGTGTCATCCTCCCGATCAACCAATGAAAACGATCGTTTCACTCCGTGTCAACGCACATGTTGGGGTTTCCCCTCCTGTGTAACACCTAAGAGTTATGTCCCTTAGAACAAAATTGCTAATTACCTACGATCGCTACAGGTACAACCTAACGTTGCCATAGCTACCAGTCATACAGTCTAATACCTATACCGTGAAGATAAAACACATTGGTACCTAATAACGATCTACAGCATAGCTACAGTGCCTGGCCTCCGTTAAATGGTACAGAACACAGATGTTATTGTTTCATACCACTCAGCCCCAAAATCCGGTCTTAGCCCGGACGATGCGTGCACCGGATAATCACATCGTATATCCGTATTTAGCTACTCCATCGGGAAAGCTAAATGCCGAAGCAAAACTTAATATCCAAATCCATTTAGTACACGGTTTGTCTGTTGCCCGAGACATTTACACAGATTACAAGACTAACTCTAGTCTGTATATCTATGCTGTAGATCGTTATTAGGTACTGAATCATAACAAAGATCTGTCGTCACGACTATTGTTTGTTTCAAACACAAAGGTTGCATCATACAGCATATAAGACGGTTATATGGCATCTCCCCTCTTACGGAGTTAACTGAAATATTTATTACATTTGAAGTTAAACAGTCTCGTAAATCAGGTCAATGTTCAATATTTTAAATTTCTACAATATCCTAAAGTGATTACCAACAGAAACTTTTCATTTTCTTATCAACTTTTAGATAATTAAGTTTATTTCAGTATCATACACTGTCACTTACTGTTAACACTTTCTTTAAATGCGACAAACAGCACCTGACTAATGTTTATGTCCACTGAAATACTATCATTTAAAGTATCTTAAACCGACATTGAATATTTGTTTGGATTTTTTTTCAACACAGTAAAAGTTTAGTGAAACTGCGTCTTGAAACAGCTTCAGCACGTTTAAATTATCGAGAGCAAGGTAACGTCACGTTTACGTTAGCTCTCTAACGTCGAAGGTATTTTCCGTGTAATAGTCTAGGCAGTAGCCTATGGCGGATGAAGGATGTGGACTTCGGCGATGAAGGTCTAAGTGATAAATATAATTTTCTCGGAAATTGGGCATATTGGAAGAATATTTCTTCCACTGCTTGAACTGTTGATACAGTAGGCCTACTACATCATTTACAAGGAACTATGGAAGCTGATAGGCCTACAGGACATCTCGCTACCTCGACATTTCTAATACAGGGTGAGGCAGCGAGGTATCGAGGCAGAGATGTAGCGAGGCAGCGAAGCGAGGTGGCGAGGTGGGGAGCAGTTATTAATCGTCCTAGTGTCAGGCAGAAGGGTTCTTGAGACACCTGGCCGGATGTGATGGCGGTGGAAATCAACATTCTAATTGCCAAGCCGTGGTACTATTACATAATAGTCCCAATTAGGTCAGTACTCCTGTTTTGGCTGAGATGCGAATGGAGGGCTATGGGAATTGAGGTGCAAAGGCAGGGAGGATTTTTAGTATGGTATACATGGTGATCGCTTTTACTTCCATCACTGTCCCTCTTATTAGTCTTTACTACGCCATATTTCAGTACTGGTTGGTGGTATTTACTTAATTTAAAGTAAATTAAGTAATTTATCTACGATGGCAGTTCACTTTTCTACATGTACGCATGAATATAAAACCCTGTCTTGGTAGAACCAAAGTAATGACAAGGTTTGGTCAGATCTTACATTTGATTGAGATCATACATTTGCCCTCATACATGTACCCTCTCCCATCTCTTCAATATTCTTCCCTTCCCCCTTTAATCACAACGTCGATGAACTCCCCAGCCAGCTGCCTTTCCCACTCTTCTTTGAAAATCGTGGATAAATTCATGAAGGTTTTGTAACATCAGCTCTGGATACTGGTATTATGAAACGATATATGCGGAACATTTCAGTGACAAGGTAAGGACCATGTTTTTTAAAATTAAATTACAGAACTTACAGACGTGGTGCTGTACTATACGTGACGATATGCACGTGGTTTATTATTTTAAATGAGCACGTTTACATGAATTTCATGTCAACAAAGTCTGTAAACTAAACCACCCCACCTGATACCTGCTTGGATGACTGATCGGTTAGTGATTAAGGCCTACATGTGTATCTGTATTTCTGAAAGACAGGTGTTATGTTGTGTACGACTGGCACCAACTTTAGAATGGAATTGTCGCATAACGCGCCACCACAATATAGCCAGTATCTTGACTGTCCAGTTAGGTTTCATTGTCTTTGGCAATATTGGAGATATTATAGTTTAAAGTGTACACACATGGCTTTCCAGTGGTAGTACTGACAATTTTAGTAGTTTTCCCACTAGGACGGCTTGGACTAAAATCACAAATCCGAGGTCAGTAATTTTGTGGTTCAATGTATACATACCACCTAATTTAGAACTCTTTGGCAATCAAAGGGCAAAGATAGCATGACGTCGATATGGTAAGACAACGCCAAGCACGAATTGCGGACATTTCCAAGGACAGGCTTTGAACATTTCCGAGCACAGATCGTAGACATTTCCGAGCAGTTACAAAGCAAACCTTCCCACTTTCGGTTGGAGAGGTAGCCACCATGAATTGGACTTGAAATCTCAACGATTGCATTTATAACAGTGCTTGAGTGCTTCGGGTTTAACGTCGTACTTTACAATTGTTCAGTCATGTGACGACGAAGGAGCCCTTATAGTGGATGTAGTGTGCCTTCTCGCTGCAGGACGGATTTCCACCGCTCTTTTGTCTAGCGCTGCTTCACTAATACAACTTACCGCAGGCAAGAAAGCCACCCCAGCCGAGCCACTATATTGATGGGGATTGCACGATCCACTTAATGCTGAACGCCAAGCGAGGAAGCTACAACTAGAGGTTAGCACTGAAATACACAATGATCAGCACTAATATGTATAAGTTAATAAGTATAAGTTCATGGCCCAGTTGCAACTAGCCCTCTCAATGTTACAACCACATAGCTGCCATACCAACCAGCAATGTAGATATTATGTCTCCATGACGACGAACGTCCTGCAATATACAACTGGGTCATTGTACTACATGAGGACGATGACTACTGAGCCCCAAATGGGTATAATACACAAGATTTTAGTTCATGTGCTTTTAAACTGTAAAAATCGCAAACCGTTTTGAAGGAGGTATTTCGCAAGCTTTATCAAAGACAATATTCAACTGCCATGCGGCCTAAATAGTGACATAAAATCCCTACCCCCGTAAGCGAATGTTATGAGACAATCCCAAAGTTATTTCTGTTTTAAATATGTTCTGTTTCAAATGTTCTTTCACTAATTTTTAGCTAAAGCAATAGCTAAACCACGCATAGCCGATTTATCTTGGTCAAGGGAATGGCCTCCGCTAAAATATTTTTGTGTACATTAACCTTATGCAACCGACAAACTGACGTGACTCATGTCATCATGTCAGTTTTGCATAGGTTTTTTTCTGACAATAATTCTGAGAGTGAATCTGCTCTGTCTAACAGCGTAACTAAAGCAAATTCCTGACAGACAAATATTAAGTTCAGTGAATCGTGAAGAGCAATAGGGATAATTTCAGTTTGCAATTGTAAATTAGCCATATTTGCATAGCAATATCTCTGAGGAATACGTTTTACACCTACCCTATATGGAAAATGTGATGATTGGAATATACACTGAAAAAATTAACCGGTTAAATGTAACAGAATGTCTGTTATCTGAGTGATCCTAGAAGGTATTCTGTTGTTGTAGCAGATTATTCTGTTAAATATAACACACATATTCTATTATGTCCACATAACCATTCTATTACACTAACGTGATATTATGTTGAATAAGACACAAAATCGCCTTATAATAACAAAATACATTCTGGCATCAACTCAGACAACACACCTTCTGTTAAATTTAAGAGACGATCTTTTTGAGTGTGTCTTTTTGGCCGCCTTCCACCAACGTAAAGTTTATTGTTTTAGTTCGTGACCTTACACACCGTGTTGTGATGTGGAATTTCTGTAACAAATGCTCAGCGAAGGTACAGATTTGTAGGTTTTCACCTTGAAAAACAGCAAACCAAATTATTGTTAAAAGAAAACGGCTTGCTCGAGAGGTCAAGGTTATGATATTTGACTGCAGGTTATTTGGAGCTCCCATTCAAGCCATCGGTCAATGCGCAGTGGCACTTTGCACTTTTACAAATACAGAATACGAAACCATATCTATCTGCGTCAACTGCCTTCTTAAACTAGCGAAAGGTAGATGCGAATATTACCGGCACATTGCAGCGTAAATCGCAAAGCCGTGTCAATTTAACTTGTCGTAACTATCAAGGTGGATTAAAAAAATTTGGATCTTGGTTGGAATAAGCCCTTGTCTTAAGCGATGCCGTCGCCTACTCTCAACGCCTACAGGACCGAGAACCTGCTGAATTTCAGACACATGATCCATGAAATTTAGTCATTCTGCGAGTTAATCTGTTATTTTCATCTGGTTGATGCGTATATACTTATGCATAGGGTCAAAGACTTTAAACTACCCTTTCACTCCATCTGCAGAATTGACGGGGGATAATACTCAGACTGGCATACAAGGGCCATCTGTAATCTATGTACATGATAACGATGGAGCGATTTAACGAAGGTTCGAAGTCGTAATGAAGATTAAGCCATGGCGGTTAAATGATAAAGTATTGACAAAAGCTATTAAGCTATGGTGATTAGTCGATAGAACAATTCCGATGGCGACGAAGCAATGACGATGCCAATATAGCGATAGCGATTGAGCGGTGATCGGATGGCGATGGCGATCGTCATTTAATGATGATAAGGTTGCAATAAGGTTGCCATCAAAATGGCGATGGAAATGGAAATGAAGATTTCGATGACGATGCCAAAAAAGTGTCTATGACGATGCTTAAAAGATGACGATGTCAATAGCAGTTGAGTGATGTCCTGTGTCAGGAGATGGTTACTGCAAATATTGACTGTTAAGTAAAGATGAAAAAATCCCACCACAGCGTCCAACACATTATTTGTCAAATGAAGTTGATTTTTGTGTTGTTACATGATACATTTATGAAAGCCCGTGTTTTCATCACATGTTAACTGCATTGAAGTTGTTCATACCAGTGTGAATAATAGGCCTGGGAGTAAAATGAGGATTTTACAACCCAGGATGGATGAAAATTTTCAGTGCCACAATTATTACATGTAAGATTCATTTCATCTACCTCACCATCTCATTTTAATCAGAGATGCGTTGGCTCTCCTCCCACTCCAGTTACTTGGAAATCTCCCCACTTCCTCTTTGGTCGCTATCGCCTCATCTCTTCATCTTCATTGCTCCGTGGATCTTTCGCCCATAGCTCCATCGCTCAATCGACATCGTGTATGTGCTCAAGAGTTACATGATGACAGTCCTACTACTAGTCTGCGTGGAGGAAACAAGACGTTCGTGAGTAGAAAGTAACTTTTGAGCTTTTTCACTTTTGACGGACAATAGGGGAGTAGAGTTCGAACTCTTTTATCCTTAAAGGTATAAAAGTCCTACTGTATCATGTCACCTGTTAAAAATGTTAGGCAAGTGTGGCGGGATCACATTTACTATAACATGGGCAGCTGAAAAAGATGCACCAAAAGTTATTCAGAGTGGACATCCGACGGAGACATTTAAGAGCTGAACGTGTGTATATTTGAGAAGTTTTTAGAGGAAAGATGTGTCATTTGTGTCTCTGAAACACGGTCAGCGAAGTGATCGGTAAACTAATGTAAAAAAAAGATTGCTTAACATTCTTCACAAGTCACATGATAGAGCAGGTCTCTATTTACCTTCAACGCCAAAAGAGTGAACTCGAAGCTCACCTAATATGCCACATTTTTGGATGGCAAGTCGTCTCCAACGCTCAATGTTGGTGGGGAAACACAAAGATTGCCTGTCCGAGAAAAACAACAAATGAACTTTATTGATACAGTTACTTGATGGTAAAGAAATAAGACGCGTGCAGTCATACCAAAGAAAAAGTTCTTCCCCTAATAATGAAATATTTCAAAAGGTTAAATTAAGGATAACATAACGACCTGGGTACAGAAAGTCCGTAGCGGGAGAGACGACGTAACTGTATTGTCTGATATCCTAGCGTGGTACCACTTCCTTCAACTTCAAGTTGTGGCGTAATCAATAAGACACCAAAGCGCCTACACTAGCAGCGTGTAAAATGTGGCCTAGTCAGAGATAATTAGGCGTATAAAATAACTGTGTGCTCTCTTTTGGCAGGATTCAAACTGTTCCTGAGTTTAAAAAATTCCTGACCCGTCAATTTATTTGTCTTTTACACCAAAATCTTTGCATGCTTTTAGATACTTTCTTGATGCGTTGAGAATGGGATAGCTTTCAGGAAGGGCCACGGGTGTGGCAAGTGCGATACCTTCGGGTCAAGCTCACTGTGGTCACATGATCATATATAAAGAAAAGGTCTGTCGACATTGAAAAGGATGAAAGATATGTGTAGTAAATCATTAAGGCCTGAAATATCACCCAAAACGACCACAGATAAGTAACAATGGTAAAAAACAAAATTAAAGAGAATAATATATGTTTACTACTTACATGTTACAAGTTCATTTTATTTCAGATATACATCACTACCTTTAAAATCCTTTTGCTCTTCAGTAAATTATTATGTACACAAATGTCAAAACGCCCCACGCAAATGTGATTTTTACCTAACTCATTCTATTTTTTTTCCTGAATTATTTGTGTAAGTAAATGAAATAAAATTTTCACGCAGATCATTTTATCCGCGTTTTATAGTGGGGCGAACAGCATCATGGTGCGAGGAAACCGGACAGGGCTCGTGTAAATTTACGACCATCCACAGGTTACTGACAGACCTTCCCAGAGGAGATGAAGCTAACCTGAGCTGGGTTTGATTTCCTAACGATTCGCATAGGTGAGGGGCATCTGGGACATTACGCTGCAGTGGGGCGATATAGTTTATTCCTTTTAGCCAGTTGCCTATATGAGCTCTGTGTAAAATCAGTTATACTTGCTACCAAAATTACCACGTAACAGCTCAAGCTCTGACTAAAAACCACCAAAGTAATGCCACGATTGACTCCAGAACAACGCGGGCCCTGGGTATGGTATCCATGGGAGTCACCCATGCCCACATTGCAAGGACGTTCGGCTGCTC
Organism: Liolophura sinensis; assembly: GCF_032854445.1. NCBI lineage: Eukaryota > Metazoa > Mollusca > Polyplacophora > Chitonida > Chitonidae > Liolophura > Liolophura sinensis. The sequence continues at coordinate 15,764,903 of NC_088299.1, read as the reverse complement.
TCGTGTAACTGTGTCAAACGTGATGCAACGTTACAGACAGGCAGGGTAGACATCAGACAGGCCAAGAACAGGTAGGCTTAGGATAACTACTCCCAGAGAAGACGGGTACCTGCGCACCTAACACCTGAGGAACGGCTTCCTGACAGTGACGTCATCGTCAATCAATGCCTTGGGTCACCGGGTCAGTCGGCAGACCGTGTCCAGGAGACTCATGGCTCACGGAATGTGGGCCTATCGACCATTCAGAGGGCAGTTGTTGCAGCAGAACATCGTCGCCAGAGGTTGCGATGGGCTCGAAGTGTACGTCGTTGGCAGCGACGTGATTTGTAACGTGTTGTTTTTACGGATGAAAGCAGCTTCTGCCTGTTCTGAGCCGATGTCAGACAGCGATTTTACCCTCGAATAGGCGAACGAACAGCTACATCATGCTTCCAGGAGGTGGTACCGTTTGGTGGCGGCAGCGGAATGGTGTGGGGTGGGATTTGTGGAGAGGAACAGACACCACAAGTCATCATCTACGGGAACCTAACAGTTCAACGTTACGTGGATGAAATTTTACGCCCTGTTCTCCTGCCATTCCTTCAACAGCAGCCAGACCCCATACAGCTCGAGTTGTGCAGAACTACCTGGACGCCAACGACGTCAACGTCTTACCGTGGCCTGCACATTCCCCAGATATGTACCCCATAGAACACCTTTGTGATACCATGGGTTGTCGAGTGAGACAACGGCCACATCTTACAGCCAACGGACAAGAACTGGCGTGCGCTGTCCAAGATGAACGGTAACGAATCCCACGTCATCTCATTAGATGACTGACTTTTTCTATGCGTCGTAGAGTTTTTGCATACATTGAAGCAAGGGGTGGCCACACGCGATATTGATTGGTTTTGATATTGGCTGATTTTAAAAATAATCAACTTTTTGTACACTCTGCCCATTGTTAACCAAGATGGAATGGCTATTTTTCTACCCTGCTCTGTTCACTTGTACAATGATTTGAGGGCTTCTTTGTCCGTTCTTACTCAAGACTTTCAATATCTAAAGTCATTGGTCTTTTCAATATATTAAACTTCAGTCATCCTGTTTTGTGCTTTGGCAAAATAAATTGATTTGGACTCTTTGTAAAGTTTCTTTTGGCCGTCATTTTATTTTGATAACTGGTAATTTTCCACTGATGGATGGAGGTGTGTATCATTCCTGTCCCTAAACCGGGTAAGGATCATACTGATCCGCCTAATTACCGTCCCATAGCTCTTACCAGCTGTGTCTGTAAGAGTATGGGCGGGATGATAAGTGATAGGCTAGTTTGGTTCTTGGAAACATACAATGTGGTTTTCTTCAAGATAAATCTATTATGGATCACCTAGTTCGTTTTGAAACTTGCATGCGTGTTGGATTTATTAATAATGAGCATGAGTGGTGTCCATATTTATTTTGTAAAATGCACTCTTTCCACGGCTTACCTCAACTCACACAGAAATCCGTACTTGAAATTCCAGACATTCGTTGTCCGGGTTTTTGAATGATTATAGTCGATGAACTCTTAGCATTGGTGCAAATTAGGTCACACATTTCCTCTTCGCTTAGGCGTTCCGCTGAACTTTATGCAAAGTTTTCACTCAATGCTGTATCTAAATCTTTTCTTCCGAACAACAAGAGATTCGTATCTGCTTGGTAATGAATTAATCTCTTTGATCCTGGTAAAGAGAGACACAGTCCCTTCAGCACATAAGCCTTCTAATCAGTTAATTAACAAAAGTGTGTCGTTTTTTTGAGATATGAACTTTATCGATTTCGCGTGTATTTGTTTGCATTTGCGTGAAAACACTTACCGCTCTTTGTTTTGATGACCTTGATAACTTTTTTGAGTATGTATGATTTTGCACGCCAATTATTTGTAGCCGTGTGAAAGCTCGTCCTCACTTATGCCCTTTTGTTATTCTTTCAACAAATTGGTATCTTGACATTAAATCATTAATTTATTCGCACTCGATGACGATTGTTGAATAGGTTCATGGCCCCAATAAAACAAGAGCCATTTGAAGAGACTAGGTACAACCCATGTCAATATGTTCGCGCGATGTTTCTGGGCGTTGGCCTGTAGGCGTCTGGCCAATGGCCTCCTAGGAATAAGCTCATTGCCCTTTTAAGTACTAATATAAATAAGAGTGTAAGTCCAGCAATTTCTGGCTGCTGTTCATATTACAACTGAGTAACGGTCTTCATCTATCAGCCTGTGGTCTAAAAGTCGCTGCATTCTCAACAGGTAAGGGATGAGATCTAGCAACGCTTTATATGTGTTTGATTGGTTTATAACGCGCCACTCAAGATTATTTAAATATTTGCAATTCCACTGATAACCTTTACAAAGTAGAGTATTGTGGTAACTCCAAACAAAGATGCAAGGTGGTGCAGGATTCAGTATTTCGATTTTACTGAAACTAGTTAGAAAAGTGAATGAAATTGCATAAGATGGTATCCACATATACAGGAGATAATGATTTTAAAAGTAAAATGAAATATGGTATAGCGGACAAAAGTACAGGTTACATATACAGGTGTATTATAATGAAACCGAAAGTACACACAGTGGATCCACAACTTAGATGTAAACAGATCAGTTATTAGCAAACCAAATAGTGATCAAACACAGCATTAAAGACAACCGGATATCTGCAAAGCTGTGAAAACGCGGAATGAAAAAAATAACTGGTAAAGGATGAGTGATCAGGGAGGGGCCTCCGTGGCTCAGTTGGTTCGCGCGCTAGGGCAGCGTAATGACCCAGGAGCCTCTCACCAATGTGGTCGCTGTGAGTTCAAGTCCAGCTCATGCTGTCTTCCTCTCCGTCTGTAAGTGGAAAGGTCTTCAGCAACCTGCGCATGGTCGTGGGTTTTCTCTGGGCTTTGCCCGCTTTCCTCTCACCATAATGCTGGCCGCCGTCGTATAAGTGAAATATTCTTGAGTGCGGCGTAAAACACCAATCAAATCAAATAAATAAATAAATGAATGATCAGGAGATCAGTTGAGCAGAAAAAAACAAATTATGGACTAAAAAACAGTGGGTGGTAACAGTATAGGAGCCACATATAGCTGCCCGAGTGATGGGGTAAGGCTCAACTAAACAGAAGCAATTAAGTTAGGGTTTGCATTTAGAAATATGATGCGCTTCTTTAATTACATGTTGTAGGGTATACAGTGGTCAATAAGAGCAGTCTGCTGAAAAATACTAGTGACGCGTAAGTTATTCATTAGGTCTCATCTGGTAAGGAATACAAATTCATTAAATAACTCAACACTTTCTTGTTTTTCTCGTCTTGGCATGCGGTGTTTATCATGTTATTGATAGAAAGTGGCAGATTTTGGCAGATGAAAATAGGACGGTGGAGGTCACTGACTTGTTGATGGATCGTCTGAATTTGTTCACCTCTTCTATATATTTTTGAGGAACAAATGCCCCGGAGACTATCGTCGGGTTGTCTTGGTGTGCGGAACTGTTCTGTTAGTTTGCTGCGTACGTAGGCGGGGAAACCATCCCAGGATATGAAGTCTGTTATGGCCTTGATTTCATCTGTCAGCTGTTGTTCTGTTTTGTTAGCTCTATTTTTTAAGTGCACGTCCATGATATTTTTAATTCCCAAGGCTGGTGAAGTGGGAGCATTGGCCTGTGTAAGTGAGTTTACTTACTACTGTAGCTCCATCATTGTTTAGTTGAGTTGTCGTGGTTAATGAATTCGTCGTGAGTGAAGCCAAGCTGTTTATTGAAGGAGTGGAACGTGGTCTAGATTAAATTGAAGGCACCAGACTTGGAAAGGACATGGTTTTGAAGGCGTGTCTTTTTTCTTTCTGGTTTTGAATGTTTGCATTCGTGTCGAAAGCCAGCACTGTTTCGTGGTTTTAAAATAATTAAGACGTACAGCATAGAAAAAAAAAACAGAGCAGCGACGACGGTGTGATAGTTGACAAATGGTTACATCAACTGGTGAAATAGGGCCTCTTTTCAGTTTACCTCCGTCAGGCTTTATTCTAACTGTTCATGCAACTGGATAAATAGTGGAAATTTACACACCGGGTAGCACCATGGCTGAAGCAGAATTAGGTAAAAGAAATGCAGTGAAGTTAATTTCAATGTATTAGGCGTCATTGGTCTAGAATTACTCACAACGCTGTGTTGTCATTACATTTAACATTCAATAACATTAAAACAATTCTTACCACAGTTCTTACTAACAGTCATTTTCAAATACCATACACTTGATTTTTTACGCGATTATAGAACAGAACCGGTAACGGAGAACTCTAAAATGGTTGGCACTTTTATCGGTTCTGACAGTGTTGAAGTAGCCAGACGAACACACTGTTTGCAATCATACAAAATGAGAATGAACTCTTTGTTTTTAAAAGGTCTCACAACTTTAACTAAACTATAGGACAGAAAACTGGACGAACGTAAACTTCAAGGCTGTAAGTCCGTCTTTTTGGGTTGTTACACATTTACAACCTTATTAATATACGCGTTTATAGCGATTTAGCACCAGATTACTTTGAAGTATATCATAACTGTTTGCATTCCAGCCGTAATGATATGATATCCTTAGGCCAGCAAGTACAGGATTAAGCCTTGCCGTTGTGTTAAACCATTGAACATTGTTCACACAGCCTTCTACTCAAAAGCCTGACACCCTGTAGCTTGACACACAATAGCTTGATACACAATAGCTTGACAACACAATAGCTTGACATCACAATAGCTTGACACACAATAGCTTGACACACAATAGCTTGACACACAATAGCTTGACGTACATTAGCTTCACACTCAACAGCTTCACACTTGACACACAATAGCTTGAAACACAATGGCCTGACACACAATAGCTTGACACACAATAGCTTAACACTCAGTAGCTAGACACAATAGCTTGACACACAATGGCTTGACACACAATGGAATGACACACAATAGCTTAACACACAATAGCTTGACACACAATGGCCTGACACACAATAGCTTGGCACACAATGGCTTGACACACAATAGCTTGACACACAATAGCTTAACACACAATAGCTTAACACACAATAGCTTGACACACAATAACTTGACACACAATAGCTTGATACACGATAGCTTGACACAATATCTTGACACACAACAGCTTGACACACAATAACTTGACACACAATAGCTTGATATACGATAGCTTGACACACAATAGCTTGACACACAATAACTTGACACACAATAGCTTAACACACAATAGCTTGACGTCAAGAAAGACGCTAGTTTTCGGAAGAATAAGTACCACACAGCGTCAGTCTTCAGCTCATGATCCACGGCAGGTCACACATTGATTCCTAAAGTTCTTTGAACTATCATTCGATATCCGATGTTTTCTGCCCGTTACTTGACGTCTGTGGACCCGACATTAAGTTCGCCAAGCATTTCTTATGTTTATTAAAAATCGTTTCTTGAACAATAGTGGGCGTTTCGTGTAAAAGACGGGTTGAGGGAAATTATTTCTGATCTTGGTTGACATCAATTATTCATGTATCGAAAATCAACTTTTTAAATACACTCTCTTGGAAATATACGCCTACGAGTGTAATTACCACTGTAAGTATTAAACGTATCTGATTTCCAAAGTAACGATTTAACTTGAAGAGGACGTGTTTACTGTGGCTTGGCACATCGATTCTAAAGACTATTCCATGTCCTATTTAAAACGCTGATCAGTTAACGCCTGTAAGAGTGTGAAATTTTTCACAAAGCAGCTAAAAGAAAGGTCACGTTTCAAGTTTGATTTGATTTCATTTATTCATCACATAAATCGCATATATCCAAACCTAATGGCATAGCTGCAGAGGCGGGAGTTAAGCTCTGTTGAGCTTGCTCCATCCTAACAATTAAACAGTTGATATCAAAGGCGGAAAAGTGCATTCTGATCACATTGTAAAGTTGAACAACAAAGGTAATCTGAAAGCAGGTGGAGATTCATTGATGTTACCTTCAAGTTTTAGTACGTCATATGCAGTGAATAGTTTTCTTATCCTTTGGCCATAGCAAATAATAACTTAACTTATAAATAATCTATTTAATCTATGAATTTTAACACAAGCTATGTGTCGAAAAGACCAAGTGGTTTTAACAAAGTGTCGTATAGGACATTCTCGCTTAAAACAAAAATTTTGTTGATGAAGGGATTGCTCCCCATTGTATTGTGTGTGATGGCGAATACGGCAACAAAAGTCCTGGTTGACTATGTAGGCTTTGGTCTTATGTACGACAAAGGTTCTGTACACGGGAATTGTTTGTTTCTTCGCATTCAAGGCTAGGTCATTCATTTATTGAAATATTTGGATCTATATCACTTTTATTGTTGCCACAAAATAGGTTGGTCTTTGCTTTATGAATCTTTTTTTTTGCAAATCAGTTACGTACATTCGCATTTTTATCTCTCCTTCAGGGTCGACCATTTCCAGGATCAACCGTTTCCAGCTGCTTTAGTTTTTGTCGGTGGCAAAGTTAAGACATTCCTCTGTATTTGATATTCTAGATTTTATTCTGAAAACACGTTCCTTCATATTACGGTGTTTTGTATCTTCCTTAATATTTGTAATTTCATCTTTAATATCCACCAAATAAGCTGGAATTGATTTAAGGGGGTTGTTTGATTACGCAATATTACCTTTATAGATATGTTGGCCTACAGGATATTAACTGTCATGCCCTCGCCAATATCTATTCCGCTGATGTTATCATCAGTCTTTTCTGGTCTGTGAATTGTAGTACCTTGATTCCATTTCCTAAATGTGTTGCATGTCTGATATACTTCCTATAGCTGAAGAATTATGTGTGTATAAGCAACAGGAGAAAGAAGGATACCGCTTAGCTTATAGAATTTCAGATTAATCTCTTCAGAGAGTACATGTTTCTAGTTCATGTGTGGCTTACTAGTAAAGTGGCATACCTGCGCTCGCTTACCAGAAACTGTACGCGTTGTTTTTTAAGAGCACTTCTCTCGTGGGGCCTCCGGGGTGAAAATCATAGGATGTCAGCCCTCTAGGCAAGCTTGTCGTAAAAGGCTACTAACCTGAGCTCTCCTGAATATAATAAGCTCACATCTTCTGGATTGTGCGACCTGTTTGCCGTGAGTTGCGACCCGTAATCTCCAAGGACGGGATCCTGGTCTTGCGAGATCCTCACGTCCAACACTCCCCTTTGGCCCTTACTTGGCGAGAGGAGGGAGGTCCGATTAATCGGGTTGGTCATATCTTGCCTCCGCGTGGTCCAAAACTTTCTCCATAACACCACTCTTTACAGAATAATTGTTATTTCTTTAATTTCGCTTGCGGGACTACGCTTTAGGCGGTGGTTCGTGTCTGATGTGCTACTGTCTTCACTGGGTGGAAGACGGAGGAGCTCGTAGTGGGGAATTGGGTTTGCATGTTAAGGCCATCTATTGGGCGAACACGTGGGGTGAATTCTTATTTTATATCTATTATGTCTTCTCTAAAGCTTTCTACAAATGTCTCTAATGTATCCATCTGATCTTTCTCTTAGCCGACTTCTGATGCTGATGGACAGGACAGTTGGCCGGCTTTTATCGTTCTCCAAATTAGGAGTAAACAAAAGCCAGCCTCTAAAATTCGTCCTTTTGTGTTAATAAGGGCTTTACAAAGCGCAGATACTTAAAACCGTTACAAAACTACGATCCGGAGACATTTTCATCGAATGTTTCCGGAAACAACAATCTAAAATTTGATTATCGTTAAATAAAACATCCGATATATCTGTTTTTACAACTCCTCACAATTGCCTGAACAGCTATCAGGGAATAATTCGTGGTAGGGATGGTGATATTATTGACTTATGTGAAGAAGAAATCTGTACAGAGTTAAAACCACAGGGTGTTGCCAGAGTAAAGCGCTTCACAACAAAAAGCTGGTAACATCCTCAACTTAAATACATATCTTTTGACCTTCAATAGTATCTCTCTTCCGTCGCATATCTACATTCGCCCGTATAGGGTTAATGTGGATTTATATATCTCTAACCTACACGTTGTTTCACTTACCAAAAATTTGGTCGTGGCAAAGGCCATGTAAAAATAAACTGGTTTGTTTCCGATGCGGCAGTGAAGGTCATGATGGAATCGACTGCAACAGCACGCTTAAGAGTTGCAATTACGGTGGAGATCACATGGCCTCCTCTAAAAACTGTTTAATCAATTTAAAATCCAAAGATAGTATACCTTATCAGGAAGCCCGCAAGTTGCCTCGCTTTCTAATACTTCACCGTGGTCAATGTGGTCAAGCAAGCATCAACATCTGTTGCAACTCGAACCTCCTTGACTTTTCTTCAGATGTCTCTAGCGTTAATAATGTATCTATCAGGTCTTGCTCTCAGCCGACTTCGTCGAGCGCTGACAAAAAGAGGAAGATGGAGGTTTCATCAGACACGCTTGATAATAGCCCGGAAAGTTGGCCGTCTTCCATTGTTCTCTTAACAAAGAGTGAACACAAACCGGCCTAGAAAATTGAGCCTTTACTTTTAAAGAGAGCTTTCCAAGGCGCAACTGGAACTCTTAAAAACGTTAAAAAAAACTAAGATTCCGAGACATCCTCATCAAATGTTCCTGGAAACAACAACAAGTTTACTGCCTTCGAATAAAATTGCTGCTATAACTGAGCTTACATCCTCTCACAATTCCCTAAACAGCTGTCAGGGAATAATATCTGACAGGGATCAGGATATCATTGACTTATCGGAAGAGAAAATATTATCTAAATTGACACAGGGGGTGTTACCAGAGTGAGGCGCTTTACTGCGATGAAAGCTGGTAACATTCTTAAACTAAATACATATTTTTGACCTTCAGTAATATATCTACATTGGCCCGTATGGGGATCGTGTGCACCTATATATTTCTAACCAAACACGGTATTTCAGTTGCCAAAAATTTGGTCAGGGCAATAGCCAATGTAATAGTAACTGATTGGTTTCCAGTGCGGCTGTGAAGGTCATGAAGGTTCGAATGCAGCAGCAAAATTACGTGACGCAATTGCGGTTCTTCTTCTTTTTCTTAACGAAAAACACATAATCGACATAAAAGCTAAAAACCATATATAGTATCAGGAACCCCGCAAATTAACCTCACCTCTAATAGTACTCTGCAGACTTCGTTTGCGAATGTGGTCAAGCGAGGAACATCTGTTCCTGCACAAGGTTTATTGACTTGGCCCATTGGTAACGACAAACCTAGTCCTGTTTCTGTGGAACGTTCTGTTCAACCTGCACTTAATTCTCCCTCAACCCAGGACACCTCAATACAACAGGTAAAACCAGTAAAGAACGAACAGATAAGCCTGAACCTAATCACTATAAAACCAGTAATGTCAAAAATAAGTCCAAATATAAACCTCAATAATAATAATAAACCTAAGGTCACTAGGGACCATGTTCAACATTTAATAAGTTTTGGACCGTTGAAGAACGTTGGTGCTTCAACACCCGATGCGCATGTGATGGATTCATCGCCCACACCTGGGAGATCTTCCAGCAGATCTCCAAGGAATGGTCGTCATCGGTCCAAACATAAAGGTAATTGTCCTCTACGCCTCCTTCCATAATGTCTACATATGACAAAATTATACAGTGGAATTCTCGAGATCTTGAGGTACATTTTATTGAAATAACACAGCTAGTCAAAGCCTTAAATCTTATTGCCCTTTGTCTTCATGAAACTCCCTTGAAGACATCTCACAATGATAAAATAACTCTTGAAAATTATTCACTGTATAGCAATAATGAAGAAGAGCGAGGAGGCGGCTCCTCTGTCTTCATAAATAACAATATTGTTCAGCCCTGTTGCTCTAGATGCAAAGCTCCAGGCTGTGGCCATTCGTGTTTCATTGTCTGAAACAATCACATTCTGCTCGGTGTATATTCCACCCAACACTTCTTTGACAGCTTCCCAGTTATATAATTGAAAATAACAATTACCCAAACCTTTTATATTAATGGGAGATTTTAATTCCCATAGCCTCCTATGGGGCAGTAATAACATAGATAATACGGGCAAGATATTGGAAGACTTTATCTCAGAAGCAACTGTGTTATTTTTATGATGGTTCTAATATCTTTTTACATTCGGGTAATGGCGCTTATTCTGCTATCGATCTTACTATCACAGAGCCATTCATTCTGCTTTATTTTTCTTGGAGAGTGCATGATGATCTTTGTGGTAGTGACAATTTTCCTGTTATTGTAGAACATATCACTTCTAAATTTTTAAAACTTGTAGTTAGGTGGAAATTTGATAAAACAGATTGGATCGCATTTGAGGTGTTCGGTGAAGCTGATATCACCCCATAGACTCTTAATACAGCAGACGATACTATATTAAAATTTAATGAGTTTGTTTTACGAGCTGCCGATAGAACTATACCTAAGACCTCGACAAATTCTAAATGCAAAAGTAAACCCTGGTATCACAATGACTGTCGTAGTACCATAAAGGACCGAAACAAGGCAGAACGCAGTTTTAATCAATGTCCTTCTGATAATAATTTCAACCAGGCTCGCATTTTTAGAGTTAAAGCTCGTCGATTAATCAAGTCCAAGGGACGATCTTGTTGAAGGAACTTGTTTCAGGCATTACCCTCAAAAACACCTATGTGTTAGGTAAGGAACATGGTTCAGGCATTGCTCTCAAAAACACCTATGTGTTAGGTAAGGAACTTGCTTCAGGCATTACGCTAAAAAACACCTATGTGTTAGGTAAGGAACTTGTTTCAGGCATTACGCTCAAAAACACCTATGTGTTAGGTAAGGAACTTGTTTCAGGCATTGCGCTCAAAAACACGTATGTGTTAGGTAAGAAACATGGTTCAAGCATTACGCTAAAAAACACCTATGTGTTAGGAAAGGAACTTGTTTCAGGCATTACGCTCAAAAACACCTATGTGTTAGGCAAGGAACACGGTTCAGGCATTGCGCTCAAACACACCTATGTGTTAGGTAAGGAACACGGTTCAGGCATTACGCTCAAAAACACCTATGTGTTAGGTGAGGAACTTGTTTCAGGCATTACGCTCAAAAACACCTATGTGTTAGGTAAGGAACTTGTTTCAAGCATTACGTTCAAAAACACCTATGTGTTAGGTAAGGAACTTGTTTCAAGCATTACGTTCAAAAACACCTATGTGTTAGGTAAGGAACTTGTTTCAAGCATTGCGCTCAAAAACACCTATGTGTTAGGTAAAGAACATGGTTCAGTAATATGGTTTAGAAACTTATTAGCAAAACTAAGAAAGCTACGCCCAGTATTTGAAAGATGGAGATAATATATTATCTTCCCATTTGATATAGTTTAGTAAACTGGCTAACACAATTTCTGAGAAATCTTCTTTGGAGAACTATTCTTCGTAATTCTGACATATTAAAACCAAAATTAGAAAATTAAATTGCCCTACCCTTCTAAAAACTTAGAACATTATAATGTTCCGTCTAATATGAATGAATTTAAAACTGCAGGGCACACGATATTGCGTGTCGTCCTTATAAAGTATCTTATAAGAGCCACTGGAGACTCTCTTGAGTTTGTTTAATATTATTTGGATTACTGGTAATTTTCCACTGTCATGGAGGCAGGCGTGTATTACCCCGGTCCCCAAACCGGGTCAGGATCACTTTGATCCGTCGTACTACCGCCCCATGCCTCTTACTAGCTGTGTCCGTAAGACTATGGAACAGGTGCTTAATGATAGACTTGTTTGCTTTCTTAAAACCAGCAAGTTACTTTCTAATATACAAATGTGGTTTTCGACAAGGTCGACCCCCCCCCCCCCCCATGGATCACCTTGTTCCATTTTAAACGTTTGTTCGTGATGGTTTTATTAATAATGAACTTGTGGTATCGATATTTTTTTACCTTAAACAAGGCCTAAGACACCATTTCGAAATATGGTATTTTGAAATGCCTGTCAGATACGGGGCTTAAAGGTTGTTTACCACTATTTATACGTGAATTTTTATCTGATCGTCATTTTACATTACGAATTGGGTCCACTCATTCTGACTCATATGAGCAGGAAATGGGTGTACCCCGGGCAGAATTCTATCACTAACTTTGTTCAGCACAATAATAAATAGTTTAGCCTACAATGTAACATCTCATACCGAGGATTCTTTATTTCTTGATAATTTCCTGATACGCTACCGTGCTAAAAGTATGAATAGCATCGAAAGACAGTTGCTGCTTTGTCTCAGTAAGATCGAAAAATTGGCAGCTGACAACCGTTTTAGATTTTCAACATCCAAAAACCGTTGGTATGTATTTTTGTAATAAACGGAAATTCCATCTTGACCCTGGACTAAAATTATGTGGTAAGCAGAAAAAATTTGTGAAACAGCTAATATTGGGGGTATAACATTTGATAAGAACTTAACTTTTATATCTCCATATAAAAAACCTGAAAGCTAAATGTACAAAGGCTGGCGATATTATGAAGGCCTTGTCTAGTACCGATTGGGGTACTGCTCGGTCTATTCCATTAAACCCATATCGTTCTCTGGTGAGATCTACGTTGGGCTATGGGTTTGGGGCTCAGCCTTTGTGCATTTAGAACATCGCCAGTAGAGAGTTTGTACGTAGAGGCGAACTCGGTCTTCAATATGCTGCAAAGCTCAGAGCTCATCCAACAACCCTGCCCACGACTATGTTTTCAATCCATTATATGTAGACAAATACAATAAATGTCCTAAGAAGATCCCTTCGTTTGGTTTTCGTATACGCAACCATGTTGTGGAAGCTAACATAAAGCTAGAGGATATAGCCCCTGTGTCTTTTCCAGAGTCTCCTCCATGGTTACTTCCACAACCCATATTAATATTTGATCTACGTAAGCATAAACAATCAGAAACATATCCTCTTATAATTCAGCAAAGTTTTGCTGACATCAGGGCTAAATTATCCAGATTACAAATTTATATATACTGATCGGTCAAAGGATAGGGAGAGACTTGCGTCTGCGGCTGTTTTAGAACAGCGAGTCTCTTCTCTTCGTCCGTCATCCTCTTCTTCAATTTTCTCTGCCGAGGCATATGTTATCATATGTTTCTTCTGGGCGTCCCCAGAAGGCAGTGATATCTAGTGACTCGCTCTCTTGCCTTTTGGCAATACAGAATAATAAATAAAAAAATTCGTTCACTCTTTAAATTTTGGCCTTACATAGGAGACAAACTAAGACAGGTAAAGATGTTATATTCTGTTGGATTCTGAGCAATACTGGTATCCATGGAAACACAGACGTAGACAGGGAGGCAAAAGCTGCCCTGAATAAATCCATGTCCAAAGTTAAAATCTCGTATGCAGATTCTCGTTCTAATATTCTTACATATATTCGTCCCCTTTGGCAGGGCGAATGGGAGCTTGAGGCCCATAATAAATTGCATAGAGTTCACCCTGTTATTGGCTTTAATTAGTACTCTCACGGTAGCTCTCAAAGAGACCAAGATGTTTTAACGAGGTGTCATATTGAGTATTCTTGTATAACTCACAATTTTGTTCTTCATGGGGGCTCTGCCCCAGAGTGCGTTGGATGTGGTGCTCAATACGGCATCAAACATATCCTGGTTGACTGTGTATATCTTTGTTCCGCAAAGATTCTACACAGTCAACTCTATATATGATTTGTTTGGCAGCATCGCTGGCTATGCTGTCATAAAATATTTGAGGGCCATTGGCCTATATCATAAGATATAAATTTTAATTATTATTACTATTATTAATGAATGTATATATGTATACACATACGGTTTTTCTACATAAACTATTTTTAAAAATATTTTATGTTGGTTTTACTCTTTTGGATTTTCTTACCTGATTTAAACATGTTCAGACGTTTTTAATTCGTTTCTTGATGTTTTCACTACCGTATCGTAAACCTGGACCGCCTAGTGTTTTGAACTTGTTCTCGTAACGATATGGCTGAAATATTTTCCCAAGTGGCGTTAATCTGTGGTCATTCATTCATTCATTCATTCCTTCTAAGAGCACTTCAACGCTTGTGCAAGTGAACTGTAGAAAGTTCTCAGCAAATGTCAGATCTCAGATTCATACGGTCAAGTCGGCATATGCATGGAAATGGTACCTTATGAAGAAACACTTGACTTAGAGTAGTTATAACCTATGGTAATATCGCGTTCTAATCTCTGCTGTGGACCTCGCCCGAAGTTCTCACAGTCAGTCTTCGCCCAGTGAAGTAGCAGACTGGAAAACAGCCCTCGTGTGCCAGGTTACGGCTCTATCTCAGGTACCCGATAAAGTGCGGCTGGTTCTCTGAATGCAGAATGGTTTCAAGAAAACATGTTGCCCTCGCTGGCTCAGATTGTTAAAGCACTGACTCGATGCAATTTTCACGTCCTTAACTGGCTAGTGAAGTATCGCGTTTGAATCCACCCATACTCCATGCTTCTTCTGCAGCGTTCAGATAAGTGTGTTAGGTACCTATGTCAGGTTGGTGTTTTACCTCTAGCACTTTGGTTTCCTTCAACCACAAAACCTGAACCCGTCACATAAAGTTAACTTTTTAGCCAGGTAACAAACAGCAATCAATTAATCCAACCATAATAATCAACTCTGTCCTATAAGTCATGAATTTTCAGTATGGCATTAAACACCAAAAAATAAATCTAATTTCTGTTTATCTTTATTTACTAGAATATGGTGGCGTTCAAACCCCTGGTTATCCTGTGTGTCAGCGGGCTGATCAGCACACAAAAATCCCCGTTCAACGTCACGAGGAGTCACGTGACCCTAGCAGGTCGCCCAGTGGACGGGGTGTTTGAAACTGTCACCACAAACGGAAGTGATTTTCATGACGGTGAGTGGCTCGAGGACCAAGAAGATAACGTGATGTCAGCAGCAGACGACAACGCACGAAAGTTGCTGGAGACCATAGATTCTTATGTTTACCGAATTTATACACCAATCACTCTCGTTCTAAGGACATTTACCTGCGTAATCACTATACTGGTTCTCCGGAAGAATGTCTTCAGGTCCAGCGCTGCCGTGTACATAAACGGGATGGCACTAGCGAATTTACTCAGTGGTGTTGTATATATCATTGGAATTTTCGAAAAGTATGATACTGCGTCCACAAACCGGTACTGGAGAAACTTTTACAGTTATTATGTTTGCTACATATTCGCTTTTAACCATATTGGCATGACAGCAAATGCGTGGACGATTTGCGCGTTTGCCGTCGAACGTGTAATGGCAATTTACCAGCCGTTGAAGGCACATGCGATTAGTAGTGAGTCACGTGCCAAAAAGGTTGTCATTTGCATTTTTGGTGCGTCATTTTTGATGAATGCAGCTCGCCTTTTCAGATATGCGGTAAAAATTGAGATCAATCACGTCTCCAATGAAACAATGCATGTATGGTATTACACGGAACTTGGTGCCAATAAGCTCTATACTAAAATACAGTACTTTTCTTTTGGTATAACAGTTGTAATTTTACCCATTCTACTTTTGTCACTGATAAATGTTATGATAATAATGAAACTTCGCCATGCAGATAGGAAACAGTCAGACTTAAAGGAAGGAATAGGTGGTTCGGTTGACAGTAAAACTGGCCAGATTGAACGTGTTCTTATTGCTAGCATGTGCGCCTTTCTTATTTGCAACATCATGTCGGCAACAATATATATTACCGTCGCCTTTCGCGGACTTCATGTATTTCGACGATTCATTTTTGAATTCCGAGTTAGACTGCTCATGACATCCATGCTGAATGCCTTGAATCCATTTCTGAACTTTATTCTATATGTGTATTGTAGCAAGACGCTAAGTGAGGCTGTTAAGCGTCTCTTACGCATAAAGGCGTGTTGCCCAGAGAAGAGACAACCAAAATCCTCGTCTCTT